>NC_141539.1:137305000-137677500 GCF_021556685.1 Rattus norvegicus
GTGTGCGTGCGTGCATGTGTGCGTGTGTACGTGTGTACGTGTGTACTGTGTGTGTGTGTGTGTGTGTGTGTGTGTGTGTGTGTGTATGCGGATGTCCATACAAGAGGCCAAGGGCAATCTGCAGGAGTCAGTTCTTGCTTCTATGTATGGATCCAGCCTGGGAAGCCAGGCTGCCTGGCTTGGTGACAAATGCCTTTACCTAATGAGCCATCTTGCTGGAGTTAAGAATTTGCTTCCACAGGAACTCCAGATAATTCATTTTTTCCGTCTTCCTTGAGATAGAGCCTTGCTTTGTAGTCAAGTTGCTTTTAAACTTTCAATCCTTCTGCCTCTGCCTCTTGAGTGTCAAGCCAATAGGAGCCCCACTTTTGAGAGAGCAAAGGGTTTATTGAGTCCCCTTAAGGAGAAAGCATAACTGGAGGACCTGCCTGTGTCCAGCAGTTACAGCCGTGCAGAGTAGCCCAACTCAGCTCAGCTGAGAGGCAGGAGACAGTAGGGTCAGTGGGTTTCTGTGGAAGCCAAGAAAACTCACTTTAGAGAAGGTTAAAAATGAAAGCATCATTTTCTGAGCGCTCAGGGCGGTGGCCAGTTCATGATCTCAGCTGCATCCCCAAGTGGAGACTCTACAACATTTTTAGAAAAGATTTATTTATTTTATGTATGAAAGTACACAGCTGCTCTCTTCAGACACACCAGAAGAGGGCCATTGGATCCCATTACAGATGGTTGTGAGCCACCACGTGGTTGCTGGGAATTGAACTTAGGACCTAGAAAACAACCAGTGCGCTGAACCGCTGAGCCATCCCTCCAGCCCACAACATTTTTTATAGAATGGGAACAGCTGGGTGGGCTGTTGCATTGACCGATTTTGAGACAAGGAGTTAATAAACAAAGAAGCTAACATTGGTGGCTGGGTCTTATCTGGGTCACCTGGTTTCAGGGTCCCTGGTTCTGCTTTTGCCGTCAGGTCCCTGTCTGGCTTCTGGCCCGGAATTTTAGAAAGCTAAGGGGATAAGGGGGTGGGCAAGGTACACGTAGTCAATTAAGTCAGGACAGGCAGCGCGTTTAGGATGTGTGAGCCTCCGCTTACATAACGGGATAACAGCATCCTCTCTCGTTACAGCCTTTCCTGGCTGACGGACAAACATGGAGCACCTGAAGGAGCAGGGCAGGAAGGAGTTGGGCTCTGGGGCCTGGGAACATGAACTCAGTTTTGACCCTGTCAGCAGACAGGGGGAACTGTTTCTGAGATGGCCGGACTCAGGGACCTGTCAGTACCAGGGTGGGCGGGCACAGGCTGCATGTAGGCTTACACGAGACAGTGCACGAGCCCTGAGTTCCCCAAGGCAATGCTGCTGAAAGCTCAGAACATTCTCCAAGTTCTCCTAACCTCAGAAGGTAAGAAGTCTTCCAGAGGTTTCTAGCCTCACCTACCTGCTCCCTGTCCCCATTCTCCGTGATCTCTGGTGGTTACAGTCTACAAGCCCAGCCTGGACTGCCTTAGGAGCATGTGGTTCAGGCCGTGCCCTCTCTACCTGGGAAGGCGGGTCACCCCTGCAGAACTGATAGTGGCGCTGGTCTTGAATGCCTGTGTCCTGTTTGGCTCTGTGAGCACAATCTGACTGACAGGCTCCACGAATTGTTTCGAAGTAAAAAATAAACACCAGTGCCCCTGTTTAAAAACAACAACAAACAAACAAACAAACAAACAAAAAAAGACAGCGAGCCCACCATGTAGGCCCCTCCCTAACTGCAGGGCCTGAGAGCCGTGCCTGGCCATCGGTAAGTCATTTACATAGTCCTCTTCCCTCTGCCTTTTATCAATATTTGATGACAGACTTCAGGATGCTTTTGGTGGCAAGTCCTTCTGGAGCCCCTTCTCATGTGACAATGATGGCACAGAGGACTCAGCAGGAGCTCACATCACAGGTCACCTCCTTCCCGAGGCCAAGGTGGCCAGTGATTGGCTGGGCAGCTGTGGCCGGAGCCAGGGGAGTATGGTGATGAATCCTAATGATCCGGGAAGGCCCTGGCAAGCCACCATGCAATTAGCAGCCTGTGGATGTCTGGGTGGATTCCAGACAGAGGCAGAACTAGGGTCGGGCGGGAGCAGGAGCATCGAGGGGCTGCTTTGCAGGTGAATGGGGGTTGTACGTGGCAGGTCGGTCGTCTCCAAGAGAGACCCAGGGAGGGGCATTTAATTAAGTCCAGCAGCTGCTCAGAAACCATAGTCACGCCAGAGCGGTGCGTGATGTCTCTTTACAGGTTACAAGGAGGAGGGGCCCTCCCCGGGACAATGGCACACGCGGCCGCCCGCCCCCTCGGAGCACCAGCCTCTGTGAAGTTTGTCGCTAACTGCATCCATTAAACTGTGTCTCTGTCAGTGAAGCAGCTCCTCCTCCATTTGGTGACAGGGGCTGTCGGTAAATAAGAGTGTAGTGACAGGTTCTGGGGGTCTGGGATGAATATACAATGTCAGTTTCTCACCTCGTCCTGGATAAATAGCACAGGGCGACAAGGCAGGCGGGCAGGCGGGCAGGCAGGAGGGTCAATTTGCGGCTGCTTGGTGTCTCTGGTCTGGATTCCTGCTCCATAAATAACTCAGTGCCTTCAGGAGGCCCGGACATGCTGGCTGCAACAGGAGCCTGTGTGAGGGGCCCCGGCTGACTTGGAGCAGGCTCTGCTGAGCTCGACAGCTGTTTCTCTGATACACAGATGTTCCCTGGCTTGGGGATTCTTCCGAACATGGCTTTGTTATTCTACGGGAGTGAAGCCTGATACTCTGTTGACTCAGCCCAAAGTACGTGCTTGGGGGCCAGAGGCCTGGGCTGACTTCTCTGGAGCTTGGCACCCAGGCCTGGCTCACTCACATAGACGGGATCGCCCCAAGACCTTCTTGAGACACAGGGATACCCTACAAGGTAGTCCATTTCATGCTCATCAGTCTGGCTTGATCTAGTCTCCCCACTTCTCCCTACTGTAGGTTCGGCACGGTGAAGAGAGCCGGGGGCTCCTTATCCACGGGGAGCTGTGTGCTCCCCAGGATGGGTGGGTAGTGGCCCAGAAAGGGAGCTGGCAAAAATCCCAAAGTCAGGTGCCCTTCTTTGGTTCCCCTTACTGGTCCTGTGACACTCTTGGTCACACTGTGCCTTGTGCTAGGTGCTGGGTGCCTCCATAACTGAGGCAGGCAGCTTCTCTTGGCAAGAGTCAGAATTCCCAAACACCTCTCTGCACAAGATGCGGCTCAGCTCTGAGGCTCCTAGGACCTTCTTTCCTTGAGCCTCAAGGGCGGTAGCCCAGGACACAAGCCGCCTACCAGGTCCTCTTGTCCCCTCCCCAGCCTCCCATCAGGATGTGTGAGCCCCTCCATATCCACTCAGGGCATCCTTCCTTAACTCTCCCAAGCTCCCGCTCTGTAAGCTGGGCAGCAATGGAGCTGGTCAGAGTGTCCCCACAGCCTCAGGGCACACAGCAGGCTATTGGAAGCTCCTTGTGTGACAGTTGAGGGCCCCAGGTCCTTGAAGTTCCCATCCCTTTTCAGAGGTTCTTGTGTTCTCTGAGCCACAGCGACGTGCCAGGCTCTGAGGGGCACCAGGAGCAGCTTGCCAGGCAGGGTGAGCATTGGAAAGCTGGACCTCAGGGCACCATGTAGAGAGGAGAGCTTCCCTTGTGCTTTGCGGGGAGGCTGTGTGTGAGGTCCCAGCTGAGGGCCACATACCAGGGTCAGGTATGGAAAGCCCTTGAGTAGTGGCTACCAGGGTGACACATAAATCCTTTGGGCTTGGGCAAGGCCAGTGGATGACCTGACTTCTTGGGCCAAGAGCCAGGCAGCATCTTACCCTGAAGCTCTATGATCCGCTGGCAGCGGAGCCCAGCCCTGATCATTTTACACAGAGCCCTTCTCGAGACTGCAGAGAGCAGCTCCTCTGGGCTTGACAGGGAAGATAAAAATGATGGAACACTTGTTCTCTGACATGGAAAACCGGACTCCCGTGTTTGGGTAATTGGAAAAAGATCTTCCGGATTGCACCAGCATGCTGCAGGTCAAAGACCTGTTCTCCTGGCCATGCCTTCATGTCGACACAGCTCAATGGACTTGTTTGGATGCTAGTGGCACGACACAGGCTGGGGATGCCTGTTCCATGTCCACTGAGTTCTGCACCCAGCTCTGGATTGGGAAGTGGGAGCCCCACCATCTTTCCTCATAATTGGAACTTCCGAGGGGTTTGCTGAGCATGCTGTCCCATGCTCCGAGGGACTCTCTGTGAGCCTCGGACTACCCCATCCATCACGTAGCTCCTGGGTCCATAGCTCAGCGTGCAGGAAGGTTCAAGAGATGTTTGGTGGGACGCACTGACCCAGAGGAGGTAGCTTAAGGGCCCCCAACCCTTAAAAAAAGTTTAGAGGCACATGTTGATGCTTCCACACGAGGCCTGTCATACCGGTGCACGCTGTTGGCCATCTCTCAAGATCCCAAACTACATAATCAATTTACGGCCCGGGCCAGTCTCTGAAGTGTGGACACCCCCACCCAGTGAATTCTCTCAGGGTCATGGCCGTTCAATACTCACCCTGGGGGTACGCGGCAGGCAGAGCCTCAGATGGCTGAGTGGGGATGGGAGGATGCCTGTGTGCAAGGGCTTGACATGACAGCTGAATGCAGAATGCTACCGAAGTGGAGCATCTAAGTCAGTCCCCACATAGCAAGGCCAGGCCCACGCCTACACACCTTCCATTCTGCCCGGGATGACAAGTTGTGCCAACCCTGGTTTCTCACTCAGGCCATCTGAGGACAACGAGTATGTGGTTAGCCCTCCCCCTTGGGCTCCCTGAAGTGGATGGGCCAGGGGATGGCAGTCGTAGCCTGGGAGGCGTGCATACAGTTCTATGCTGCTGACTGCCTCGTGCAGTGCCCGTCTGGGGTCCAGACCTTGTGGGTGGAGCTGGCTTGGGCAACGGCACTATGCTGACCTAAGGGCATGGTGCAGAGAATCTTAGAGGTCCAAGCTGGGGTCTCACACAGAACAGTAGCTTCTCTTGACCCTCTGAGATCTGGCCTCTGTCATCAGGACACAGAGGTCTCTTCTCTCCGTTGACCCAAGGTCTGGCTGGTCCCTGCTCCTCCCAGCGGGTGCTTCCTTTGGCCTGGTGGTGGCTGTAGCCATGACCACAAATCTGGTGCAGCCTGCTAGGTGGCTGCACTCTCAGCTCTTCTTGGTGAGCTGAGTTGCTGCTCTGAGCCACTCGTTCAACAGCCAAGGAGAGCAGGGGCAGAGGCCATTCATACCCTGACCCGGAACTGCTCACCTGACTCTGCAGCTGTTTCTCTCTTCCCCTCTCTCCCCGGCTGGGTGTCCTGGGGACGGTTGCTCTGGAGACCTGGTGGCCTCCATGAGGGTGACTTGCCCAGACACCCGCTGTACTCATTGGTGCAGATCCCTGGGGTGGAGGGGTGCTCATCCTGACTGCTGGGGCGCAGAGGGGCTTCCCTTTTGCATTCGTCTGTGATGTTAAATTTGCCCAGAGGCAGCAGCAGCTGAGCCCGGTAGAACTGGCTTTGGCTTTGAAACAAAACAAAACAAAACACTGCCAAGTTGGAGAGGCTGCAGGAACGTGGCACGGCACATACCAGCCTAGGGACCCACCCTGCCAGGAAACGGTGTCCCCTATCCTCATATCTCCTTAGCATAGGCAGGAGCTGAGGTTAAACATGGAGACTTCTCATTATTGGATTACTAACCAGGGCCTCTAGGCAGTGATGTCCATGGCCGCCCTGGGCTGCCAAGCCTCTACGCTCTGCCCGTGAAGAGCCTTTGTCAGCCTCTGTTGTCTGTCTGAATTTTCAGGCCTGCCCCTCGGACCTTTCCTGTTTCTTCCCCTAGAAAGGGGAACTCTTCTCCTAGAGTTCCTTCCCACTAAGGCTGTGATGTCTGCCACAGGGAACAGCTCCAGAGAGTTTCACAGAGTACCCCTGCCCAGCAGGAAGCTTGAGGAGGGCTGGGATTAGAAAGAGGCTCAAGGCCAGATCTCCCCCTCTCCCTTCTGTGTGTGTGTGTGTGTGTGTGTGTGTGTGTGCATATGTGCATGTGAGAGTGTGTATGTATATGTATATCTGTGAGTATATGTATATGTATGTGAGTGTGTGTGTATATGGGTGTGTGAGTGTATGTGTGAGTATGAGTGTGTGTGTATGTGTGTGTGAGTGTGTGTGGTATGTGTATGAGTGTGAGTATGAGTGTGTGTGCGAGTGTGTGTGTGGTGTGGTGTGTGTGTGTGTGTGCATGTGAGTGTGTATGTATATGTATATGTGTGAGTATGTGTATGTGTATGTGAGTGTGTGTGTATATGGGTGTGTGAGTGTATGTGTATGAGTGTGTGTGTGTATGTGTGTGTGTGAGTGAATGTATGTGTGTGAGTATGAGTGTGTGTGTGAGTGTATGTGTATGTGTGGTGTGTGTGTGAGTGTGAGTATGAGTGTGTGTGTGGTGTGTGTGTGAGTGTGAGTATGAGTGGGTGTGTGGTGTGTGTGTGAATGTGTGTGAGTATGAGTGTGTGTGTGAGTGTGTGTGTGTGTGTGTGTGTGTGTGTGTGTGTAGAGAAGGTGGATGAGGACAGGCTAGACATGGGGAATATGGTCTAAGACAGTTCTTAGAGAAGGTACACACCATTCACACCCTGGAGGTGACTGCAGAGACACATGCAGCCCTCCAGACTGCAAGTTGAGTCACCAGGTCACCCTGTGGCCCATGTAGTGACAGGGCCATACATCCAGCATGGGTGACCTCAGTGGATTCTCTTGCCACTGCTATGATCCCCCCAGGAGACTTGGCCCACCATGGGAAGGCCACTTGGTAACCTGCATAGGCAGCCTTGTGGGCCTGTGAAAAAAGAGGGGTCTAGAGCCAAGAGGCCTTAAGCTGAGGTGTGAGTCAGTGTGACCCCACTTTCCAGTGTGTTTCCCGAGTGCTGGGTCAAGTTGGGAGACAGGCAGATGAAACCTGTCTGGAGCATGAGAGTTGTAGTAGCCACTAACGTTGGTAAGACTTTGGGTAGACTCTTAAGGAAAAAAGTATTAAAAACAGACACTAAATTATTAGCTCTTGTGCAAGCAAGGGACATGCATACACACCTCTGTTAGGCCTGAGAGAACTCTCTGTTGTGGTAAATATTAAAAGCTGGTGACCTCTTATCCTGCACTAGTGCGGGCACCCGTGGGGCCACATGGAATGAACCATAATTTATCTCTGGTTAGTGTCTCTCCTGGAGGCTCTCTGCTAGCCGCGAACTCTCTGGTTCCAGCTACCCGGTAAAATCAGGGCTCTAGAAATCCAGCATGGGCTGGCTTATCACAGCTCCCTGCCACGGACTCTGCCCACACTTCCAACAACCCAGTGACATCACGGCTCAATAAACTGTAATTTATCAATCCACAATGCATCCTCACAATGAGCTCACAACCAATTGATAAGGATCTAAACCGTCCACCTAGATGAGATAAATTTGCCTACAGAAATCCATCCCAACCTCCTTGGCAATTCAAGACCACCCGGATCTGGGTCATCCTTTTCTGTCTCCATCTTGATTCTCTTCCTCCTTTCCCTCCTCTCCCACCTTAAAAAAGCTTTTTTTTTTTTAACTGTCCAATCATGGCCTTGACCTAACTTGTGCCAGTCCTCACCTGGGTAATGACATCATCCTACAATTCTCCAAGGGCTTTTAGCATGGGAAGGCAACATTGTTTCCTGGGGCAAGAGTCCTGAGTGGCAGAAACCAGAGCTCAGAGCCAACGGCTTTGCTGGAGAGACCTGAAGAGCTGTGGGGCTCTGCAGAAGAAGGTGAGCAGAAGCTGGGCCTCAGGGCCCATTTCTCATGGAAGCCATTAGGCTGCTGACTGCTGGCTAGACCTCTCCGTTCCCTTCTTTTGGGAGCTGTGGGACCACTGGTCACTGACCAGGCCTCACCTGGACTTGTTCTACATGTGAGAAACACGGGGCAGGAGGACCATAAACTTCACACACTGCTGGTCAGACCGCTCCTCAGAGAGGCTAACTTCATTTTCACTTCTCAGCAAAGGTCTCTGTTGGCCATGTGGACTGTGGTGACTCTTCCGGGGTCACACAGCTGGGCTCTGGGCAGCAGAGAACACGGCAACTCAACACTGTTTGTGAGGCGAGAAACGGCGCTGGTCTCTAGTGGACCAGTGATGGTATAGTGTGTTCTGACCTTGTCTAGGATGCTGCTGGAGCCTGGGGAGAAAGGTGTGGCTGCCCTCCCCTTCTCCTGGAGAACAGTGGACAGCCTCATAAAGAAAGGAGAAGCGGTCCAGCTGGGTCTTACAGTGATATAGGAGTTCACTAGCCAGAGCGAGAATGAGGCAGCTTATGGGGAGAGATATGGAGATGCAGAGGTGTCGGGAACAGGGAATGGTTCGCCAAGTCTGGCGCACAGACCGTGCACCATTGTCGTGGTGGTGGGAAAGGTTGGAGAGAACGGGAAGAAAGCCAGTCATGGCATGGAGTTGGGGTTTCTTTTGCTGCGATGAAACCCCATGATCAAGAGCAGCTTAGGCACTAGAGGGGTTGTGCCACATGGCTTACAAGAGGGAAGTCAGGGCAGGAGCGCAAGGCAGGAACCGGAGGCAGGAACTGAAGCAGAGACCAAAGAGGAGTGCGGATTCCTGGCTCCTTCCCTGTGGCCCTCATTCTGCTCAACCTGGATGTCTCTCATTCAACTCAGGACCAACTGTCCGGGCGTGGCACAATCCCTACCACATCAATTGCTAATTAAGAAAAGGCACCCTCAGCTTACCCACGGGCCAACCTGGTGGGGGCTTTCTCAACTGATGCTCTTTCTTCCCACTCTAGCCTGTGTCAAGTTGACATAACCTGGTTAGCACAGACCCCAAGGGGTCTGCCTGCCTTGGATTTCAGTGCAGAAGCAGTATGGTGCCACAGACAGCTGCACGGGGTGGCACGTGGTCCTTCTTGTATTGTTGTAATGGCTGTGTGTGAGGATGGGCTCTCACACAGCACAGATGGGCCTGATTGGAGGGAGCTGGCCATGGGGGCTCACGTGGCAATTCCAGTGTGTAATCCCGGGGCAGGCACTTGAACCCACTCCCTCCAGGCAGATGCTAACATGTCTCTTTTACAGAGGAGTAAACTGAGGCTGGGTGGGTGAACTTACCTCCCACTGGTCTTGCTGTGCTCCATTGACTGGCTTCTATGTAATCCCCCACCCCAGGGCCTTTAATGCCCGAAAACCTGAGAGAACCAGGCATGTTAAAAAGACAGGAACCACCCAGTCCACCACCATTCCTTTGGTCTACTTAGGGGAAAGCCTGGGCCAGACAGACAGGTGCACATCCTGCTGTGCACCCTGTCTCCGGGAACCTGGCTGTCATTTAGTGCCAAGAGGGAGCAGCCCGGGGTCAGGAGGCTGGCCGAGAGAGTAGCAGCTAGGCCTGTTATTTACTTACAGCATGTAACATAGTTGCAGCCCTGGACACATAGTATCTACAGTGTTTGATTGGCTTTAGCTTTTGCCTGTCTAGGAGCATTTACTGGGATGTGTGCAGTGCCCCTGGGGACAACCCACGTGCTGGCATCAGATTCCATGTGGCAGCCCTGCCACCTGAAAAGGGATGTTGACACCTGGTGTCCAGGGGGCATCTTTAGGGGACAGTCAAGGTGAATACAGCCTACTGATCGTGCCCTACATCTTCTGCATGAATGGGTGCAATATCACAAGGTTGGTGACAACCGTCACAGCGTGACCAGTACAATGATGCTGTTAAAGGTAGCCGCTGGAACTGACCTTTATTGAGTGAGTACCTCTTGTGGGTCTCAGTATCAGACCTTTGTCCCTGCTTTCCCTGAGTGTTCAGAGTAGCTTTGTAAGGTCAGACTCTCAGTGAGAAATGACCAGGATGGCAGCAGGGACAGTGCTAAAGTGATCCCTCTGGGGACACCACAAGGCAGCTTCTGCTGGCTCCATTGGAAGAGGACCAGGCAGTAATGAGCCAGGGATCATACCCCTTTCCTTCCCACCTTCTTTTCTCCCCGTGCTTCTTCCTCCTTCTCTTCCCTCCTCTCCTCTCCTCTCCTCTCCTCTCCTCTCCTCTCCTCTCCTCTCCTCTCCTCTCCTCCTCTCCTCAGTTCCCCTTTCCTCTCTTCCTTCCCTTCTCCCCTCCTCTTTTCGTCCCTCACCCCAACCATCCATCTTTTCCTCTCCCTGTCCTGTCCTTTGTGTGGTTGTGCAGAGAAGCAGGAACCGCTGACAGCCGAGCTCTCACACCCACCTCTATCCTCCAAGCCCAGCCAGCAACCAGGAGGCAGATTGGCTGCACCTGGCCTGATAAATTAGACATAGGGCTGAACTGGAAGTCAAATCCTGGAGACAAAGCTGGAACGCACAGCCCGTATCAGGGGGTAGTGCCTCAAGGCAGTGGACCTTGGGGTGGCAGAGCAATCAAGGCTTTTTAAACCCCCCCCTCTTTATGTGGGAGGCAGAGATTCGCTTAGCCAGGGGGCTGTGGGGGAGGGGTGGGGCACGTGTCTGTTGCTGCCTGAGGGAGGTGATCAATGCCAGGTATTGATTTGCATCCCTCCAGCGCAGTGATCAGGAACACAATGGGATGAGGCAGGGGAGGGGCTGGCAACAGCTTAGGAAGCCTTTCATGTTTTGGGTCTGAAGGCTGTAGGCTTTGTCAGATGGGTGCTAGTGAGTATTGATCTGTATTAGAAATGATAATGAATTGATCAGACTGGCTGGGAGGCTTTAACCACTTCGGTGCTTGTGCTTGAAGCCAGTCAAGATGAGGCGTGAACTGAGGACCGGTCTCCCGCTCTTACATGGGTCTTCTGTACCCAGTCTGCAACTTCCAGACATATGTCTCTCTGTGTGTGTCTGTGTGTCTCAGTGTGTGTGTCTGTGTGTCTCAGTGTGTATGTCTGTGTCCATGTCTCTGTTTCTCTGTCTGTCTTTGTGAATGTGTGTGTCATGTCTCTGTGTCTCTGTCTCTGTATGTTTCTGTGTCTCTGTCTCTCTGTGTCTCTGTTGTCTTTCTGTGTCTCTGTCTGTGTCTCTCTGTGTCTCTCTGTGTCTCTCTGTGTCTCTCTGTGTCTCTCTGTCTCTGTCTCTGTCTCTCTCTCTCTCTCTCTCTCTCTCTCTCTCTCTCTTCTCTCTCTGTGGAGAAGGGGGTTGGGAACCATACAGAGCAGAAAGCTCAGAGAGGGACTATGTGACTAAGGTCACCAGGGTCAGAACCAACAGGCATGTCCAGCCTTTGGGAGATCTGGCCTTCATCTCCTTGGCCTCCTGTATGGAAGGTGAGCTCAAGTTGTGGGGGAGGGACTGGCTGTCTCTCTAGAACTCTGGGACTTGATATTGTCCTAAGACCTGGGCTCTTTGCTGAAGGAGCTCTGTGGAGTTACCAAGACCTTCAAGAACTCACTTTCTTCTTCTGTAAATGGGATGCTTCTGGACCCAGAGGCCTGTAGGTCTGATTTAGCTGGCCCTATCCCTCGCCTGGGCAGCATGGTAGAGCTGGCCCTGGTGATGTGGGTACAGGAGAGGTGGCAGACTGACCAACGCAGCTATCACCCAAGCACAGATCCAAAATTTGAGTTGGCCTACCCCAACATCTACCCCAACATCTACCCCAACACCTACCCCAACACCTACCCCAACACCTACCCCAACACCTACCCCAACACCTACCCCAACACCTACCCCAACACCTACCCCAACATCTACCCCAACACCTACCCCAACATCTACCCCAGCATCTACCCCAACATCTACCTCAACATCTACCCCAACGTCTACCCCAATGTCTACCCCAACACCTACCCCAACATCTACCCCAACACCTACCCCATCTATGAACCACTGGAGTGTGTGGAGGGGCCGGTCCTATACATGGGGTGCAGGATCTCCATGACACATGGTGTTGGTTGTGCCATTTCTGGGTTAGTGACAGCCAGGGTGTAAGTGTGGGTGTGTAGGGGATGTGTGATGTCCTGAGTCGATGTTTGACATGGGCACAGCATTGTGTCAAGGACCAATGCTACAGCCCCACTGCAGTGCCAAATCCTTTCCCTGGCGAGGCTCAGAGGGACGGCAACGCCTCCCTCAGGTTCCAGAGCAAATGCTAACAGTGTGAGCAGAAAATGTCCCCACAGGTTCTCCACCCACCGCCATCTTTACTGCCTGAAGACTGTTCTCCAGAGACTGTACCTACTGAGATTAGCTAAGCCTGACTCCTTGTTCCACTGTGTGTAGTAACCCTGCCTCCTTTTTGTGTGTATAGAATAATCACACAGCCCTGTTCTATTGCCACATAGTAAATGCCTCGTGCTGTGGCTTTTCAGCATCAGAGACCCTAGACCACAGGATCCCAGATTTTCTGTGTCCATGTGACTGTTGTTTTTCTAGTGCTTGCCCTTTCTCCACTACCTCATCTTTCTTAGTCAGAGTTCGAGCACCCAAGCCACTGCGAGGACAGTGTTCTGGTCCCCAAGCTGCCCTGAGGACAGGGTTTGGGGCCTCAAGCTGCTGCAAAGCTGAGGCAGGAGTGGAGAAGCTAGGACTCAGGGGCTTCCACTTTAAGCAGAAAAAACCAAATAACAGAACAAAGTCCACTTTCCTCATTTTTAGTGCTTATTTTATTGTTAAGATACAATACACACGAGGAATTGCACCTAAATCATGAATGTGCAGTACGCCCAGGAGTGATAAAGCCCGCATCTATGAGGCCAGCGCTCAAATCACTTACATTAGGCGAGGTTTTTCTAGAGGAGCAGAACCAGTAGGATGTATGTCTGTACTGTTAGAGTGGATTTATTAGAGTGGCGTACACACTAGGGGCTGGGGAGCACAGCAGTGGCTGTGCGCTTGTGGGAAGGTTGAGAACCGGTAGCTGCATGGGGTACAAAGCCTGGTGCCTCAGCAGTCCTGATCCAGGGCTGAAGACTGGGGGTCTCTGGAGAGTTGGTTCACAGTAGAAGGCCCAAGATGTTAGTGGAAGGCGGCGGCAGCAGCAGCAGCAGCAGCAGCAGCAGCAGCAGCAGCAGCAGCAGTAGACAGTCACACAGGAAGAAGATCTGAAGGCACGCACGTGTGTGCTGCTCTTTCCTCAGACCTCTGTATGTCTAAGCTGCCTGATGGAAAGCACCGTTCACTCTGAGGGCAGAGTAACCCCTCAGTTAAGGAATTCCACAAGTGTGTCTCTTGGGTGATCCTATACCCCGGTCAAGTTGATGCTCAAGATGGACCACTACACCACTCCAGCCCCAGTCCCTTCTGGCTGATTCATTTCTCTTGCCTGTAGTCCATCACTCAGCCTCCCTCCCTCCCTCCATCCCTCTCTCTCTCTCTCTCTCTCTCCCTCCTTCCCTCCCTCCCTCCCTCCCTCTCCCTCTCCCTCTCTCTCTCTCAGCACTGGCTTTGAGCAGTCCTGTACGTGTAAGCATTGGTCTGCTGGAATTAAGCTGACTACAGTCACCTCTCTTGTTCCTTTTACTGGCTTTTTGTCATGGTGCTCAGCCAACCTTCTAGCTGTTTCTTCCAGGCCACTGGCTTGGATGATGTCTGGGTTGGCCGTGATCTCCAGTGATCTTCCATGGGCTTGCCTAGCAGCATGGTGATATATTATGCAAAGACAGCACAGTTTATCTGTCCCTTCCACAGCTGATGATGCTGGGACATTCTCTAGTCCATGTGTGTGTCACCAGGCCTTCTCTGAACACACACATGAGGGATCACAGTTGAATCTGTGTCACAGCTTCCAAGGTCCCTTCTTAGGAGCCCAGTTACTGGACCATTAGGGGTCTGTGTCTTTACTCCTTTTAGATAATGCCTATCTAGTGGTATTTTGTGGGGTGGGGGTTTGTCTTAGGATTTTACTGCTGTGAACAGACACCATGACCAAGGCAACTCATAAAGGACAGCATCTAATTGGGGCTGGTTACAGGTTCAGAGGTTCAGTCCATTATCATCAAGGCGGGAACATGGAACATCCAGGCAGGCATGGTGCAGGAGGAGCTGAGAGTTCCACATCTTCATCTGAAGGCTGTCTGCAGAATACTGGCTTCCAGGCAGCTAGGATGAGAGTCTTAAAGCCCACGCCCACAGTGACACACCTACTCCAACAAGGCCACACCTCCAAATAGTGCCACTCCCTGGACCAAGCATATTCAAACGATGACAGGGGTGTTGTTTTGTTTTTCATAGACTGTTTTTTTTTTTTTTGATTGGCTTTAGTAAACATTTACAGAAGAAAGGAGGAGGAAGCTCCTGTTTGCCTGTGGACCTGCTATCAGACGGAGTCGCTAACTATATTTCCTGTGGTTCACAAAGGGCTTGACTCTTTGTCTGTAGCAGTCTACAGGTTTAACAAATGCACTCTGTATCACACAGGATGTGCCCCACAGCCCTGAAAGATTACACAGTCCACCCTGTTTGCTCTTCGGCATCAGAAATTAATTAGTGACTAAAACTTTAAATTAATTCATGCCATAGTGCCCATGTGGAGGCCAGATGATGGCTTGCAGAAGTCGGTTCTGATTTCCTACTATGTGGGTTCCAGTCAGCCAGCCCAGGTGGTCAGGCTTAGCAGGCACCGTCCCAGGCCAAGACGGTGCAGACGCTCCTCCATCTTGTATTCTTGCTGAGGCTATTCTGGGTTTGACTAGAATCTGATCTCCTTGACGGAGAATCCCACGGAAGAATACCCAACTCTATTTTAGGAACCAAAGGTCAGGGCGTCCTAGCTAACTTATCCCAGCTTCTGTTAAAACCGCAGATTTGTGCGGAACCCCTCCAGCGAACCGCTTATTTTAGCTTCTGTTAAAAACCGCTTACTTTTGCAGAGCGCCGCCCCCTGCAGCTGTAGGGAGAGATACCAGGATGCAGTTTCTGCCTTTAAAAGCCCTGTGTTCCGGACACGCAGGGATACACCAGGGTCCTGAAACACTTGGATGTGGTCCCTGTTGGCTGAAATAAAGACAATGGACTTGACGGTGTGTCTGAGAGGTTTTCTCTGGTGAGCGCCCCATTTCAGCCTGGATGCATCTTCCTGATGCACCAGAATTGAGGCCTTTTGCCAACTCGATGGTGGTGTCGGAGAAGGTCATCGTGGGTTTCTTGTGCGTTACCTTGACTCAGAGTGAGGTTGGATGCGTTACATGTCTGGCGTGCGCATCTCTCCTTGGTGATGTCTGGGGAATGACCTTCAGGAGCCATTCTTCGAGGTCTGAATGACTCGTGTTCATTACGTACCTAACAAGCAAATGCAAAGCAACATAGAGAGAAGGAGCTGATGGCGAAACACATTGAATCTGCACTCACAGAATCCAGCAGGGACGGACCAGGAAAACGGCCGTGCTGCCGTTCTGGCCAGGGGAGGGCCATCTCTCTGTGGCTGAGTTTCTGGCATTTCCTTCCCAGTGCAGACAGTTTTGCTCCGCAGGATAAAGAGTAGTGACCCCCGCTGCAGATGGGTCACTTTCTAGCTGTTTCAGAGGCACAATGTTTTTCCTCTTGAGCAGTTTGGTGCCCTTTCCTCCCTGACTGACACAGACTTAGGCGGGGAAGTCCTTGCCTGGAGAAGAGGCCTCGGAGGACTAAGAAACATACTTAGGTCTGAAACGGGGATGCCAAATCCACTTCTGGAGCGAGCTTTTGAGAGAGCTCAAAGAGCAGGTAGCAGTTTACCCAGATAATGCACTCCATAGCTGGTTGGAGCCATCACCATCATCATCATCATCATCATCATCACCATCATCGCCGTCATCACCATTGTTATTATTTTAAGCTTATGTGTGTGTACTGACTGCGCCGTGTGCTTCCTCCATCCCAGGTCTTTGCTGGCTGGGCCTTCGGCCACTCTATGGCCTCTTTTTACACGCATGATGGGGACTTCCTGGGAACAGAGCTCTCTTCCATTGACGCTGCTGAATTCATTGACCTTTTCCTTTTTAGTGACTTATTTAAAAACCCACCCCCCACCGGGGTCATGGTGCCCGCCCAGCTCTGGTCTTCCAGCATGCTGTACCTTGCCTGCTGCATAGCTCCTTGAACGACAGGCTGGTGGAGGTGTGAGCTGAGCCTGCCCCCGCAGGGATAGTCAGTGGTTATTGTTGAAAGGAGGGTGTGTGCCCTGGGTGTCCGCTGCCCCAGTCACAGAGGGAGGGGCTACAGTTTCCAAGTCTCTGCCTGTCTCATGTCAGTGTCACCTTCCAAATGGCTTTAAAATAAGGTCTCAGTCCGCATTGTCCCCACTATGCATCTTTGTGATGCTGAGGCCTGAGGTCCCGCATGATTCCTGGGATAATTAAGGATTAGTTTATTCAGCTCCCCGTTGACACAGGGACAAGCCCCCGTGGGATTTTTGTTGGAAGTGTCTCGAACTGAAGCAACCTGGGGAGAAATAGCATCCCCCCAACACCCTGTGTTCTAATATGCGACCACATTCACGGGAGGGGGGGTCTCACAATGTAGTCCAGGCTGGCCTTGAACTCGATGTGTAGGTCAGATTGGCTCGACCTTGGGATGATCCTCCTGCTTCTACCTTCTGAGTGCTGGGATCCCAAGTGTGCACCACCACACCTTGTCTGTGTGACCCAGGACCTCGTGTTTGATAGGTGAACATTCTACCCACCGTGCCGCACCTCCGCTCCAGCCTCAGACACTTCTACTTGATTCATTTTCAAGTCTTCTCCGGCACATTTTATAGGTTCTCAGTCTCCTGCAGATACTTTTGAATGTTTTGTGTTTTTTTTTTTTTTTGGTTCTTTTTTTCGGAGCTGGGGACCGAACCCAGGGCCTTGAGCTTCCTAGGTAAGCGCTCTACCACTGAGCTAAATCCCCAGCCCACTTTTGAATGTTTTATCCTTTAAATTTAGTATCATGATTACATTTTGTCTTTTGGGGTCTCCCAAATCTTTTCATTGTACATCTGTTCCTACTGTCCTTCCTTCCTTTCTCTTTCTTTCTTCCTTCCTTCGTTTCATTTTTCTTCCTCCTCTCCCTCCTCCTCCTTCGTCTTTCCTGGTTCTCAATTAAATAATTTGTTTTCTCTGTGTGTGGTTATCTGTCCACGCTAGACATTGTTTTTGACAAAATACTTGTAAGAATGATCTGGGCTTAAGGGTGACAATATCTGCCTTGGTGACCACATGCCTGAGAAAAGCAGCTTAAAAGGACAAATTATCAATTTTGACTCACCGTTGGAGAGTTCAGCCCAGAGCAGCAGAACATGGCGGTGAAGGAAGTGTTCATCTCATAGAGAAAGGAAGCAGCGAGATGGAGAGATCCACCTCCTCTGGCCTATTTCCTTCTTAGGCTTCCAGGAGCACAAATACATCACCTAGAGGATCAACCCTCTGTTTGAGTTATGGAAGGGACACTACACCCGACGCATACACAGGATTTCTTCCTAGAACTCGTGGTGGGTTGCTCTTTTCCCCAGGCATCTGGGGCCTAGATCCAGGCTGTCCCCGTGTAGAACATGGACAAGCGAAGTTCAGACCATGCAGGCTGCTATTGTTGGTACAGGGACTGGTTTGCTTCTGACATACAATGAGGGATCTATCCTCTGGGCAGATACCCGAGCTTCTAGTGTATCACAAGCCCAGCACTGGAGAGAGATGCCAACAGCAGCTCCTGGGACCTGTGAGCTCCAGCCATGAGGTTTCAGCCTTACCTGCCAAGTACATGGTCTGATGAGTAGGACAGTGGTTGGCCAGGCACAAGGAGCCCTGGGTGTTGGGTTTCTCTTAGGCTTTGGCTCCCCTGAGTTCTGGGCCTAGCATCAAAGTCAGACTTGTTTCTTAGTGTGTTAAAGCTGATTGACGCTCTGGGTCCAGCTTTGGTGGCAGTCTCCTGCGGCCTCCTGGTCCACCATCCTGCATAAATCCACACACCTGTCCTATTTCCTGCGGTGACTACACAGCCTACATAGCAGTAAAAGCTGATGGCATAGAAAAGAAAAGGGGGGAGTTGTCCTCGAGCGTGCTGCTTCCCGATGAGTGCGCTGTTCCTGTGGGGGGATTCCCCCTCAGCCTTACTTTTTTATATAAACCTGATAGCCAGTGCTATCAACCAAGTGGGCACAATGTGGCCACAGACACCAGACAGTGGCTCTGGCTCACATTTTTGAGAAGTAGCTCAGCCTCTCTGAACCTCCAAACTCCAGCTGTCAAAGGACCCGAGCCCCACTTTCTCCAGCTGCCGAGGGGAGCTGAGTGAGCTCAGAGTTGCCTCTAGGTTTCGAGGCTCCTCCGGGCACTGCAGATGCAGCTGCGCCCATCGTAAAGGACAGTCCCGCAATCCCGGGTTCCAGGGGTCCAGCCAGCTGTCAGACTCTTTGGAATCTAGGTTTATGGGGAGCCCGGGCCTCATAAATGTCAAAGAATGCATTCTCGGCAGCCCAGGAATTGGAAAATGTCTCTCTGAGGGGCGCATTCCTTCCACCCCGTGCAGCTGCTTGGCTGCCGATTTTATCCTTGGGCCATAATTAGTCCTCTCCCCTGCTCCTGGATTCTTGCTTGGGCCAGAAACATGTGTGGCCCCCCAGCGCTGTGGTTCCCTGACTCTATGCCCTTCAGCTTCTCCAAGGCCACAGCAGGTGAGAGAAAGGGCTTGGGGGGAGGGACATCGGGAGAGCAGCTGGGAGGGGGAGGGCCAGCTTTGTGTGATCTGGAAACAGCAGACTCTGTGGGGCTTGGGGGGGAGGGGCATTTGAGCTGCTTCTCCAGGTCCTCTCTGCTGACTTGGAATGATCACCAGGGTAGGAGGAGTGAGGTGAGGAGAGCCCAGAGTTCCCATAGTCCCGTGCCCTGGGCTTTCTATTCAGTCCAGAAGAGAGGGTCACTGAGAAGTGTGACCCTGGTGACCGAGGATGCCTTCCTGGTCACGGGGATGCGGCATGGTATGGCCCTCTCTGTGGTCACATGAGGCATAGAGGACACACATTATCAGGAGGCTGAGGTGTGTGTGTGTGTGTGTGTGTGTGTGTGTGTGTGTGTGTGTGTGTGAAGAAACAATGCCAAGGGGACACTGACCCTGATCTCAGCACTAGGCAAGTGAGGGGCATTGTCCACTGTGTTCTGGAATGCAGGCTCCAAGGTGGGCCCAGGAGAGTGTGTCACCAGATTTCCTTCTCGCTTCCCTAGGTCCCCTCCTTCCCTTAGTTGACAATGGCTATGGATGAAGAATGCCTCACAGTCTCCCATACATGGCCTTTCCTAGTCTGGGTTGCCAGACAGAGTCACTCTGGACATAGCAACAGTGTGGGCAGCAGTAATAGTCACAGCTGATTGCTGAGCATGGCCACCGTGGGCTCAGAGGTGGCCCCAACTATGCGGAGGCAGCAGGTGGAATGTTGGACAATGGGCCATCTCTGTTCCCTTCACTACTCACTGAGTGGGGGTACTTGTGATGAAGGCCGCCTTCCTGGGCATGTTCCTGTTTGCGGCTCACATCCGGGCACTCGACAGGGCACAAGGGGACATGGCCGCTCTAGGTACCCAACTAAGCCGGCGGCGCCTGCAGAAATCTGTGGCTGTTTGTATTCTGACAGGGGTCTGCGTGCCAGCCGTCTGCTAGGCCCAGCCGGGTACGAGCGTGAGATGAGTGTGAATGTTCCAGAAATGGGCAGACGTCTGAGGGAGGATCAGTTCTGGGACTCTGGGAACTGTGGACTGAGGCTGCACAGCCCAGTAGAGCTGCAGGTCACTGGTGAGGTCTCATCCTCAACGGGACCTTGGTGTGGCCACTTCCTGTATCTCTCTCTGGCTCTGGAGCTGTGTGTCTAGGGGATGAGAGACCCCAATCCTTACTGTGCTCCTGATTCCCAGCCCTAAGCCCAGGTAGGAGAAACTGGCTGGAGAGAAGAGAAAGGCAGGGGAAGTGCTCTGTGGGGGTCTGAGGGATGGCAGGTTGAAGAATTTGGGGATGAGAGTGGCAAAAAGAAGCAGGGAAAGGTGCTTACTAGCTTTTTCTACCACTCCACGGTATTATGGGGGAAGAAACAGGGTTCTCAGACTAGGGGCAGCCCAAGCCCCTGGGCTGGGCAGGGTAAGGGTAGGAGATGTGAGGAGGATTCATCTGGGCTCCCAGCTGCATGGGAGAGGGCTTTTCCTGCCACACAGCTCTTCTTGAGAATGGGGAAGGCAAATGAGTCTCAACAGCCCGATTTGCAAATGTAATTCATTCCTTTGTGGAAGCCCCACCCCTCTTAAAAGCCTTCAAGGGAGACGACAGCACAAGGCAGCAGGCAGCGTGAGGCAGGGAGAATCGATAGCCACTTTCTCTTCTTAGGTTGGTGTTGCCTGAAGCTCAGTGGCCTGCTGTGATATTTGGCCATCGTTAGAATCTACTGATCAGACAGGCACTGGATGCAGCCCCCCTCTGAGGACCTGAGGCTGGGTCTGAGGGTATAGAGGACTTCATGGCTCAGACCCCAAGCTGGTTAAGCCTATGATGTAAGCAGGAGCAGCCAGGCCCTTCCTGGGGACAAAGCTGGGGAGGTAGTGGTTCAGGGGGAGTTGATACCTGGGAGCACTCATTCCCCGGTTCTCCAGCAGTGAGGAGAGTCGTCCACTGGCATTGCCCCTGGAGATGCTCGCTCCACCTAGCAAGTGGAACCCGCAGTATTTGTGGCAGGCACACTGGCAGAAAATGGAACAAGGTCCCATTCTGGTGGGGACCTGGGGACTCCTTGAGACACCAGCTGCAAAAGCTTTGTACCCTCCTTGGCTGTCAGCTCTCAGATGACCCAGGAGGGTGGAGCCCTTTGGGGACTGGTGACCAGGTCTGTGTTCCTCTTATGAGTTGGATGGGAAACCTGTGCCAGGGTCCTGGGTGTCCACTGGGCAAAGGCGGCATAGCACATTTCCATGTGAGGATCTACAGACCATGGACACACATGGTGATGTTTCTTTTCTCACAGTCCTGGGACAATGTCTGAGGCCAAGGCTTGGCTGTCTCCTTCTGAGGCTTTTCTTGGTTTCTCTGCCCTCCCACAGCCACCCCCTGAATGTGTCCTAATTCTTTTGTAAGGATACCAGGGACGATGGACCGGGCCTACCCTAGGTTCTCTGGTTAACCATAACCACTTTTTAAAGGTCTGGTTCCAAGTTTAGGCACACCCTGAAGGCAGGTAGGGCTGTAGTGAAGTCATCTTGGGGGACTTGATTCAACCCTCAAAGGCAAGAAGTCAGATGGGTGAAGCACTGGTGTTTCTGCAGGTTTGTGGGTTGGGTCCTGACCTAAGCTGGCCCGGCGGCATGCCTGGGAGGTCTCTTTCTTTTTTTCTACTTCTGCCTCCAGCCCCACAAAGTTCTGCGACTGTGAAGGGCTGCCCAAGAGTTGACCCAAAGACCTCTGATGTTCTACCAATTGTTCCCCAGAGGGCCTCTGATATCCACTCCCACCTCCAGCTGTCATTGTCACCTCAGCTAATGGAGCCCTGAGTTCAAATCCAGCTCCAGAGCCTCAGGCTGAGTCTGGACATAGCTGAGGTTGGCCCCGTGGAGAAAGGCTACGGACTCAACGAGTCTCATCTTCTGTACCAACTGTAGTGGCTGTTCCTGGTTGTCAACTTGACTGTATCTGGAATGAACTACAATCCAGAATTGGAAGGCTCACCTTTGATCCTGATCTTGAGGCTGGGAGATACAAGTTTCTAACCTGGGTCTTGAGGCAAAGTGGCTATGAATCCCAGGAGCTTAAGGAATCTCTGAGTTCAGGGTCACCTGGGACAAAGCAAGACCTAGGTCCCAGGCGTGGTGGTGCACACCTTTAATCTGGGACACAGCTTCTGCTGGAGATTTACATAAGGACATTGCTAGCCTACCTCTTGGGACTGAGCCACCACTAGATCCTTGGACTTCTATTCGCAGCTGCTCCTGACCATTGTTGGGGAAGTGGACACAGACTGTAAGTCATCAACCAAGTCTCTTACTATATAGAGACTGCCCATGAGTTCTGTGACTCTAGAGAACCCAAACGGCTCTCCTGTCACCAGCAAAGGGGCAGACCAGACCAGGACCTTGTCCCAACGTCAAGTTAACTAGATGTAAAAGTGTGTTTTGCTAAAGCTACTTTCTCTCCTAAGCAAAGACAAATCACCCATGTGCTCAGCTCAAGAGAGTTGTTTTAGGGATTTGTGTTCACAGGCGCTGCTCCCCCTGGAGGGGCAAGAGAGCCGTAGGTGAGGCTCACCATGGGGTCTGCTCCTCAGGGCTCCTGCCCTAACCAGGCAGCTTTAGGGGAGTGATGGCAGGAGGCGACGGAAGTGGGAAACTGAGGCTCAGAGGTGGGAAGGGAACTCCCAGACATGATGACCATCAGGGCAGAGGTAGAGTTGGGTGTGGTTCGTTTGGCTTTCCATGGAGGAGGCTGTGGTCATGGATTTAGTGGGTAGAGCACCCCAGGCAGGGATAGAAGGACCAGGATCTGTGGTAGCAGAAAGAGATAGTTAGAGCCTGTGGGGGAGGCCAGGACTCTTAGAGGCTGCAGGCGGTGGCCAGGGTAGTCAATGGGGGTGATCTCTCTCTTCCTAAAATCTCCATGTTGGCATAGGGGTCTGTGTCCTGTGTGGTCCCACAGAGGTGTAGGGTGCTCTTTAAGGGAGGATGGCTGAGGGATCTTGAGGTAACAGTGTGGAAGGGCAGAGATCGTGGGCTGGGAGCAGGCTGGAATTCTGTATTAGGAGGATGCTGTGGGGGAGGGGAGGGGAGATGTGGACGGAGGGCCCCCTCTGAGGTCCTGAGGGCCAGTGGTTCAGAATGCTCCAGAATTCACCTTCTTACCGGGACCTGGCCAGGGAGAGGCCAGCAGCAGTGTGCCTGGACTGGCTCGGTGGTCCACGTCTCTCCAGCTACTCTCAGAGTTGACCTGGTATTCAGGCTCCTTGGTTAACCCATTGTTCACTGCATTCCTAGCGGCTGCCTTGCTCCCCCCACCCCCTTCCCAGCCACCACTCCTGTCTTTCTCTAATTAATGCTTGCCCCAACCCCAACACCTTAGAGCTGGCTCAATTATCGCCCTCACAGCAGGCCTGTCTCTCATGTTGGTCCTGACCTCAATTTGCAGACAGCCCTTTGTCTGGCCTGTTGGCTGCCCATAAGATGCTAAGCCCAGTTGGGGAAGGGAGGATGCCAGTGTGCCTCTGAATAGCACAGTGTGACTCTAATGTCTCTGCTTGGTGCAAATAGAGTGTGCCCTGAACACAGAATTCCAGCTCTGGAGAAACCAGAAAGTCCTTTGGGAGCCAGTCCCAGGCTCTGGGACTGCCTGGGGGGGGTTCTCTCTGGCTCTGGGAGTAGTGGCATAGATGCCCACCCATGCAAAATTTACTGCCCCTGCTGGATCATGCTCTGATGCATTGCCAGTGGCTGGCTCACACAGCTATTGGCCCGGGCTGGGCTGGGCTGGTCATGGGAGACCTGGGCACCAGCCCCGCCTGCCATTCCACAGCAAAAGAGAGGGAGGTGGGTGGGAGCTCTGCACATCCGGGAACTGGTGAGGCTTTGTCTCCAATATAAAACCAATCTCCAGCCCCATGGCTCCTCCCACATTGACTTTAGGAGGGGCTCAACGATAACCTGCTTGCTAACCTGCTTACGGTGGCTTTCAGGGTCACCCACCTGCACTCACCCCCAGCTCTGCCACCTACCAGTGGATATAAATTGGCAAATGTAATGTCTTCTGCAGGGAGCGTAGCTCAATGGGAGTGTTTGCTTCACACGCAACAGGCTATGGGTTCTACCCACAGCACAGCACGGTAGTAGGAGAAAATGTCTCCAAGCCCCAGAGTTTCTGTCACGGGTGAGCCAGTAGACAGAATGTCTTCCGAAGCCCAGGCTGTTCCTTCCCACCTCTTACAGCCCTCGGTACAGGAGGCTATGACTCCTGAACTCTTCTCAGCCACAGCCCCAGCTGCCTCTGCCGGTTTTTGCCAGCTCGGGCCTGTCCCTCTGCCGTGGGCTCTCCTGCTCCACTCCCGAGGCCCCTTCACATTTGACACTGTGACCTCTCGATGCAGCAGGTGACCTGGACTCTGGGTCCCCAAGCTTGGCATTCAGTGGGACAACTGGAGTGGAAGGCCCCCCTCACCGGTCGCAGACTGGTGGAGGAACAGCTGCCCCAGCCCTGCTCTGTCCATCAGGGCTGTCACCTGGGGTACAGAGCCCCCTCAGGCCAGTGTTTCAAGGGAGGCTGAGATCTGACACCATGTGGAAGGCTGCCTGAAAGTCCCTTCTGTTTTAAACCAGGACCCCACGGGGGGGGGGGTGGCACTGAGGCAGGACACTGAGGGAGGACACTGAGGAAGATGGAGTGCAGGGCTGAGGGAGGCAGCAGTGATGTGGTGTCAGAGACTCCTCAACAACGAAGAGCCATCTTTGGGGTTGTGAACACGCATGTGTGGAAATCCATCCTGACTGCTAGGCTCAGTGACCTGAGGAGTCAGGCCCGGCCATGGTGGCTGGAACCCCTCAAGTGGTGGGGGCCTGTCTGTCACAGAGCTCACACAGAGGCAATTTCAGCCTTAATCCCCACAGCCGCATGCAGAGGAGGGAACACCGTGGCCATCTGTGGTTGGGAGAGGGGTGGGTAGGGCTGTGCTTGCACATCTCAGCCCTAGCTTATCAGGCTGGGGCCTGTGGGACCCAGAACAGCCCCTTCTGGGGGGGTGTGTGGATCCAGACACAGTCCTCACTCTGGAAAGCACTTGAATGCTGTGTTTCCGTGTGTGTGTGTGTGTGTGTGTGTGTGTGTGTGTGTGTGTGTCTGTGGTGTCTGAGCAGATGTCTGTTAGCTCTGTGCAAGGGTCTGTGTGCGTGTGTGTCAGTGTGTGGATCTGTGTCATATGCCTGTGCATGTGTCTGCTAGCTCTATGTACAGGGTCTATGGGTGATCATGGGAGTTAGAGAGTTATCCTGTGTGCTTGTGCGAGTCAGTGTATGTGATCTGTTCCTGTCTCTGTGTGTCTGAGGGCCTGTGAGAATCAGTGTGTCTCTGTCTCCAAGTGTGTGTCTGTGTGTCAGTGTATGTCTATATGCGTCGATCTACGTGTGTGTGTGTGTGTCTGTGTGTGTGTGTGTCTGTGTGTGTGTGTGTGTGTGTGTGTGGTGAGTGGTGATTGTGTACATAGCTCCTGTGTGTACCCCCTTGTGAGCCCTCACTCATCTGTCCCTGTGTGTCTTGGGAATGTGGTAGCAGCTTCGGGGGGCTGTCAGTGGTCAGCAGGGCCACCGGCCAGCCTCAGGCTGTCATGTTGTTTCTGTGGGTGTGAGGTGAGGGGTCAGCAAGCTTAAAACTGGAGGCTCCAGGGAGAAAACACCTCAATGACATGTGTGTGTGGAAACACTGGCTGAGCAAGAGGCGGGGAGACAGAGGAAGGCAGGAAATAATGATCTTGAGGCTCAGTGGTTGGGCCATTTTCAAATCTTCTGAAGTCATAAAATCAGTCCTGGAGGAAAGGGTGCTAGGAGACCCTGTGCTGCCCCTACCCCCAGGAGTGTGCCTCAGCTCACCCCTCTGGAGTACGGGTGTTAAACACTAGCTTTGGGTAATCTTTGCTTCTACCTACTGTGGGAGCATGGGTCTTGGAGAGGACGCATACCCTGAGTCTGCGAGTCCAAGGACATTCAAGATTCCCTTCCCATCTGCAAGTGTTTCAGACTTTCTGAACAGTGATGCCTGACCCTGACCTTGTCCAGACCATGCCTAGCAGGTTACCAGCCAGTTGCTCACAGTGAAACACACAGTTCACGTCAACCACAACATTAAGTGCCCTCACCATGCTGCAGGGTCGTGGCCACACCAGCCCCTGAAACTCCTTCGTCAGAACTGCTCCATCCCGTTAAACACTAACCCTCCGTGGTCCCGTGGAGAAAGGCTATGGACTCATGCTTTTGGGTGTGTCTGACCCTATAGCTGGAGACACCATGCACCTTCTCGTGGTCATTTTGACAATCAGTGTGGGGTTGACCACACATAGGCAGAGTGACGCTCGACAGAGGCAGCGTAGGATGCAGAGGGGGAGGTGCCCCGGCCATAGCAGTGTGCCTATGAAGTGCCATCATCTAACTTGAAGGGGGACAAGCGAAGGCACCCATGTACGCTGTAAACCGCAAAGCCACTGAGAAGTCACAAAATATCTACAGCCAATGAGCGTTGAGTTAGTGCAAAAAAGGCAGAGAAAGATCAAAGGGAGAATTGACTTTCAAGAGACACGTCCCCCCCCCATAACCACAGAGCGTCCGTTTCTTTCCTGGCATACACAGAACACCAATACAGACGATATTCTAGGTTATTAAAGAAATCCGAAGACATACAGAATTCTCAGGCAGGCAAAATAGGCTTTAACTGGGAGAGCACCAGAAAGGTTCATCCTGCAGTGACAACTGTGATGGCAAATCTTGGCTGTCAACTTCTTGGTTCCTAATTGGAGGAGGAGGGACTGACCCACTCTGGACAGCGCCACTGGGTTATATAAGTCTCTGGTTTTCTGTTCTTCTTTCCCTGCCTCGAATTCTGCCTTAGCCTCCCTGGATGATGATGGACCATAAGCTGTACGATGAAGTAAACCATTTCCTGTCCAACGTGCTTTGGGTCATGGTGTTTGATCACAGCAACAGCAAGCAAACTAGGACAGTAATGTATAGACCAAAGAAGGAATCAAAGTTAGAAAGCAGTTTAAACAGAATCAAAAGGAAAATACCAAATCTGTGGGTTTATCTATAGCACCGTGCCTGAGTTTGAGTGAGTATTTTAAATCAATGACCACAGTTTGCGCCTCGAGATGCAGAAAGCAGAAGAAACCGGCGAAAGGGAATAGGAGCGGGGGCGTGGCTTCCTGAGTCCCTGGAGCCAAAGAGCGGGCAGGGGCGTGGCTTCCTGAGTCCCTGGAGCCAAAGAGCGGGCAGGGGCGTGGCTTCCTGAGTCCCTGGAGCCAAAGGAGTGGGCAGGGGCGTGGCTTCCTAAGTCCCTGGAGCCAAAGGAGTGGGCAGGGGCGTGGCTTCCTGAGTCTGAGTCCCCAAAGCCAGTTAGTTCTTCGAGATAATCAATCCGACAAGGCATTACAGGAGTTGCCTTCTGACTACACCGATTCAGGAAAAGTGGCTCTGTGGCAACAAGTTTAGCTACTCAGAGAAAACGTCTGCATTCCTTGAAAGACCGGCGTTTTCCAGGCACACGCAAGCCTGGTTCAGACTTGTGGCACTGAAACTTCTGCGAAGGAAGCTTCAGGCTCAGTGCTTCCCGAGGATCACACCAGATACAAGGAAGAAAAAAGCTACCACCCAGGCACGATCTTCAGATGGCATCAAATACAGAAACATTTCAACATTGTCTGTCAACAGGGAAATAAGAACTAAAGTTACCACAGGAAAGCTCACAGCCATCAGCAAGCCTAACGGAGAGGACACAGGGGAGCAGGAGGTTTCAGGCCACTGGTGGGTATGTATCATGGTCCAGCCCTTGGAAAATAGCCTGGCTGTTTCTTAATTTATTACATACCCACCTCCCATGGGGTCCACTCATTCTGTACAAGGAGAAACAAAAGCACATGCTAGGCCAGCCAGTTTTTTGTTGCTGTGATCAAATGCCTGGGAAAAACAAGTTGAAGGGAAGAGGTTTTAGTCTGTGATGGACTGACTTTGTAGCTTTTAGGTCCATGGTAAGGCAGAAAACATCACAGCGCACACACACACACACACACACACACACACACACACAGAGAGAGAGAGAGAGACAGACAGACAGAGACAGACAGAGACAGACAGAGACAGACAGACAGACAGAGACAGAGAGACAGAGAGACTGAGAAGAAGGGATAGAACAAGGTGCTTCCGGTGGGCTTGTAAGGTTGGAAGTGAGTCTTAACTAGTGGGACACCACCCCAAATGAAACCAGAGAATGGAGTTTCATGCAAACTCAAGAGGTTTATTTTCCATCGAGTTGGGGTCGACCCTCAATCAGCCCCTCGTGGCGAGTGACTAGAAGGCAACTCCGAATGGCTAAAAAAACAGTTTTTATACTTTTAGGGGTACAAGTTACATCAGCAAGGTTATAGTTTAAACTTATTGGCTAAGCACATTGACCTTTGAATCTCTTGATTAGCAAACATATGACACGCATTCAAACTCTATCCGGGACCAGAGGGTCAGGTGGCCATCAGTCAGTACATTCTGCGGCTTTCCAAGAATGTTCCTGCTCCTCCTGAGAACAGTGGGTGGAAAATAGAACTAGCCTTGACTAGAGACAGGAAGCTGGTACTTGGCCTAGCCTTGACCCAAGGCAGGAAGCTGGTACTTGGCCTAGCCTTGACCTGAGGCAGGAAGCTGGTACTTGGCCTAGCCTTGACCTGAGGCGGTGGGTGTAAGGCTGGCAAAAGCCCCTAGAGTCCTTTAGGTTGGTACCCAGTGTCTTACTCCCTCCACTCAGGCCCCACTTCTGTAAGTTCCCATCACCTTATAACAATGCCACTGAACTGTCATAAGTTATCACTTCTACAGATCCCCAACTCTGGACACACTGTTCGGTACTAAGCTTCCCATAGAAAAGCCTTTGGGGGTAGGGGGCCATGACCACAGAAGAGCATCTGAATGCTTGCAGCAGCCCTTGTCTACAAAGAGCACAGATGTGGCTGACTCAATAGCTCTGTGAATAGGTATAGGGTGATGTGTCTACCTCTCAGATCTTCCTCAGCAGCAGAAGGTAATGGACACATCATCACAGAGACAAGTGGCAAATGGCCCCGCATAAGAGAAGCTTGACACAAGGAAGATAATTTATGATTCTATAAAATAATTGATATAAAATTCTAGAAAATGCACACTAATCGGAAGTGACAGGACATAGAGTTTAGATTTCCTGAGCTACCTGGAGTCTGGGGCAAGGAGGAGGAGAGGGGAGGGGACAGATGACTCCTCTGTGCACCGGGCACATTCTTGCCTTCCCTGTTGCACTGGGCATATATAAATGTCCCAGTTTGTTTTCTTTTGCTGTGATGAACAGCAGGACCAAAAGAGACTTGGTGAGGGAAAAATCTGTTTGGGTTAAACTTCCAGTTCATAATCCATCACAGAGGCAAGCCAGGCCAGGAACTTAAGCAGAGCCCACAGAAGAAGGCTGCTCATGGGATCACGCTCAGCTAGCTTTGGAAATGCAGGCCAGGTCTGCCTAGGGAATGACACTGCCCGCAGTGGATGAGACCTTCCTATGTCCGTCAGCAATCAGGAGAGTGCCTCACAGACATGCACACAGTTCAATCTGATCTGGGCAGTTCCTTAACTGAGGTTCTCTCTTCTCAGGTGACTCTAGTTTGGGTGAAATTGATGATTACAAACTAACGGGGGCAAAGGGTATGTTAAGAACCATGTGCTTCAAGTGTGCGCAGTTTACTCCAGGGTGATAAAGCTAATGACCGGAAGTGTAAAGCTCTAGTTCTTTATTTAGTCAAATAGCAAATGCTCATTGGTCATGGCAAGCCTGCTGCACAGCACAGGTGGCCAACGTGCGTACCTATGGACGGTGTTAGTCTAGAGGAAGAACACGCCACAGATACCTTGCTGTGGGTGGACATCCTGAGAACACCAGCAAAGGGGATGTGAAGACCTCGACAGATGCTGGTACTGCTGACCATAGCTGTGTCCACACCACCTTGGGTGACCCCGGTGGGAAAAGATCCTTCCCATCTCCGTGACAGCCAAGACAGAGGTGCTGGTAACCCCCAAGCAGGCCCCCAAGTGTCAAGTGGATGCCACTGAGAGGTCTATGCTGCTGTGAGTTAAAGCCATAGGGATGGAGAACCTCCGTGGGGCTGGGAGAGGTGGGTTCAGTTGCTCCAGAGTCTGGCTTGGGCAGTATGGACTAGGAGGCAGGTGTTGATCTGTTGACACCCTTGGTCCTGTGTCCGCGTGCCCCTGTGGGGCTGTAGGGAGGGGTTTCTGGGATCACCTGGCAAGTGAGCCAGACTGGCTTATGGAGAACAGAAACAGATGTCGGGGTCAAGGGGAGCTGCCCTGAGGAGCACTCAAGGCCCCCAGTGCCATTTGATCTCCCAGCCTTTCCTCCCTCTTGGCCACATCTTAGGACATTAATACATAGGGGAAAGCGGCTGAGCCCTGGGCAGAGGCTCTAAGGAACTGGGTTCTTGTGTCCCATCAGTCCCCTCAAGGGTAACCAGCTCTAGGGGTCAAGCAGTAGTGCAGGACCAATTGTAACAGCCACTGGACCTCGGCAGGGGGCAGCTGAGGCAGCTGATAAAGCCTGTCCCAGCCCCACAGGGGAGGAATGCAGCTAACCTGTGGGCTGGTCTGTGGTTGAGGACACAAGGACACTAGGCTTATCCTGGGTGTGGACACCCTGGCAGGAGAAGTCTCCTTTGGGCCTCACCTGTGGGCAAACATTTCCTGAGCCCTGGGAGTCAGACACAGGGGTAGCGGGATTTGCCAGGGGGTGGTGGAGCTCTGTGTCTGGTGTATCAGCCTGGGTACACAGAGAGGCTGATGACATTTCTCCCAAGCCGTTGGCCTGGCCTTGGTTGTCCTCTGCTTGGAAGGATGAGGTGTTTTCTCCTTCTTCTGTGCTATCTGTCCCCTGGGCGAAATTGAGCAAACCCATAAAAGCCAATGACTCTGATTGCCGAGGACGACGCGAGGCCCGAATGGCATCGTGACGCGCGCTGCCAAGTTGATAAAAATGTAATAAGTTCCAACACGAGAGTTCTTTGCTGACAGGTGTGGCGTGGCCGTGTGTAACTACGCTCACGATTAATCGACTTTCTGTGGCAGTCATTTAGGGCCATTACTTATGAAGCTTGGCACGGAGTGACCAGAAGCTGTGGAAGGGAAGGTGGGCAGGAGGTGGCAGGGCCTGGCGGTCCCCAGCAGAGCACGCCATGCCGGGTCCTCATGGGCGCAGCTGCGGTGCGGTGGGATCATCCCCCTTTGTGATTGGAAATGATTGTATTTGTGGTTTGCACAGAAATTCTGCAACATATTGATTTTTCAATTACGTTGGGAAGAAAACAAGAACGAGATGGAAGGATTGCGCTCACTCCGGAGTGGCTGAGCAGAGCCGTCTGCGGCATTCACAGCCGTAACTAACCCCAGGCAGCCCGGGAGACCTGGCCTCAGACAGGGACCTTGAGCAGGTCACCATCCAGGGCCTCACAATCACACACGCCTTTAGACGTACAGCCTTTGTGCTTCTGGGGAAACTGAGCCACGTTGGGGAAGGGCCTTGCCCATATGGAGCAGAAATGAACCAGAGCTCAGGACTCAAGGCTGGTGTCCTGGTCTGGGTTAGGATCTGATCAGGAAAAGCTGGGGCCTCAGGATCCGGCAGAGCACCCAGAGCCTGCAAGGGCAGTCAGTGTAGCCCAGGTTAGAACCAAAGGCTCAGCAAGTCTGCCTCCTCCACGGCCCCCTGTTCCCTGGTCCTGTTTTGGGGCTATTGTGACCTCATCTCTACCCCCTTCTGACGTTTCAGCCTTGACCAATGTCTCCCCTTCTTTGGGGTCCTTTGGGCCCCTCTATTCCTGCTCCTCCTTTGCATTGTCATCTTCCTTGGGTCTGACAAGTCTCTACTTTCCAACAGATTGAAGACGAGGTTTCAAAGCAAAACGAGCTGCCCACCGGAGGGTGAGGACAGGGTGACGGGTGGGAACTATAAAGCTGGAGTGATGATGGGCTCTGTGACCGGGTTCCAGAGTCCTGGGTGTTTGACCAGAGTGGAGGCTATGGTTGCCTATGTTACCCCATCCTTGCCACCTTCCCCTGCCAAAGACATGGCTCCCTGAGCCTTCCAGGTGTTGTGAAGCTACCAGAACCAGGCTAAGCCGACTTGAGAGCTGGGGTGCAAGGGGGATCCTGGCAAGCTAAGCCTTGAGCCAGAGGGCCAACTCACCAGGGTGGTGCCCCACAGGGGTCGTTAGAGGGGGCAGCTGGGGGTTGGGGACAGTCCTAGTTGCAGGTGGCGCTGCCACCAAGCTGCTGGCAAAACAAATGCTTCTCTGAGGCTCGACCTAGGCCGGACTTTAATTGGAAAAATCACGTCCATAACTGCTCAGAATGGAAGGCTCTGCTCCCTCGAAGGCATGTAGAGTACGGTAGCAGTTACAGTCCCCGGTGGTTTTTCTTCTTTAAAGAAGTGGAACGTGTGCGAAATGAATCACACACTCATTAGAACAGCTGGCTCGTGTGGCAAAGGAGTTCTGGGTATCGGGCGACATGGGTGATGCTTCCCGAGCTGGGAGTCCTGCTGCACAAGACGACCATGAGACACCTTGGTGCCGTGTGGCGTCAGGCAGAAGGGAATCAGGGGCACCCACTCCAGTCGCTGCTCATCCGGCTTCCAGTGAGATGGTTAGGTGACCTACCCTCCCTCCCACTTGAGGGCAGAGCTCCCCTTCCCCTTACAAGAAGGCTTCTTGTAACAACACACAGACCTTCTGAAACAACACACAGGGAGGTCTGGGGACCTAGTGGGCCTGACCCTTCTTCCCAGCGTTGGGCCGGGTGCAGCTCAAGGCAGGAGGCTGCTGTACCTCCTTGGAGACAACTGTCCTTATATAACCCGGAGCCCAAATGCTGGCTTGCATTCCTCTAGCACACCCATGCTGTGGGGTGATCTTTTCTCCTGCCCCGGGAGTTTCCAGCACCAGGCCAGAGGGAAAGGGAGCAGAAAGGTCTGGGCCCCTTGTTCCTAGAAGGCCTCAGGGTGAGATTCAGCTGGGAAACTTACATTCATTCACCTGCAAGGTTAACAGCAGAGAGGGCGCTCTGGGCTTCCAGGGGACTGGGGAGGACAATGGGCAGGAAGGAAGAGGCTTTCTAAAGAGCAGGACGGAGGGCTCTTCTTCTTTGACACAGGACTTGTAGAAGTAAAGAAAGCCAAGGACCAGCCAGGCAGGAAGCTAGGCTAGAATACAAGCCGTGATGTTTGGTGGAAATGGGATGGGGGAGAGTGAGCCTCTAGTTCACAGAGGTAAACAAGCCCGGAGATGGGTGGCTATCAGTCTCACGGCTGTTTGGAGGTATACTGGGACAAAGTGGGTCGTGGATTGGTCCCACCCCACATCATCCCTGAGAAGGAGCTGCGCTAAAATGACCTCCCGCAGGAGCACTGCCTCTGTCACTAGACCGTGGGTCCGGCAGAGGACAGGCACGGAGCACGTGCCCCAGACCATGGTTCACCCAGCGTGGTCCCACACATTCACTGAGCTCGTAAATAATCTCACAGGTAAAGGATCTAATTTTCTCTCATTCGTCCTGTGTTCTTGCTGCCTCGTAAATCACAGCCATTTATGACTCTCTCTTCGGCACTTTTGTGATGGCCGATAATGGTTGAGTAAGTGGCAGAGAGGATGAATTCTGCAGCAGATTTTAAACAAACGTGCACGTTGGAGCCATAAATAACCTTAAGCAGTACTGGGGGGAGGTGTTCCTCCCGCAGGCCACCCCAGAAGCACAGCGGCAGCCCTGGGGTGGGGGGCGGGTTCTGCTTCCTTCAGAAGGGTCCCTTTAAAGAGTGGGACTTGTAGCTTTTTAGTTGTAGAGGATCCCACTGAAGCCAACGTGCTCACGTGTTTACATATGTGTGAGTAAGGTTGTACGTGTGTGTACACACGTGTGCATGTACGTACCATGTGAGCCTGTGGACTCCCCAGCCCAGCTTAGATGTGCACCCCCCAGAGAGACAGTTGCTCTTTGGGTCTTGGGGTACCTTTCTGCAGGATGGGTACTATGTTGGCGGGGGGGGGTTCTCAGCCTATATCGATCCAAAGTCTGTTCTTCAAGGACTGTGGCTCTGCTGCCTTGACCTAGAACCCCCAAATCACTCAGTCCAGTGGTGCCCAATACCTGCTCTATCTGAGGAAGGTGGGCGTGAAGAGTAGGTGGAAGGACTCTGTGGCCGGAGCAGAGGTCCTGAGTTCTGAGTCCCGGAAGAGGCTGGACTGGAGGCCTGTGGGTGTCTCCTATTGGGCTACCAGCCTAGAGCGCACATGGTAGGTCCAGTGCCACCTCTGTTCTCACAAGGTATTGGGTGGCTTCTCCCATTTCTAAGGTATCCTTCCAAAACCTCTTTCCCTCCCCAGGCCGTCTCCTGATCCTCTAGCAGCTGTAAACACACGCTCACACACATCGGAACACACGCACATGTGTGTAGTATATACACATGTAGAGGATTAGTAGATGGGCACACACATGTTTGTTTCCATACCGGGCAGCTTCGTAGATGCCGCCTGGGCCCTCTGAACCCACAGGCCCTGGGACCCCTGAGTCCCCCATTGTTTGTTCTTTGCCAGGACTGCTTTGCCAGCAGTGGGCTTGGGCAGCCCCTCGTGCAGCCATAAACGTAATTGATATTCTCAGCATTTCGGGGAAAAAATACGAGTATTAAAGATATACAGTACACCTCATAAAATTCTCTCATATTTCTTCTTTATGGTAGGTTCTAAAATTGGCAAAATAAATTCCCTAAAACCCATTACACTTAGTGCAGAGTGCGTTTTGGAGGCAGAAGGCGCAGGGCTGGGGCCTCGGGCTCCTTGCATAGAGGAGTGCGGTTCCAGCCTGGCTACCGGGCCCTTTTCCCCGACACTGGATTAAATGGGAGCAGTAATTGCCTCGTTCACAGCCTCTGAGCACGGCCCAGTGCCCAGCAAGCTTAATCTCCATGCTGGGGCCTTCTGTCTTTCTCCAAGTAAAGAAAATGCTGCTTGACTCCCACACTGATTCTGTCTGGCTCTAGGGCTGCACATCCCCGGGAGCAGCACCATATAATTATGTGGGCTCCCTTCCCCACAGGTGCATGCATGCATTGGAGCCTGGTGTCCAGGTGGGCGGTGACCATCAAAGCCGGCTGTCTGTGATCCCCGGTGCTAGCCTAGCTCTTTCCTATAGCTGAGCGAACTGCCCACCTCAGTTTCCTTACAACTCCCTCTTAGTTTAATCCAGATTGAAATTCATAACCCGTGATTATAGATGCCTCAATTCACTCTTTATTATTTTTTTCTCTTTCATAAGATTCGCTTCCAAACAGCAGAAGGCCACGTTTTCCCCTGTAATGTTTAAAACCAATTTTATTGAGGAATAGTTTACAGGCCATAAAATACATGCTTTTTTAACAAGGCAAACTTGGGCCAGAGGTAGAGTGGTGCAGTAAAGCTAATGCTGATGTCTTAAGTTCAATCCCAGAAACCCCATGGTGGATGGAGAGAGCTGACTCCTAAAAGGTGCCCTCTGACCTCCACATATGCATGGACAAGTGTGCACACACACTAGTTATAAATAAGTAAATTGTAAACTCTGTTTTACAGATCGTTTTAGGTTTCCAGAGTTTCGAAGAATTCAAGACAGTATTGACACTTCTCATAGACTCCCGTAACTTGCATCTCATGTTGTTTTGATACGTCTGATATTAATGTTTCTGAAGACCTTGACGGCTTTGGGGAGAACTGTTAGGTGGCGTGTAAGCCACCTCCGACGCCTGGCAACGCCTGCTGTTTCCTCCCTGGTCAGAAGGAAGCTGTGGGTATTGGAGCAGCCATAACATCGTGCTGTTGCCCCAGCCGCACCAGCTCTGGTTCCTACGGGCTTTCTGTCTGGCTCCTGTGTTCTAGGACTCTCCCAGCCTTTGTGGATATTCCTCTTTCTTGGCAATATAGGAAGCCCTGGGCCCATCTCATGCATTTCCTGCTTTGATTTCTCCACTGATCCCTGAAATGGAAACACTGTGCGGGGGCAAACACGTGAAGGAGTGTTTTCCTGAAGTGGACACGGGTAGAAGGCTAAGGCACACTTGTGAAGGAACACTGTGCTGAAGCAGACACAGGAGAGGGGATGTTCTGCTAAAGCAAGCACGTGAAAGGACACACGGTGAAAGACTCTTTGCTAACAACACACACGCATTGGCCCGCCTTACGTTTAATAGCTGAGCTGCATTTGTCAGGACTCCATAGAGAGAAACCAGCCGAAATCTTCTGGTGGTGCTGCAGTTTCTTGCTGCTTCTGCAGACTTTGTCTGATTGGAAGAGTGACCTCAGCTGAGGCAAGGCCCGTGGAGGACAAAATAGGACTCGACGGACAGTGACGGAGACAGAGCTTGACTTGCTGGTACAGCTAGCTGTGCAATGTTGTGGGTCTCACGTCTTCCCTTCACTGAGCGAGGCCCAGCTGAGAACTCCTCCTGGTGCTCCTCCTGGTCTCTCCTGCTGACTTGTGCCCAGGCTGAGGCCTGGCTGTCTCTGCTGGGCAGTGCCACCTCTGCTGATTCCTGTTTGCTATCCCGACTCTACCGAACTGGGCTGCTGGTGTATCTGTGAAGTGTTTGCGAGTGGATCAAGCCACTGCTGACCTGTGAACTGGACTGCCGATTTCCAGACGACACAGACTGGAGTTACTCCGTAGATCTTTTTCAAACAGGTCCACTCCCTGCGACAACTGCACAGCCCCTGCAGAACAACAGCAGCATAGTTTGATCTTTCCGCTTGACCTGGGGACAGGTTTCCCTCAGTTGGGCGTTTGTTGACCTTTCTCTGAGTTGTACAGCTCTCGTCATACAGATTGCAGCTCCTGTGCAGGCTTCGGTATTTAGGCTTTTCACGTTAGGGGTTGGTGTTGGAACTAGCATTTTGTTTTTACTCCAGATTCCAAGGGTTTGTTGCTGGTGAGCAGAAAGCATTGGACTTTTATATGTGAACCAGGCGTCTTGCAACCTTGCTGTACTTATTTATTCCAGGAGACAGATTCATTCATTCATTCATTCATTCATTCACTCACTCACTCACTCACTCACTCAATTCATAAGTCGATTTCAAATGTGGAGATTTTATCTGGAATAAATCTTGCTTGGTATCTAATGACGTTTCCATTTGCTAATTTTCTGGTGCATTTTGCACCTCTGCACCTTTCTCGTGATGTCCTTACCTGGCTTTGGTATCAGAACTCCGTAGTCTTTCAAGGTGAGGTAGGGAGTGTCTGTGTCTCTATCATGTGAGAGATTGTCGAGACCGCAGCTATCCCTTACATAGTTCTTAGGACTCCCTGGGAGGGTGGGCCTGGAGCTGCTGTCTTCTGAAGGTGGTCGCTGGTTGTCCCAGTTGTAAAAGCAGACTTCGCATTGCTGGGACAAGAACTGGGAGAAACAGTCTGAAGAAAGAAGGATTTAATTTTGGCTCAGAGCTCTAAGGTTTCAGTCTATAGCGCTCTCTCTCTCTCTCTCTCTCTCTCTCTCTTTCTCTCTCTGTGTGTGTGTGTGTGTGTGTGACATGTGATGCAAGTGTGTGACATGCATGTGATATGTGTGGTTGGTGTGGATGTGATGTGTGATGTGTGTGTGTGGTGGGTATATGATGTGTGTGTGAAATATGTGTGTTGTGTGTGGTATGTGTATGTGGTATGTGTGTGTGTGAGATGTGTTTGTTTGGTGGGTGTGTGATGTGTGTGTGTATGAAATATGTGTGTTCGGTGTGTGTATGTTGTATGTGTATGTGTGAGATGTGTGTGTGGTGTGTGTATGTGGTATGTTTGTGTGTGTGTGTGTGGTATGTGTGTATGATATATGTGTATGTGGGTGTAATGTGTGCGTGTGTGAAATATGTGTGTGGTGTGTGTGTGTGTGTGTGAAATATGTAGTGTGTGTGTGTGTGTGGTGTGTATGTGGTACGTGTGGGGGGAGTGTGCGTGTGTGTGTATGTGGTACGTGTGGGGGGAGTGTGTGTGTGTGTGTGTGAAATATGTAGTGTGTGTGTGTGTGGTGTGTATGTGGTACGTGTGGGGGGAGTGTGTGCGTGTGTGTGTGTATGTGGTACGTGTGGGGGGAGTGTGTGTGTGTGTATGTGTGAAATATGTAATGTGTGTGTGTGGTGTGTATGTGGTATGTGTGGGGGGAGTGTGCGTGTGTGTGTGCGTGTGTGTGTGTGTGTGGTATGTGTGGGGGGAGTGTGCGTGTGTGTGTGCGTGTGTGTGTGCGTGTGTGCGTGCGTGTGTGTGTGTGGTATGTGTGGGGGGAGTGTGCATGTGTGTGCGTGTGTGTGTGTGTGGTACGTGTGGGGGGAGTGTGCGTGTGTGTGTGCGTGTGTGTGTGTGTGTGTGTGTGTGGTATTTGTGTATGAGTGTGTTGGTGGTGATGTATGCCTATCCTGACACAGGTGCTCTACCAGGGATATCTATGCTTAACCACATTCAGATTTTAAACCTATCAATAGATTAATCTACTCCCTTCCCTTCCCCCCTTCCCTTTCTTCACAATCTAGTTGTCTCTAGAAGACCTGATTTACCAAACTGATCTTCAAGACAAACCCACACAGCCCATTTAGTTCCTTGTGGAGTTTTGTACCGTTTTCTCTTAATATTTTAAATCTGTAGGAGCAGAGTTGCCGGCTGGCTGTACTTTATCAGTGTTCTCGTTTCTGGACAGGCATGGCTTCCGGCTCTCATTTCTGATGTTCGTCTCAGCCTAGCTGGCGTTCTCTCACTTTGATAGACCCTTTCAAAGAACAAGCTTTGGGTTTTATTGATTTTTTTCCCTAATGCTTCCCCCACCCCCTTTAAGTTCAGTGATTTCTGCTCTAATTTTTTCCCTTTTTATCTTCCTTCTCCCTATCATCTTAAATTGTTCTCTCTCTGGTTTCCTGAGATGGCGGCCCGGGCTATTTACTTTGGGACTTTCCTCTTATCTATCATGTGTCTTAATGCTGTAAATGGCTGTCGAGTGGAGCGGCCACTGTGAGCCAGCCGTTCTAAGTTGGATGCTCATCTACTTCTCTTGAGACTTTGCCTCTGACGTGAGCTGCTTAATCTCCAGACATTTGAGGAATTTCCGGCTCTCTCTGGCCGAGTTCCAGGTTCACCACACAGGGATAAGAATATGTGTGGTGTGTGTCTGTTCCCTGGCATGATCTGTAGGCCTGTGAGTGGCCCATGCTGGTGACTGCTCCCTCTGAACTTGAGAGGAATGTGTTCTGTGCCGTGCTGGATGTCGTATTCTGGAAACACCCATGCATGGGTCAAGCTGACAGACAATGCTTCCTATGCCCATGGATGATGACTCTGACTGGAGCAGAGGGCTCATTGCTTCTCAACAGCTCTGCCAGCTTTTGCTTACAAACTCTGAGCTCGTTTAGAAAGATGGGGATGGGTCAGCTAAGGCACAGATTGGAGATGGGCTAGCGAGTATGGTGTGTGGTCCACCCAGGGCTGTGTGGTCCCCTAGCTGACAGGGAAACTGATTGCTTCAGTGAAACTGCCTATGGAGGGTATTCATTCTTTCCAAGTCCCCGTTCCCCAAATCACGGGGCCTGACTCCTTCCTCTCTTAGATGCTTGATCTGGCCTTGGGTCAAGCCTTTTGAGGATGGTGTTGAGTAATGGCAAAACCTTGGGGAGACGGGCTTTCTCCATGAGCATGGAGCAGCCTGGGGGACCGTGCGGCCTGCAGGGTACTGCGTTCACAATGTCTGCAGGCTAAAACAATGCAACCCAAGTGGGGAGGCCAAGTGTCACAGGTCAGATCTTGAGGCTGCTGAGGCCACATGGCAACCTGGCACCTCCGGAGTGCTGTGGAAACTGGGACCTAGAAGGGGGCCACTTTCGTGAATAAGCCCCCAAATCTGTGTCACGGGCAGGGCAGAGTGAAGAAGCTGCGATCAGGTATCAGCAGCCATGCTTCCGTGTGGCAGAGAGGCATTGAGTAAACCCATCCTTCGAGAACCCCTGGGAGACTGTGGCTTTGTGGCCACGTCACCAGTGTAAGCTGTTGGAAACATTAGGTAAGGCGCTACCACCAAAGATGAGCCCGGGTACCAGTTGTGTGGTTTGAAACGGCCCAGAGAGACGGATCTTACACTTAAGGAAAACAAAAACCCACTGGTCAACAGCGGCTGACGGGAGCCAAGAAAGAGCATCCATGAAGGGAAGCTGCCATCACACCATGGTTCTGTGTCTTGAAGCTCCTCTTGCCAGGTACAATTCTGCTGAGGGACAGCCTGGACGTATGGCCGCCCCGACCGCAAAAGTGGCCGTGGACACAGGAGGCTGGGAAGAAGCAGCGGAGAGGACGTAGCTAAGGTCAAGAGTTGAATGTCAAACTGGAATCAAGAGTGGCTTGAAGGTCCTCGGTTTACAGTGACACGGTGAGGTTTGAATTTCCATGAGGAAGAGAGAGAGGCTTGGGGTAGAAATAGACTTTCCTCCACTAGAGACATGGCTGAAAGGGACAATGCTCCCAGGGGGCAGAGCTTAGAGCTGAGAGGGCAGACCCTGTGCATCACAGGGAGCAGCGGTGAATCAGGCAGGTGAGTCCCCATTCTTGCTAGCTTGGACACTCTTGGCTTTGATGGTGAAAGTCTCGCTTCCAAGTACCAGGGAAGCCAGGGTGGATGGGTATTAAAGAGCCTGCCTAACCACATTCTACAGGACAAAGGTTGCAGGACCCAGAGATGTCACCTGTAGACCATAGGGTTGAGCAAAGAGGTGGCTGCTGGACACTTGTCCCCTTGCTTTCTTCAAGAGGGAGGGAGTTTGTCCATCTACCATGTCCCTGCCCCTCTGAGGCTCCAGTGACTTTCAGCTTTCCAGTCTCCAGATATGTCATCAGAACTTGGAGTTTTAGTTGGATATGGGGGCCCATGCTCCCCACTTGGGAGGCTGAGGCAGGAGGATGGTAAGGAGGGTGAGCCGCCAACCTGGAACGCAGAGCGAGACTGTCTCATGGAACGAATGAAAAGGAGAAGGAATCTGGGCCCTGAGCTGGGTGCCATGCTGGGGGAAGAGGATGGGCGTAGAAGCATGGAGTCACACTCTAAGGGTGTCCCACGTGTCTGCCTGTGAGACGCTGTGTGCTCCAAGTCACTTAGTTACTGGCATGGTTGTCACCACAGCAGAATGTGCAATCAGTGATACCCTTGTATCCTCTCTTCCTTCCCATTTCCCCTTTCCTCGGTTCCTCTGTCATTCCCTCCTCTCCCTCCCTTCATCCTCCCTTCCCCTCTCCCTCCCTCAGTCCCTCCCTCCCTCTTTCCCTTCCTCCCTCCCAACCTCTCTCTCTCCCTCCACCTCCCTCTGTACCTCCCTCCCTCATTCTCCCTCCTTCCCTCCCTTCCTCCTTCCTTAAGTCCCTCTCTCCCTCCTTTTCTTTATTTCTTTCTCTTTCTTTTGCTTTTCTGAGACAAGATGTGACTATGTTGAACCTAAGAAAGATCCTCTCGCCTGGGACTTCCCAGTGCTGGTGTACAGGACTCCCCGGTGCTGGTACACAGGACTTCCCGGTGCTGGTACACAGGACTCCCCGGTGCTGGTACACAGGACTCCCCGGTGCTGGTACACAGGACTTCCCTGGTGCTGGTACACAGGACTTCCCGGTGCTGGTACACAGGACTCCCCGGTGCTGGTACACAGGACTCCCCAGTGCTGGTACACAGGACTCCCCGGTGCTGGTACACAGGACTCCCCGATGCTGGTACACAGGACTTCCCGGTGCTGGTACACAGAACTTCCCAGTGCTGGTACACAGGACTCCCTGGTGCTGGTACACAGGACTCCCCGGTGCTGGTGTACAGGACTCCCCGGTGCTGGTGCACAGGACTCCCCAGTGCTGGCACACAGGACTTCCCGGTGCTGGTACACAGGACTCCCCGGTGCTGGTACACAGAACTTCCCAGTGCTGGTACACAGGACTCCCTGGTGCTGGTACACAGGACTTCCCAGTGCTGGTACACAGGACTCCCCGGTGCTGGTACACAGGACTCCCTGGTGCTGGTACACAGGACTTCCCAGTGCTGGTACACAGGACTCCCCGGTGCTGGTACACAGGACTTCCCAGTGCTGGTGTACAACATTACACACAACTCCACTGCATTCTCCAGCAGAGACTTCCTCCTGCTCAGGCCATTGGCGAGGACACAGGCTCTCTCTGGCTCACCCCAACCTGCTCTGGGCTCCTAGCAGATCTCTCCCTTATTGTGATGGGCTCACATGTGGATGTAGAAGCTGGGAGAGACCCTATCCAAGCTGGCCTGGAGTCTGACCTGGTTGGAGGTGGTATGTTCCAGACATATCAGCCCCAGCCTCAGCACCCCTGAGTGGCTGCTCTTACACTGGAACTCCTTTTGCCTCAGTGCGTTGCTTAAAGCCTCTGGAGGGATTTCGACTTGAATATGCATGTCTTAAAGCACTTTGCAAAATGGAGGCCCTCTCGCGTGTTATTCCAATCCTCCAGCTATCAGGGAAATTGGGGTGTTGTATAGATTAAGGAGAAATTACTTGAGGAGATGTCGGTAGAAGTTTGAATGCTTATCTGTACAAATAAATTCAGTGCAATCCACAATTAAGCAGCATTTGACATTTAAAAAATATTTGATCCATGTTTTGGCTTCCAGAGCGGCTTCAGGGGAACGGCAATGTGCAAATTACATTCAAATCAGGGTTAAATATAGTTCTCAGAGAAAGATTGTATGATTTCAATTGCCTAATTATTTGGGGGAAAATCTGTTCTTCAATAATTAAGAGATGAGGATGCCTGGCTTACTGATGCAGAACTGGGTGTTTCTGCCACGGTGCCCGAAGGTGCTGTGCTGGGTGGGGAGGTGGGGCCTAGCAGGAGGTGACCTTGGGCGGGGAAAAAGGACCCAATCTGGCCCTAGGCAGCTTGTCCAGGTCCGCGACCAGGCAGAACAGCCACGCGCTGGAGTGGACCGGGATGGGAGCGGCAGCTTAGGTGCTGAGCCAGAGGGGCTGGCAGCCATGCCAAGCAGCAACCGGAGCCAGCTCTGCCTGGCATGGCTCACCGGCATATGTGAGCACCCAGGCTACGGCCAGACACAGCAGGGCGGGGGAATCTGGCAGTGTTGACAGCCCACCATCGGTTAATTAGGTGATATTTCTTAAAAGTCATGTAGAGGAGGGGCATGCATGGCTGTGTGCCTTCAGGGAGGAGTCCCAACCAAAGTGGCCCCTCCCCTCCAGAGCAGGAAGACGGGGGCCGGTCCAGTGCTGGCAGCTCCCACCTCACATAAGCTGGACGTAGGCCTGCAACCTCAGGTTGTGTAGGCAGTCCGTGAAACGGGCAGATTCACACATTATACAAACCAACATGGGAGACCAGTGTCAGCACAGACCATGAGGCATTAAGAGTCAGGACCCAGAGCAGACACCTGGCTCTACATCACTGCTGTGTGACCTTGGATAGGTGGCTCGACCTCTCTGAGCCTTATTCCTGTTCCTGGAAAATAGGACAGTCCTGGCAGCTACCTTCCAGACGGTTTTGGGATTAATTGCATCCTATTAGTGGATGCTGTTTATGTATGGAGGTGTGAGCTTCGGTGGTGTCTGGCATGCAGCAGGTGCTCCACTCTGATGTCTCACAAATATTTACCGTGCACCTGTGAAGCTCAGGCTTCGGTCCAGGTGCTGGAGTTCCCAGGAAACAAATGAGGTGGGAGGGTCCTGCTCGGCATGGAATTAGGCAGGCAGAGCAAGATGTGACTTCCAGCCAGTGTAGGTAGGGAAAGTCCGGGGCAGTGGGAACGGGGGTGAAGGCTGGCTAGGGTGTGTGAATAATGGCACCATTCGAGAGTGGAGCCTCTGCCCTGCTCTAGAACTGCAGTTGGTGGGCAGAGGTGGCCCTTTGGGGTAGGGGCCCAGAGTCCTGAAGCACCTGACATCCCTGTCTGGGATCACGAGATTGGTTGGATGGGAGCAGGATGCTGGGTAGGGAACCAGCGGAGGGCTGGGAGGTGAGGGAGGGGATGCACAGAGGCCTTCCTGTGAGGCCTGACTGCCTGACTCTGTGCCCTGGGGGCAGGCTCTGAACCTCAGTGCTCAAATAATGCATGTTGTGTGCTGGTAACTAGCTGGCCAGAGCCAGCAGCAAGGTGGCCCTGGCAGGGTCTGAGTCTTCCAGTTCCAGATGGTCCTTACTCCAGAAAACTTCTCTGGAGGGACTCAAGGCAGTGAGCTAAATTGTGTCGTACCTGGCCAACTTCCCTGGACCTCAGGATGAGGTCTACAGAGGGAGGGGCTATAACACTTTAAGGGCTGGCAGCACTGGGCAGATCTACTTGCCTCTTTTTCTATGTCTGTGGGTGGCCAGATCTGTACCGGGGACCAGCCTTCCTGTAGCACTCGAGCAAGATGGTCTGTGAGTCTTCTGGAGCCGGTGTGGGTCTCGATGGGACAGTCCGCTGCAGCCATAGCTTGAGGGACAACAAAAAGGACGTTATGGGGCAGGAAGTCACTACCCGGGGCTCTATTACCCCAGGGCAGGAACACTGTTGGAGAGGAGTGTGGGCCTGGTAGGTCCAGCAATGGTTTTTATTACATGTGCAGGGGGCTGGCTCCCCAGGGCAGACCACTCACTCAGAATCCTAAGTCCCAGAGCCTCTCTATCTGACTCCCGGTGTAGGGCAGGAGGCAGCACTGGTGCCAGGCTCTGGAACTGTGGGAAAGGGATCTGGAGGTAACCTTGGCCTCTGGCCCTACCCAGCCTCCTAGCATTCACAGAAGAGGAGGGCGGTGTGCCAGCTGGCCCGCGCCACATCCCTGTCTCAGCACGGTGACCGGGCCTGTCTTATAAAACCTGTGGAGGTAATTGAATCTGGGCAGAGTCCTTGACGGAGCCGTTAAATGCAGGAGCTGATGAAGCTTACGTTTATGGGCTCTTGTCCTCAAGGCCTCTCCAGAGGGGCCAGGCTTGAGTTTCTTCTATAGGCCTCTTAGGGGCAGGTTGGGGGCAGGGACTCCCATCCCTGACCAGCCACAGGGATGGGCTCAAGAGCTGTGGTCTCTGGGTTTCCGGCAGCAGTGGCCTCTCAGTCTGGCTGGACAGCCTGAATTCCAGGGGCTGGCCCCTCTGAAGGTGGTCCGGGGATTGTTCTCGCTCCTGGCTTGGGTGCCCGGCCTTGTGTTACTGTGGAGCGGAGTCTATGCCGATTCTGCTCTGGGCTGCTGAGGGGAGGAGACAATGAACACTGTCCTTCTAGAACACTGTGTTCCAGCAAGGTGGGAGCCCCAGGAAGATGGCCCAGGCCTCAGGAGTGGTTGTCTGAGGGAGAAGAGATGGTCAAAGATGCTGTTTTAGCCAAGAGGTGTGGAGGTCAGAACATCTGCTGGAATAGAAGGCTGGAGAGCGACGGTCGCTGGGGTGGCTTGGCACACCTGTGGCTGCACCCAAGGAGGAATGACCTCAGGAAAGACTGTCCCCCACCGTCCAGGTACCTGGAGGACAGGTCACTCAGCATCTGTAACTGTGCCCTTCTGAAGGTGGCATTGCCTCCCATCAGAGTTGGTGAGGGCGTGGCCGCTCAGCACACCTGGTGCGGACAAGGGGGGCGGACTGGTGAATTATTTAGAATTGCCAAAGGTGTCGAGTTAGCAGCTAATTAAAAAAAGCTATCCTCTGTGCAACACTATAAAAGAATCATAAAATTCCAATCTCATTTGTTCTGCTCAGCTTCCTTGGGTGCAGAATGCCCCATAAAAGACCGAGACGTGCCCACAGTCTGCAGTGCGCTTTTGAGTGGCCGCTCTGCCCGGATGTTTCATAGAACAGGTCAGAAGGAAAACTTCCAGCCCAGCGAGAGGGCCAGGAGATGGCCAGGCCGGGGTGCATGGGGGATATTACTTGTTGGGGTCATATGCCACAGGAGACCAATGACGCTGGGCAGTGGTGGGCACTAACTCACTTTAGATTGAGCACCAGACTTCTGGTAGAAGGCGGTGTTGCCAACTAGCCCACAGATGCTGGGTCCACAGGGATGCCATGTGCCCTGTTGGGTTGTGTCAGCCTCTCTGCTGCATTGTCTTGGGTGTAAGTGAGGCACATGGCAGGGGGGTGTGTGTTTCTCCCTCCTAAAATGAGAGAGGCTGTGAAAGCCGGTGGCCCCATGGCTCCTTAGCCCTATGGCTCCCAAGGTGCCTTGCTGCAGGTGCAGAGGCTGAGCTGAGAGTGACACCTGATCCCACCCAGGGTTCTGGTAGGTCAGGACTTCATGTTTTTAAATGTCAGCCACGCTTACTTTAGCTTCGGCCCAGACCAGAGGGAAGGCGTGAGACCTCCACTCTTTGACTTGGGAACAGAGGGGCCAGACTCAGAAAGGAGGGCATATTGCTGCTCCTGGTGCAGTGCTGATCTAAAAGGGGCAACTGTACAGGCCCAGGTGAGCTGTCTGTCTATGAGCTCTACCTGATTCCTACACGTGGGGCAGTATGTGTGGGCCCTCTGGCCACGGCAGCTGGGGACTCAAAGTTCCACCACCACCCCACCGCCCCTGTGTGTGTGTGTGTGTGTGTGTGTGTGTGTGTGTGTGTGTGTGTGTGCATGGATCATTGAGCCAGGCAGAGAGGCAGACCCCCTAAAGTTGGCAGGCATGTCCACCACGTCAAGGCCTTTTCAGAGGGCCTCTTGTCCCTGTGACCACCAAATATGGCTAAGCACCCTCAGGTGGCCTGTTCAGCAAATGAATCCCAACTTGAGCTTTGGGCCAGGTTAGCAGTTCTGGTAGCATCAGAAGTTTCAAGCCGTGTTCTCTGAAACTAGACAGCTAGCATGTCTCCTGACTCCTTCCCTATTGGTTGGAGCCTTTAGCTCCCTTTCCCTCAGTTTCCTCACCTATGCAATGGGTTTGCTGTGTTGGCTGTCTTGTTTTTAAAACTCCGATCATCTGTGATGCTGGTGCTGACGAGGACGACGATGCTGTTGACGAGGACGAGGACGATGTTGTATACGAGTGTGTACATGAGTAACTATGTCTGCCACAGTGCATGTGTGGAATGGACTCTCTCCTCTCACCTTCCTGTGGCTTCTGTAGCTTGAACTCATGTTGACGGGCTTGCACAGCAACGTTCCCGTACCTGTTGACACATCTCAGCAGCCTAGCAGTGGTGGTGGTTGCAGAGGTGCATGGCTCCCTAAAGTGCACCCAGCACAGTGCAGTCACAGAGCGCCTGGCTCTGGGCGCATTCAGTCTCCAGCTCTGAAGGGCGTCAGCTATCATGAACAGATGGAGTGCAGATGCCCAGAGGTGAAGCAGAGGGCAGGACTGTTTATCCTGAGGAACAGGACCTGGGTCTGCAGTCTGCCACTCTGCTCCAGGAAGTGAGACCTGTCCCCACCCCCTGACCGCTGGCACTCATTCAAAGTCATCAGAGCTGAGGTCATAGTCTCCCATCGCAGGAGACTGGAGAGTGGGCAGGCCCTTAATCAGGTCCCTTCTGGGAAGCCCGTGGCCACCTTGGAGGGTCTGGCCATCCTGGGTCAATGAGGCCCAGCTTTAACCCTTAACTTAGCTGAGCGCATGGAGTCTGCTGTACTCACATGGACGGCAGGGCTGTGGTATCTGACCCTTATATGAGTGTAACTCAGTGAGCCCTCCCTCCCACGATCGTGGTAACGGACCCCATTATGTGGAGTCACTTGCGATGATCAAGATGTAAATTGTGTGACATATCCAAAGCACAGAGCTTGACATCAGTGAGTCGCCTGCCTTGTGTGACAAAACTCTTTCTGGACAGATGTAACACACGTCTGCTCACTCCAGATCAGACCAAAGAACAGATACCACTGATGTCCGACATGGTTAGCCAATGAGTTTTATAAGGGTTACTTACAGGAATATGGGTGAGGGGTCACTTAAGGGAGCAGAAAGACTCAAAGACAGCTGTGTCACCAAAGCTCACCCCAGCATGGGTGAAACCCATAAGGCTGGGAACCAGGAGCAGGGTGCACAGTCTACTGTAGGCAGCTCAACGGGTTGGAGAGTGACCTTTCCAGGGGCCTCAGTTGGTCTAAACCTCTTCCAGGTCGATGGTCTGGTCTCAAGATTCTTCCTTGAACTTGGCTCCATTGGGTCTTAGAGGAACTCACAGCTTTTATTGCTTTCTCTGTCAGGGAGGGGCCTGGTGAAACTGGTCAGTTTCAGGGACTTCCTGAAGCTAATTTGAGTTGTTTACCTTCATATTTAAGGAGCTCTCTGCAGGATGGAGTGTTTCAATCTTGAAAGAGGCTTTTACACAACCTGGAAGACTCAGAAGACTGACTGGGCACCGTACAGGATGCTCTTTGATCTAGGAGCCAAAGCAGGACCAGGAGCTGTGGCCAGAGACCTGGTGCTTACATAGACTTCACAGACCAGAGGCAAGGTGCCTGTGTAAATGGATCAGTTAATGGAGTGCAGGCTGAGACGGAAATGAGAGGAGATGGGCAGTTAATGTCCACATGTGGGTAAGAGTGGGCATGATGGGGTGAGTGTTGACATCAGGCTCCGGTCTCTGTCATGCGGTGGCCTGCACGTATGGTTGGGAAACTTCACCAGACAATGGTGGCTCTTTGCTTCCAGATGAAGGATATCAAATGATTCTCCACTCTCTATTTTTTTTAAAAATGTGCACATAACCCGTGAAACCACGAAAGAGCCACATTTGGGGAAACAATTCCTCTAGTCGGTCTCCAGCAACAGTGGCCGCTTGGACTCTGGTGTGAGTGAGATGCGTTGGAACCTGAGTGGACTCAGTGGCTTGGAAAGGACAAGAGGAGGTGATTATGGACAAAGAGTGCTTAAGGCTTGGCCAGGATTAAGGTGCTAGAGTCTGGAGGGGGCAGCTTCCTGGTTCAGAGAACGTTTTAAAAGTCAAAACAATTCTCTATCTCTGTCTGTCTCTCCTCTGTCTCTGTCTTTCTGTCTCTTTCTCTCTGTGTGTGTGTGTATGTATGTGTACGTGTGCACGCACCCATGTGTATGAGTGTGCCTGCATATGTCTGTCTGTACCACATGGTGTTTGTGGAAGTCAGAGGCAGCTTGTGAGTTCTAACTCAGGTTGTCAGGATATGTAGCTATCTCCAAGCCATCTCACCAGTCACAGAGACCATTTTTCAATATGTGACCTCGTGGTGGTAGAGAAAGAGAGAGAAAGAGAGAGAGAGAGAGAGAGAGAGAGAGAGAGAGAGAGAGAGAGAGAGAGAGGACCCAGCTAAACAAAGGCAGCTCAAGCTGGGTTATCTACCTTGCAACATGCATGTACTACGCATGTGCACACGCATGCACATGGAACCTCCTGGAAGGGCACACATGGACTACTTGAAGGCAGTTGAAGGTGTAGGTTGAAGAAGAGAAAATGAGACTTCCCCTTTGTGGTTTGAATCTTTATAATAGGGTTATTAAAAAAAAACAAGTCATCGGCATCATTTAAAAACACATTGTCACACCATAAAGGGTGAGAAAGGAGGCACTAGTACAGAACCTGGGGATTGTGGCGTGGACTCCTCCTTCCACGCACCCCCACTTATGGCATTCATGGGGTCTTCCCCCTTATTATCTGCCCCGCACACCGATCCTTTCTGCGACTGCTCAGAGGAGGCTATGGACACCAGAGGCCCTGCCAATAGGACAGCAGAGAACTCTAGAGCCAGTGTTCCACCCCTGAGACAGCCAGCTTCCTGTTATAGATGCATGTCATCAAGCCTGGCTTTTTATGGGGATGCTTGGGAACCTGAGCTTCATGCTTGAACAGCGAGCACTCTACCCACTGATGCATCTCCTCCGCCCTCCCTCCCACCTGTGTACTAGCGCCAGCTGCTGATACATTGTGTTCACTGGAGGCTTTACAAGCAGATCCTGGGGCTGCTTGCTTCTTTTCAAGACTGGAGGTGAGGCCCTGGCTTCTGGCTGCCTCTGTGGCAAAAGGGGGGATACTAGGCCCAGTTCTAAGGTCTCCTCTTCCTCTACCTCTGTGTGGTACCCTCCAGTGCCTGACACAGGCTGAGTGTCAGGCAGGCAGCTTGGGCCCATTGGGTGAGAGGAGTGGGTAGATTTGGGGATAAGACTCAGAACCCTTATCGGTTCCTACTGACAGCATCCTTCTGTGCATCTCGAGAGCTGCCTGGAGACAGACAACTTCCACCTGTTACAACACAGTGAGCACTCAATTGTGCCTGTTAAGTCACCAAGAATGTCCCTGTTATTTTGGGAGCCAGTTGTTGCCGCCAGGCACAGTATAGTGCCAGAGCTATGTGTGTGTGTGTGTGTGTGTGTGTGTGTGTGTGTGTGTGTGTGCACTGACTGGTGAGCATCAAAGGGAGTCTACCAGTCTCCCTCTCCCTGCTGTCAGGGGGCTTTCCTTGTTGAGGTGGACTGAAGGTGAGGGACAGCTTGGAAGATAAAGGCCTTACCCTGGCCTGGAATCCAGCTGTCTGGGGCTCCAGCCCAGCCACTCCAGGGAAACTCAGCTCCTCTTGTACCTGTGGATTTGGAATCACAGCTGTTTGCTTCTGGAAGCTTCTCTGTTGGGACTGGTCTTGGTCCAGCCTGCCTGGAATGCATGAGCCTGTGTCACCTCCCTGAGCCATCAGCTGTCCCCTCAACTAGACAGTAGTGCTGTGGTTCTGAATCCAGGGAACTGGCGTCTCTGAGGCCTTCCTTAGAAATCCTCTGTCCCCAGCATCCACTGGCAAAGCTACTTCTGGAATCTCTGTGAGAAGACACTCTGCCTACAACAGACCTCAAACAAGCGGCTACAAGCCGCCCCAGCTCCACCACTCTATGAAAGCTTTTGGCAACGTGCAGAGGTTGTGGGGGGCGGTTCCTGACTCAGAATTTTCCCTTCTGTATATCATAAAATCCCACCCAGCCACCTGAGTCGCAGCCATTGTCCCTGCTGGGGAGTTCTTTGGCTAGGGAGGCAGCATCGTCTCCCTGCGATGTGGATGCATTCCGGGCTAGCCCCAGATGTCAGGGTCTGAGTTTCAGGTGTTAGGGCGCCAGCAACCTTGGCTAGTGGCAGCTGCCCCTGATGCTTCTTGGTCTGGCTGGCACACATGTGGATTACTTTGGTTATCTGTTTAAGTCCTACACAAACACTGATGCTTCTGTGTTCTTCACATGAGCTCCCAAGTGGCCTTGCATGATCTTGCTAATGGCTTTACCTTCCTCCACACCTTGTCCTAGAACACCCTTGCTCTCCCAGCTCAGGGTCGAGGTGATGACCCAGAGCAATGGTGTTGTCATCAACATTTGAGGAACTGACCAGTGGAAAGTATCCACTGCCATTAACGATGAACCAGCATGTTGGACTGGACCTCGGTTCTCTGGCCAGGTGTGAGGGGCTCATTGCTGTAGCCTGTGTTTCAGACAGGACCACCTCACCCTGGTGGACCCCCTAGGAAGCCCCCTAGGAAGCCACAGGGAAATTCTGGAGCCCAGATCATGTCTGAGGGAGCAGAGGCAGGGCAGAAGGGCTGGCAGATTGGTGAGGTTTGGTAGGTGGGAGGTAAGTACAGACAGAGAAGGGGGTCAGCTTCAGAAGGGCAGAGCTGGGAAACCTAACTTTCCCCCCTGATGGGGATTTCATAGAGGCAGGATGGAGCAGTGGTTGGTTGGAATGCACCTGCACACCATGGTGGGCTTGAGTCTGGTTTCTTGTGTCCTAGTGGCCTCCCAGGATAAGAACGGTATCATGGTCAGGTCCGGTGACTGGAGTGCTGGTTATTTAGAAACTTCTCCGTAAGCTGTTATCTCTCAGGGAGGGACAGGTGTCCAAAACACAGTCGAGGTCTAGGAATGCAGGCTCTCAGAGGCCTGAGCAGACCTGGCCTTGACTTGCTTGTCTGGCTTTCAGTCCTCTTCCTGCCCTGCTCTCTCCTGGAAATCGAATCCAGACACTGAGAAGACTACTTCCTCTCCAAGTGGGTAGTGCCTGGCCATGAGGCCCTGCATGGGAAGGGTGAGGGGGGCTCTGCATCTGAGCTTAGGGGTGCTGTGAGAGGAGCTGGTATGTGTGTCTCAGCCTTGCCTTCTGCCCTCCTGGCTGTTTCCATGGCAGGACTTGGAGGATGCGTGGGATAGCCTGGGGTAACAGGGCACTAGGCTGTGAAGAACTGTTTGGGGCATTAGAGGAAACTGAGGCAGGTGGAGGGTGGATGGTTTCTGCCCTCAGCCAGTATGGCCCAGACCGTTTCCATGGCAGGACTTGGAGGATGTGTGGGATAGCCTGGGGTAACAGGGCACTAGGTTGTGGAACTGTTTAGAGCATAAGAAAAAACTGAAGCAGGTGGAGATGTGGAGGGTGGATGGTGTCCACTCTGAATAAGAGTTTCCTTTCCCCACCAGGAGGGAAGAGGAAGAGAGGAGGGATCTGCACATGGCTGAGGGGACGAGGAGGGGCTTCCCCCATCCCAATCACCTGTCACTTCTGAAGCTCCAGGGATGGAGAGCACCAGGCTCAGGGCAAACATGACCCAAGGCACTGATGGACAAGGGCAGCCACAAGCCAATGCAGCCCTGTTGCCCCAGCTACAGGCAAGGGACACACCCTTCACCCTGTGGCATGCTCTGTGCAGGAGCCTGCACCAGCTTGTCTAGTAAATCCTAACCATTTACAGCCATCGGCAGCACAAACCCGGCCTATTGCCCTAGCCAGGAGAGGACAGGTGGTGCACGCAGGACCAGGCTGCTGCAGCCCACATGATGGACTGGCAGATCCAGTGCAAGTGATTGAGTGGAAACAAGAAATAACGATCAGAGTTGGGATCTGGTTATTAAGAAAGACTTCCAGTGACTTTACGCATCCTGGCAGCTATGCTAACCACCCAGGCTGCCCAGAGCGGGGTGATTCAGGGGCATAGCATTGCCAGGGGTATGGGCTGGCTGTGGTGTGATGTTCATAAGGACATCATCCACACCACTGTGGATGTGGGGGACAGGGGTAGGTTGTGGGTGGCACACACATTTGCACCCTTCTCTGGCTTCTAAGGAGTTCCTGGATCCCCAGATGGGCCTGGGAGGAAGGAGGAGTTGGTAAGCTCAGAGGGGGAGTCATTTGTGGCCTGTGCCTAACTGCCCATAGCCACTGAAAGAGTGTTGCAGTAAATATTAAAAAAAGATAACCTTTTATCCTGCACCGGTGCTGGCACCTTAGGGCCACATGGCACTGTGGGGTATCTTTATCTCAGCAGCTCCATGCTGCCCCCAAGTACTCTCGGACCCAGGCGGTCCTCGAGCTGTTCTAGCATGGCACCTTGGCACGCGCTGGTCCCTAGAGTTAGGTCTAGCACCAAAAGGCCATATGGTATTAACCTAAAACCAGGGCTTTAGAAGTCCGGCAGTGGCTGGCCTATCGCGGCTCCCTGCTACGGATTCCACCCCAACTACCTGGTGAACTCAGGACTCAGTAAATTGTAACTTAACAGTTACAGTTTATATGTTAAATTCTCAATCCACAACACATCCACACAATAAACTCACAACCAATCGATAAGGCTATCAACTGCCCACCTAGATAAGGTAAATTTGCCTACAGAAACCCATTCCTTAAATACACATAACTACTTAGGGCCATTCAAGACCACCCGGGATCTGGGTTGTCCTTCTCTGTCTCCATCTTGACTTCTTTTCTTCCCCTCCTCTCCTGCCTTACAAAAACTTTGTCCCTGCCTTGCTTTTTTACTGTCCAATCATGGCCTTGACCTGACTTGTGCCAGCCCTCACCTGCATGTAGGTATCAACCTATGAAAGAGAATGGGTGACGCTGAATGGATTCGAACCCTTGGCCCCCGAGTTTCAGACAGGGTCTCGGGGCCGGCTGGTCCACTAGAGAAGCCTTGGAATGAGCTAAGGCAGGAAAGTCTGAGTGGATGGAACAAGAGTTGTTGGGGAGAGGGCCTGGAAGCTTAGCTGACTCCTTCCTTCCCTTCTGCAGAGAGCACCCCGTTATGCCTCAGTGGCGTATCTTCCTATCTTGGAGGCTCTCTCTTGGAGCTGAGACAGGGCAGGAAACGGTTAAAACTGAGAGCCCCTTCCAGGGCTGCGGTCAGGGGAAGAAAAAAAAAACAACCCAAAACCGATATTCTGCAGTTCCAAGTCATGCTAATTCCATTTCCAGGGCATTTAATCTCATTTGCCCGATGACTAATCCCTGGCCTTGTGTGAATTAACATGTGGCCCCTTCTCCAAGGGAAACGGGACCCTTTCAACGGAGACATAGCGTCATCCTGCCCTGCTGCCTGGCTGGCAGGCAGGGCTCCTGGCTAGACAGTTGAGGGCAGTCACCAGGGCCTGACCCCTGGGTGAGCAAGAAGGACTTGCATGGTATTTCTTCTGCCTTTAGCACTCTCCAGAAGTACAAGTTGCCCTTCTCCTTCACACGCTAGGGTGGGGCAACTCGTCTCCCAGTCTAGAGACAAAGCCTCTGATACGAGGTGCTTCAAGGCAGGAGCAGGTCACTGGTGGAGCAGTTCACAGACGCTTTACGTATAGCAGGCATCTTTGGTGCTGGCAAGGCTGATCATCTGGGCCACCCAGCAGGGGCTTCAGCATGGCCGAAGAGGCTGAAGAGGGCCAAAGAGAAGCTGGAGACAGTCACATGGGTGGGGGGAACTGCTCTAGCTTAGGGCTTTGTCTTCACACCTTCCTCATCTCCTGCCCGGCTCTGTGCTTTTAGTGACCACTGGAGAGACCCTACCTGCTAGGAGGGTGAGCTGGGCTGGTGGAGGAGCTAAGCTGTTTCCAAGAACTAACCCTGGCATCCAGGAGAGGCTGGGCTGCAGCTGTACCTTGCAGAATCTCAGGAAAATCTCATTCCTGTGGGATTCCAGTCTGTGGGAACCCCAGGGGAATAAGGAGATCCCTGGGTACTGGAAGGTAGAAACGGGTGCCCCGCCCTTGAGGTTGTTTCGACCTTGCAGTCAGACTCAGCACGGATCTTGGTCAGGTGAGGTGAGAGGTTCTATGGAGCCCAGAGCTGGGTCCGACTGAATGTTCCTCTGCCACCCTGCAGGGATAAACAAGGCATTCTCCATGTCCCTCTCTGCCCTTGGGCCTGCCACTTAATGCGATAAGTCTTTCCTTCAAACCTAAACCTTTAGGGGCCCAGAGGTGGTAGTACTTAAAACGTGAAGCTGGGGCTCTGGGGTGGAACCATGGCTAGAGCTGTGGCTTCCTGTCTCCTCCCCGCCCACCTCGCTCTGGGACATCCAAGTTTTCAACTTCTGATGGCTGCTTTAACACTCCAGGCTGAGCCCAGCTGAATTTCTGGGGCTTTGGGGGAGGGTCTGAATCTATGCGAGGTATGCAGGTCTCTCAGGAAGGTCTGCAAGAAAGGTCTGAATAGAACGTGGAGGGTCAGAGTGTGCACAGACAGGGCATGGACTCTTGGGTTGCCTGGCAGGGATGTGAGGCTACCAGGAGTGTAAGTCACTTGTTCTCCATCCTTTAAAGCCTGGAAGTTCACGGGTCACCTGAGCCTATGGTTGTTGGCGCACGCAGGTTCTAAGGAGCAGCCGCTACGCCCAGACCCCACAAACCACCTCGAGAAGGAAGTCTCTGAAGAGACCTTTGGGGTTGGCAAATCCCAAACTCAGCGGATGCTCTTGGCTGGACTCATAACCCGGGTCTGGAAGTGAACCTTTGGCATTTCCCAGTCAGGCAGGATGTCTCCTGGGATTGCAGACCACACCCACAGGTGCACTGCTCAGGGAGGCTCATCAGACCAGAGGCGAGGCCAGAGGACCACAGTTGGAAGTGCACCTGGTGCTGGGTGAGGTGGGAAGGCGTCCGTCAGTCTCGTTTCTCCTCACCACAGGGCTGTGGTGCCCAGTAGCAGCAGCACCCTGGAAGTCATGGGTGCTCCTGGCTTGCACCCTGCCGTGGAACTCCTTGGGCGGGTGTCAGGAAGAGGGCCCGAGGGCCTCATGGAGGGCATTGGCTTTGCCTAGCTCTAGTGGTCTGCACAGCGCCAGTAGGGTCTGGCTGGACTGGAGGGAGGAGGGCAGGGCTGTGCTCCTGTTACTACATTATCTCATTTGCAAACGATAAATGTCTACAAGCAGAGCTCTTGTCAGGCTCCCCTTCCTGGGACGCAATTGTAGCTTTTGTCTGCCTCTGCCCTTCGTTAAAACAACCACAGTGCCAGGCAGATAAACAAGACGATTAGATGTAAATGATGTCATCTCCCTTCGTTCATTCGCATTAATGAGAAGCCCAGGACCTGGCCAGGGCGCTGGCGGAAGCTACAGGCTCCCGAATCCTATTAAACAAGCGACCAAGAGGCAGTGCTGACCTTTGCTTTGAATGGCTGACCCAGCACCCAAAAGCGGGCGGGACAGCTGGGACCGGCAGCTCTGGGTTTGACAGGGTTGCATTTGAATTGTGAATATTTATCATCTTCCCATAATGAATGGCCCCTTGGTACTGCAAGGGAACGTGGAGATGGAGACTGATGCGGACAGGGTCGTCCTCCACCCTGCCCCAAGCTACTGTCTCCAGGCCTCAGGTGACACCCAAGGCAAGGCCAGGGGGTAGAGTGAGTTGAGAAGGTGCCTAGGATGCAGGGAGCAGTGCTTGCTCCAGGGATGGTGACTGAAGCAAACCGCCCCACTGGCGAAGACGCATTGTCAGAGCCCAGAGCCCCTGGGATCTGCTGGATCCTTGAGCCCAGACCTATGGGTAGCGTCCAGAGGAGTTCAGAGGGCTTCTGAACTAGGCATGTCCTGCCTTACCTGTAAACGCAGCGTGTCGGGGACTACCACTGGTCTGCTCTGGGGAGGTCATGGTCCATGCAGCTGATGTCCTGATGGCCCTTTGGTGTAGCACAGGCTACACATAAGCTGGTATGGGGAAGACCCCAGGAGGTCTGTGTCAAAGGAAAGATTGAACCCAGGATCTCTGTGGGACGTCGCACTGACGGATACAGTCTTCATGAACCCATGGAGCCTCCCGAAACTGACCAGAGCTGCTGCCCCTCCCCTAATTATCCACTGGAGGAAAGTAAAGACTCTAACCCCACATGACTCAATCTGTTGTTCGGTTTCGTAGCCATGTGACCTCGAATGCGACGCCTCACTTCTCTGAGCGTCTGCCTGCTCACTTGTGAGGTAGGGCCCTGGCAACACACCCCTTCCCCAGGTCAGTAAGCGGGTCACAGGGACGGGAGAGTCGGGATGGTGTCTGGCAGGCACACAGCAGGGGCTCCCATTATTTCGTTATTGCAGACGAATGGGCAGTTTCAATAATTCTGACATTTAATGCACAGTCTGCTCAGAGTTCCCGGACTCCAGATGCTCAGGCAGAAAACGGCGAATCCATGGCCATGGAGGAAGATACGGATGCTGGGTCTCCAGAAGCATCGTGCAGTCCTGCACTGTGCAGCTGGCTTCTTGTCTTTCCCAACCCTGGAGACCTCTGTCTACCCTACAGGCCTTACCCCCTCCAGGCAGCCCAACTCTTTCACATAGGAATTGGGGCGACAAAATAACCCAGCCTGTAACTCCCAGAGAGCACAAACCTACGGGCTGACAGGAATGGAGGGAGAGGGAGTCACTAGGTAGGGAGCACTGGGTGCTCTCCTCTGGGGCTTACACTGTGTCCTGTCTGAGCTGGGGGATCATTTGGGTTGCTCAGCTGGAGGCCAAGACAGCTAAGACAGCTCTGGCCAAGGGCTAGTGCTAGCCAAGTAGGGGTGGCACTTAGACTGGGAGGCTGGGAGAGTGCTCATCGGTGGTATAGGGGAGATGTCACTGGAAGCAAACCCCCATCCCCAAGACGTCTACCTGTGCCTGGCTCCTGAGTAGCCCCACTTACTCCTCACACACCTATTCCTCTTGACCTCACCCTAACATTTACAGTCTGCCAGCTCCCACCAGGGGCCTCTTCAACACTGGCTCTGACTCTGAGAAGGGAGCCTTATGCTCTCTCTGAGGAGAGCCGGGTTAGCCTGTGGGAAACCATCCTGATTCTTCCCACCCCTCTTCCCTGCTGTCCCCGGGTGGGAGGCATCACCAGCCTCCACTCCGACCTTGAAACCTGACTTTGAGCTGATCTTTTTCCCTGTAAGGACATTGACTTATCCTCACCTTCATCAACCTCCTCTAACCTTTCCCTCTACCCTTTGAAGCCCTTTCCCACTTGCGATAGAGACCACTGGGCTCTTCCTGACATTGAGACAGCCCTGAATCTCACCGGGAGGTAATGAGTTCCCTCACTCTTTGGATGTTGAAGAAGAGGCCTCCCGCACTCGTTCAGTAAGATTTGCCAGGCTCTTGTTCTTTAGGGCCTCACCAGACTCCCATCTTTATGTTCCTTACGCCCTGAACTTGCATCATCACGCAGATCCCTCGAAAGGACAGATGCCTCCGGTCCCACCCACTGTCTCACCGTCCACTATACCTGACCTTTGCAGCACGGTTTGCAAGAAACTCTCTACAGAGTCCTCCAGACCCTGACACTATCATGCAGTCCCCACTCCTCCCACTCCCGTAGTGTATTGCCCACAGCATTGGTGCTTGGACTATAGCTCCCCCCATTTCCATGTACTGCAATGCTGGGTCCCGTCAAGAACAGCTAATCTTGTATATAGGGTTTAGCAGAGGCTGCTCAAAACCTCTATATCAGTCAGGGTTTTCTGGAGAATCAGTCAGAGAGGGTGTGCGTGTGTGTGCGTGTGTTCACGTGTTTGTATGTGTGTTTATGACAAGGACTTATCTTTTGGGGCTACAGAGGCTAAGAGGTCCTACATCCTGCAACTGGCCAGCTAGAGGCTAAGGACTCTGGTAGGTCTGCTTAGACCCAATCAAATGCCAAGGCAGTGGGGGACACCATCACCCCAGGTCAGCAAGCAGAGGTGCCACTGTCCCTCCTTGACTCTTCTGCCTTTTTTGCCTACAATGGGGTGGGCGTGTGGGAATCTGCTCTACTCGGTAGATTTGAATGTATAGATTCAAACGTTCGCTTCATCTAGAAATGGCCTCGCAGATACACCGGAGTGACATTTGATATTTCAGTGGATGCCCTACAGTCCAGTTCAGCTGATGTGAAATTTCCCCAAGTCTCTGAGACTCATAGCCTTGTGGACCTTGTGGTTGGGTGGGAATGAGGGTGCTCCCGCACTGAGACCTGTGCTTCGAGGTCACACAGACCCTGAGGCCAATGTCACCCCTTGCTTTGGACCTGACCCTTCGTGCCTGGGATGCTGAGAGAGTTCCCTTGTTCCGCTGTACCCAGTGTAAAGTGCCTGTGACTGACTGTGGCCTCGGTGGGTTTCCACTGTGACACCTCCCTTGTCTCCAGTGTAGACACGAGCGCAGGGCAGATCCAGTCAGGGCCTGTCAGAGCACAGTGCAGCTGCCAGTTTGTAGGCATCTAACCAGCTAGGGTGCTCTGACGCCCTCTGTGTCCTCCTGCCAAAGCCACTTGCTGGCTGATTTCCCCCACTGTTACCCAGCAGGCTCCTCAGCTCCTGGCATCGCGGACCCCAGATGAATGACACCTCCCCAGAGGGTCTACTTTGTTTTCTATTGCCGCGAAAAACACCATGACCTCGGAAGAAAACCTCAGAAGAAAAGGGTTTATTTCATCTTATCATAGTCTTTAGGGACAACACTGGCCCCAAAACCTCTTGTCTTAGTTTCCCTGTCAAAGGCAGGCAGGTGCACGGTTTGATCTGTAGACTGAACCGGCTGTTTAAGTCACTGAAGATTTCTGTACCTGCATGGAGGTCTGAGGTTCCCTCAAATGGCCCATGGGCAGAGCTTATATCTTAAGGTACAACATCTGAAGGGCAGGGTTGCTTCTGCTGTGATTTGCAGCCTCTGAAGGGGGTGCTCGGAACAATGTGGAGTCTGGGTCAAGACAGACCGAGTTCCAGATGTGCCAAGGGGCTCAGGGGAAAGGTTCAGGAGGGTGAGAGGCAGAGAGATGCTACCTAAGGGTCTCTCAGGAACTCCAAGGATATAACTAACTTCAAGGCACCCAGAAGGGAGGATCTCAGTTCAGAGCTGTCCTACTCAGAAGCCAAGGCGTTTTGGATGGGGCCTTGAGTCTCTCTGGGACTCCAGTAACTTGAGGTAGCCCTCCACAGAGGCACCACCATCACAGAGCCAACAAGAGAAGGTGGACACTGCCCTCCTAGGCCAGGTTGGTGCCGGCATTGGGGATGTGGGGCTGATATGGGATTTGTCAGGTTTCTGTAATCCTGTCAGTTCCCTGGCAACAGAGATGGCCTTCCTGAGGTACTTCTGTGGGTCTCCTCTCCCTCGGTGCCACCCTGTCCATCCTGGACTTGGCTCATGATCCCTTCTGGGAGTGTTTAAGAGCACGACTGCCCAGGGCCTTCTACTTAGCATGCAGGCCTTGGGATAGGCAAGTGGCTTAATAGAGCTGGAGTTAGTTGTGGAGATCTGGCATGGAGCAGGTCTAGGCCCGCCCATCTGGGATCCTTGGGTACACCAACGACCCTCTGCTTACTCTGCTGTGACATGGGCTGTGATCAGGGTCCTGGGTATAAGGCACAGTCCCTAGCCGAGACCTGAGGTTGGAGTGGAGCTGGGTCATGTGTAGGATGGACCCTGGGCGTGGAGGCTGGCAATCCCTCTCCTCATAAGGTGCTGAGCTCCTGGGGGCAGAGCATGGTGGGCCAAGTGCTCAAACTTCCCTGGGCACTAACTGAGCAGAGTGCTGGCCTGGTGACCTCTTGTTTCCATAGTTTGTTGGCAGAACCCTCTGTCTCCCTCAACCCTGCCTTGGGTATCAGGGCTGGGCTTGTTTGTACAGCAGGGGCTGGAGGAGTGAGCTGCAGAGATAAGCTGAAGTAGCCGCCAATCACCCTAGAGATCAGGAGTGAGACGCTCAAGGGCACGAAGATGGGCGTGCTGCACCATAACGGGAGTGAGGGGAAGAGGACCGACAGACAGGGTAGCCGCTGAAGCTGAAGAGTGTCGTCTCCCGTTCTCCCCAAGGCCTGGTTTCTGCAACCCCTGAGTGGCCCTAAGGCTCTGGTTAGGGCAAAGTGGTGGGGTGGGGTGCACTCACTGAGCACCTCAGGGCCCATCTTGCTGCTTACCCAGAGGAAGCAGCAGCTGGTTAGCCCACAGCTCCAAATCCTGGACAAGGGATCGGTCTCGGGGCCTGTGGGTCAGCTGATGGCCTCCTGGATACCTGTGTGGTGGTGACACAAATAGGCACCCTGAGGAAAAGGCAGAATCTGTCACCACTAATTGGTAATTCCGTAAATTAGATCGAAAGGCTGATGCTGGGAGTGCTGGGTGAACACTCAAATAATTGCACTGTTCTCACCAGAGGAATGCTGTCTTCTCTCTACCAGGCGGAAGGCTTCCTCCTGCCCGTGCTTGCTTTTGTGGGGCATGACTGATTAAACAAGGTTGGAGGACTGGAATCCCACAGGTACCCAGGCTTCCTTGATGCCCACATGTCCCTGAAGGGCCAGCCATGATCACCTAGCTCTGCCTCCTGGGTTCCTTGTCACCCTGACAGCCTACTGATGTCTGCCTCCGTGGAAGTCACCTGCTTCCCGAGGGTAACATTCCCGTGCTGCGTTTGTGGGAAAGGTAAATGAAGTTCACTGCCTTTTCTGTCAAAGGTTAAGTGAGACAAAGACAATCCCATCTTTAGAGAGATCGGTAGGGGCTGTAGAGACACTGCCCTTGCCAAGGACCCAAGCTCAGTTTCTAGCATCCATATCAGACAGCCCACAGCGGTCTGTAACTCCAACTCCAGGGGATCTGATGCCTCTGGCTCCATGGGCACCTGCACTCACGCATGCGCACACACAGACACACACACACACACACACACACACACACACACAAAGTACACATATACTCACACACGCATACACATGCAGCCACACAGTACACACATACTCACTCAGGCATGCACACATACATACACATGCATACACACATACACATGCAACATGCACATATATATACACATATAGGAACACATATATACATACATATTCATACATGCATACATATATACATACAGGTATACTACCCATCTCTCTACACAAACATATATGTACACACATATACATAATACAATACCCCCGCATATACATGTACACATAAACATACCCACATACATACACATACACACCAATGCATGTACATGCAGACATACTATCCACATGTGCATACAGAGACATGTACGCGCATACACACATGTACATACACATACACACATACTATCCACATGCACATACACACATACATGCATGCACACTCATAGATATAATTAAAAATAAACAATGAATCTTAAGTGAAACTGGTAAAGATGCCAACTGGCAAAAGTCTCTTCCTCGGTCAACATTTTCCTGAGGGCAGCGTGCATGCCCAAGACTGCATCCTGTTCCCAGAGCTGCACTTTGACTACCAACGGCACCACTCTAGCCATAGTAAGTTTATCCAGTCCCAGGAGAATGTGAGGCCACGGCTGCACTACTCAGAGGGAGGAGCAGGAAACTGCCGCCTTTTAGGAATGAAGAAACCCAGTGGTACCCTCCTCAGCGTACCACACACCCTTCCGCAAGCACACCCTTACGCCGAAGTACAACGTGTAGCCTTGCCAAAATACTTTAAATTGTGCAGTCATTTTCTTGAGACCCCAGATACGATTCTGACTTATTAGTCCCGCCTGCTCCATGCTTTTGAAGGCCCACTTACACGGATACCCTGTGTATCAGGGTGGTCTCCATCCTACCCTGATTCTAAGGGGGAAACTGACTCCCGATAGGTAGGTGAGCATCTCGAAAGTGACCATACTTGTGGGGGCATCAGCTTCCACAGCTCCAGTGTCTGTGATGCCCATCCTGCCTGGGCTCAGGCAGCCTCCCTGGGGAGGGCCATCTCTGAGCACAGCAGGGGCTGCCTCAGGCCACACAGCACCTCATCAGGCAGACTCTATCCCTCTTATAATTCCTTACGTGCCAGTGTGTGGAAAGTTCAGAGACAACCTGTGAGACTCAGTTTCATCCCTCACTGTGTGGGTTCTGGCTTGGCGGCAAACACCCCTACCCACTGAGCCGTCTCACCGGCCCAGACGACTGTCCAATCTAAATTGAGATTGTTACGTAGTTTTAATTTTTAGCCTGTGAACTTAATTTTTAACACTGTGAATCCGTGTTCTATAAAGCCCGGAGGCACCAACTGACTTGGGGTGGTGTACCCCTAAATGGAGGTGACCTTGGGACCTTGATGTGGAGGGAAGATGCTCTAGGCAGTGCCGATTGTCACAAAAGCCCTGAGGCAAGGAGTGTTCCCAAACACCAAAGGCAGCAGAGAGGTCAGTGAGGGTAAGAGGGGATCCTGAACTGAAAGGAGCCGGTCCACTTTACAGTCCAGCCTGTGCATCAAGAAAGGACATCCCGAAAGAAGCAGAAACCATCAAACGCAGTACAAAACCGGAACACGGCCAACTAATATCCCTCGTGAACACGGGCGCAAAAGGCTTAACAAAACAGGAGGAATAGAAGTTGACAACATGTAACTGAACACTGTGATCAAACGACTTTCTCCCAGGGCTATCAGGATCATCTGACAAGCAGAGACCGTTCCGTTGCCACCCACCACGTTAACAGCTAAGGGGAAAAAAAAAATCACACAGTCCCGTAAGTCCACGAAGGAAAAAATCATCTGGTGAAATTCAGTAATGAACAACGGAGGGGAGCGTCCTCCCTTCCTCATGCAAACTGCAAAACCAGTGGAGAAACCGTACTCAGCATTTATATTGGCCGCTCTTCTCTGCTGTGGCGAAATACTTGACAAGGAGCAACTTGAATGTGGAGAGGGTTATTCAGCTCACATTCTTAGCGATAGGGTCTGACATGTCAGGGAAGTCATGGCCACAGGTGGCTCCATAGCACAGGGGACAGGTGATGGCCACTTATTTCTGCTTCCGTGGACAGAGACATGGTCACCGGGGAACTCTGTTGTTCAGTCGCTTTTCTCCGCTCTTCCTTTTACTCAGCCCAGGACCCTGGTGCTTCCACTCTTCTCGTTCCTGTCAGTTCCCCGGAATGCTGTCACGGACATGCCTGTGGGTGTGCCTCATTAAAGCCCTCGGGGTTTATTAACCCACTCAGATAGACCATCAATATTAACTCATGCAAAGGGCAAGTAATTGACACGGAATGTCACCATCAGGGACAAGCGAGGGGCTTGCTTTTGTCATGCTTACTAACGCTGTCTTAAATTCCAGTCAGTGCAGTAAGAGGGGAAAAGGAAATCAAAAGGGCCCATCTGTCTATAAGAAGAACCAGGATTATTCTTAGTTTCAGAAGGCAAGGTTGTCTACAGGAGAAACCTCAAGAAGCCTACAAAACCCTAGGAACTAATGCAGCAACCCGGTAAGCTTTTGGCACTCAAGACAAACATTCAAGCGTCTGCTGCCTCTCTCCTGGTGAGGAAGATCCATGGATGCTGAATGAAAGCAAGGTACCGCACACCAACACTCAACGATGAAAAGTGAACACACAGAACTGTGCTGGCCCACCACACAGTGCTCAAAGAAATGGAGGCTCCAAGGACCGTGTTCATGGACAGGGAGACTTAGACACTGTTCTTCCTGAAGTGATCATCAGCTCTAAACGTTGTTTCTACAGAAAAGAAAAAAAGAAAAAATCCCCAGGCAAGGTAACTATACAGTTTGTGTGCAAAGCCCAAGGAACTGGAATATCTGGGATGATTTTAGACAAAAAATGAAGGAGTCACTGTATGCCACTTCAGTACGCAACAACCCATTAGTTATCAGTCATCGTCTTGTGGTACTGGCTGAGGACATACACAGGGACACAGGACACAGGTACAGGCTGAGGATAACACACGATGCTACTTTGAATGTGCAACAGAACATTCACAGGTGTGGCCATCTTTGTGACATAGAAGAAGAGTAGCCCAGTGGAGGAGACAGGGTCCCTTGAAAGGCACTGGGGCAGTTGGACATGATACCCACAGTCAAAGCCTTGACCCCAGATTCATACCTCAGGCAAAAAGTTGGTCAAAACGGACCATTTACTCAAGTTCGATGTTAAAACTAAATAAACAAAAACAAAAAACAACACACACACACACACACACACACACACACACACACACACACACACACAAATAGTTCCGGGAAACAGGATAAAACCTTTGGCCAAGGGAGTCCACAAGACCCCTGAACTTAAACCTTTAAATGTTTGCTTTGTGAAAGGCCCTGCTATAAAGGGATGAGAGGAAACCTACAGAGTGGGAGACGACATTTGGAACCACAGACATTCAGAAGGACTTGTGTACACAGAGCACTCAGCACTCTGTAGACACCAAACCAGACAAGGTGGGGGAATGTGTGAAAGCCAGAGAGAGAGAGAGGAGGGGGAAGGGGGGGAGGGGGAGAGGGAGAGGGAGAGAGGGGGAGAGGGGGAGAGGGAGAGGGAGGGAGGGAGAGAGAGAGAGAGGGAGAGAGAGAGAGGGAGAGAGAGAGAGAGAGAGAGAGAGAGAGAGAGAGAGAGAGAGAGAGAGAGAGAGAGAGATATCACTGCAAGGGAATGTACAAATGTATCAGACGGCCCATGTAAAGATGTGTCTATACCTCATGTTGGAAAAGATGCTAAGGACTGGGTTTATGGAGGTGTAGCTGGTCCAGCCTCTCTGAAAAACAGTGTGCTAGGACACAATTGTCCCAGAACACAGCAAGTACATTCCCGGTCATACACCCAGGTAGATGAAGAAGCCCCCGTGTTCACACATGTTCATGTACATGGTCTGCCCACCATGACACCAAACTAGTCAGGCTAGATGTCTTTCACGGGTATGGCCAGGTAAATGACAGTGCATCCATGCTGTCTGCTTACAGCTAGACTGTCCCCTGCTACTACATCTGATGTTGTGACGTCACTTTGACCTTTCCCCTCGGTTTGTAAGGTCGGGGCGTTCAGTGCAGCTTTGACGGACAGCAGGCTTATGGGAGCTGTGTGTGCCGAGGAGTAACTCAGCAGTAAGGAGTGAGCTCTCCCACCCAAACGAACCACCCAATGCAGCCGATCGTGGAGCCAACCCTCAGGGGCTGGCACTGCCCCTCTGTGTTTCTGAGGCTGGCTGTCGAGCAGAGAGAGACTGGTGGTTACCACTTCTTTATGGGGGTTAAAGAGGGGAAGGTGGGTGGGGCTAGAAAGTTGTTTCCTGAGAGCTCTGGACATGGGATCTCAATATTATTCTTCCGACGTCTTAGGAATCCCAATTGTTACGCAATAAAACATGCAACGAAAACAACCAGAAAGGAAACGACACTGCCATGTGCCCTGAACAGCCATAGCTGACTTCTCCCCCCTGTTCTCCCTGCTTCGTTTCTTGGTCCCTATGGGACACTGTGACAGGTGGAGGGTCTGGAGGAGGAAAAAAGAGCAAGGAACTGGGACTCTGGTCATGTAAGAAGTGTGCTCATAGGTCAAGACGGCCCCTTTCCAGAACACATCGGAAGAAACAGGGTGCTGGGGACCCCGAGAACAGGCGTGAACTCTCTCTAGGTCAGTCCTCTACCCGCATTTTCTGTATCAGGGTTCAGCCTTGACCTCGCCCCTGACCTGCTCCTGCCCAGGTCTGAGCAGGTCCCAGATCCATCCCCTCCATCTCCTGGGATTGTAGCAACCGTCCTAGCTTCATCCCAGCTGAGATGTGTGGGCGGCCATGCAGACCTCAGTCCCACACAAGATTTCCCAAGCATACTAGGACCATCCTGAGGAAGTCATCCTCTGGGAAAAGAAGGGAGGAAGAAGAGCCGGGGTTGGTAAGGTTTCTGAAGCCTGGAGACAGAGCCCCGCACAGTCTCTTCCTCCATGTCTGTGTTAGTGCAGAGGGGTGAGGCGGTGAGCCCTACCCCAGAACACAAAGGGATCAGAGGATAAAAAGCGTGCGGGTCATCGATGCTAGTCTTCAGGGTTTGTGGCCCCTGGATCTGAGGACTCATTTCCGGTTCCTGTCCCATCTCCAGCGTTTTAAAAACGTGCATGTGTGTGTGCATGCTAGCAAAGCAAACACTTTCCTGATTGTGTCATTGGCTCAGACCCCTTACCTGGCCGGCCTTTTATTGCCCTGTAGCTAGAACAGGACATTAGTGGGGTCACTTGGACCAAGGGACCACATGCACGGCCAGCATGTCCGAGTCGCCACTGGTCATTCTGATTTCCTCAGATACTATCTACCACAACTGGCCTGGCCACTGGGGTCTGCCTGCCCTTCGATGGTTCGGTCATGCTACGGCGCCCGCCTGAGGGTTTTAATTGGAATGCCCTATCAAGGGCTTAAATTAAAAATCAAATACTCAGAGCACCAGTGCTTCTTAGATGACTAAAATTAAAACCTAATTGAATTTTCCTAGGGAAAAATATCTTGTGGAAATTTAATTACGGAAGCAAAAGACAAGGTTTTTAAAAATAGATATATATGGTTTTTAATTCATGGTTATTTGCAAAGCAAATTAAAAAAAATGCTCTCTGCCTCTGAGGAGGTTGGCTACAGACAAAGGAGCTTAGGGACGTCTGGGAGTGTACAGAGCTGGTGGAGGGGCTCAGACAGCTGGCCTGGCCCATGGTCCCACACCCAAGGATGGGCCTCTCACATGGGGTGGGGTGGCTGCCCCTGGCCTGGGACACAGTGAGGAGTCAGAGATAGGAGCTTCACATGTGCTGTGTGGGTGTGTACCTGTCTGTATGTGTGCATGTATGTGTAAATACACACGCACAACACGGTCATCATCTCAATTCCCAGCTGACGTTTGGGGACAGGGTCTCTCACCATGCCTGAAGCTTTCTCATTCAGCCCGGCTGTTTGGCCAGGGAGTCCAGGTCATCCTCCTACCTCTGTTTCCCTTGCGCTGGGATTGCAGACCTGTGCTGTTTTGTTAGGGTTTGTGGGTGCAAGTGTTCCTCATGGCTGTGCAGCAGAGGATTTGCACGCCGAGCTGTGTCCCCCACAAACCCTTGCTTTAAAGTAGATGGAGGGTGGTGTCTCATCTCTGGACCATACGCCCCTCCAAGTGGGAATGGATCCTTACAACGTAGAGCCTGTCCCCTACCTCAGTCGCATCCACCTGGGGATGGCTCTATCTGCTGTCCTTTCTTCTATGTGGAGAGAATGTTCTAGAAAGGTAAAATTCTACACCATGTAGCAGCCCATCATGCTTCTTGTTGGAGAGTCCAGTCACAGGCAGGATGGACCAGATCATCAGGGCTACAGTGCATCTTTGTCCACAGTGCGGCCACTTTGAAAATACAGGATGGCCTGCTTGCCCCTAGTTTACCCTTGACGTTAAGACGACTGAGGCCCAGGATCTGGGTTAGGGTTGTTAAGTTTATGGTTAGGGGTATGGCAGGGCTGGGACTACAGGGAGCTTTCTGGGGAGCTCTGGGTAAGGCCTGGATGGCTCTTCTGGTCAGTGGTGGTTGGAATAGGACCGAGGGAACTAGCTCCCACCCAGGGGAAAATTAGGATGTGTTAAAAGTGCCCTGATCCAAAGAAGAGCCCTGACCAGCCCTCTTAGAGCACTCTCTTCTGCTTCTATAGCCAATGCTGATTCCCTCAATGCCTCTTCAAGGGTGAGCCCTGTCTGCTGGTACCTAGCTGTGAAGCCGGTCTTCTGGACGCTGGCCATTATCTGAGGACTCCTGGTGCCCGCTAGGCTTCCTCTCCCTGCTCCTTGCTCTGTGTGGAGCAGAAGGAAGAGGAAGGCAGAAGAGGGGAGGGGAGAGGTGGGCTAGCTCTGCAAACTGTTCTGTTCCAGTCTATTCAAGGGCTCACTGCAGCAGGCCTGAGAGTCCTGCCCTGTCCCTGGGGATGTCCAAGGACAGCCTTCCTTTCAGAGCCACATGGCTAGTTCAGTGCTCATAGCCTGTAGAGATGGTTCCAAGGTCAGAGGAGGTGGGCTTCAAGGTCAGTAATAGAGATACCCAGGTAAGGAGAGCCTAGAGGTGTGGGGGCAGGGAGCTATGGGAGGAATGTGCCCCTTCCCTCCTCTCTCTGGATGTTTTCTTTTGGCTGGAAATCTAGCTAATTCTGACAGGCACAGGGCCATGAGTTCTGAGTCTTAGTCTCTTGTCTTCCTTCTGGGACAGGTGGGTGGATTCAAGCACCCTGGACCCTGTCCTACATTGGTGAGGCCACAGAGGAAACAGAGCTGTTCTGCCCTGGGGTGCTTGAGGAAGCTCCCCCTGCCCCAGGACATGAAGCTGTCTGCTTATGATAAATAAAGGGACTCCATGGTTTGGTGGAGGGACCCAGCTGACATGGTAGCCAGAGGGACCCTGATTCTTTATGGTTCTCTCTCAACGGGGCAAACTGTGACAACAGGACAACAGGACAAGCTCAGACAGCTTGCTATGGCCCATGAGGAACGAGTTTTAGTAATAATGAAAAGTGAGGCGCTCCACAATTTCTTGGGGACTATGGGATACCTCAGTGCCCCATTATGCAACTGTGGGGTCATGCAGCCTGGTGGGACATTGGGAATGGAGAGGCAGAGTCAGTCTGGAGAGCACTCAGGCCTTGTTTTTGCAGGCTGTGTGACCGTGGGCAAGATGCAACACTGTCCTGTGCACCCCTGATGCCTCATTTGTCAGGGGTTTGTGGAGAGAGGGGAGAGGGAGCTATGTAGACACCTGAGCCCAGACAGGTAAGTGCTAGCAAGGCACAATGTGACTGAAAGTCCTCCAAAACTTACACTACATTTAATTGCCAATGGGTTGGGGACCTTTAAGAAGTGACTAAGAGTTCTCATAAACAGAGAAATGCTGGTATCTGGTTTTCTCTGTGTGGGCTCCTGATGGAGCACAGGTGAGGTCACCCCTGCCTTCCCTTCCCAGAGTTCTGTGCCTGACTCACCAGACGTGGTCTTCTGCTGTGGGCTTACAGCTTCAGACGGTGACCCAGGACCTGCTCCTGTTGGTCATTTTGCAGAGCACAGGAAGTCACAGAAGACAGGCTGAAGTAGGTAAGGTTCACTCATCTCTTAGAGTGGGGAAATTTGATGTGGGAGGAAGGGCCTGGCTGTGTGTGATGTTGGAGCTCTGGATGTGGGACATGTGTTCACGCTCCAGGATACAAACCTACAGGGAGCCCTTTGCTGGGCCCTGAGTGTTGGGGAGTCAGCTGTTCTACTGCACCTTCACTTTGGGCTCTGCTCCCTACCAGGGTTGCAGTAAGCTTGGCTGGAGTACCTTCCTGCTGGGAGCAGAGACTGAAGAAGGACATCACAGTGGCAGAGCTCAGGGCGTCCTCCACATCTCCTATTGGGGCTCTGTAGCTGAGACACAAAGAAGAATGTCTTTGTGAGTCTTCTTTGGGGTGCAGGTGGGAGGGGCAGGGCTCGCCTGGGTTTCTTGGATCTGAAATGGACACTGTGAAACCAGGTGAGAGGGCAGATCAGAGAAGTCCTGGTCTCTACATTAGCTCATCTTCACCTCCCTTGTGCCCCGATCCTCTTGCTGCTTAGGAAGGTGGCCCAAGCTTCCCGGCTGTCTGAGAAGAGTTGTCATAGATTACAACATGAATACTCTCTGGGCTGGGATCCTACTCCTTTCCGTTTCTCTAGCTTGCGGGGGTGGGGAGGTGGTGGTGGGGTGGGGTGTCATTCTAGGCTGTAAATCAGAAGACGCCTGTGTGGCTGCAAGAGATCGTGCTCCCCTTCTTTTGACCCCTTTAGAAGCATCTGTGGCCTATGTCTCTGTTGAACCCGAGAGGTGTCAACACGGAAGCCCAATTAAGTGGGCTGCCTGAGGGTCCAGGGTGCACCTCTCCCATATCCCGGGACCCTTTGCCAAGGCCCCGCCTGAACTCCTGGATCAATCGTCAGTGAACCAAGAGCTTGTGCTGCAGGGGGCTGGGGGCTGCTAGTGACAGTGCCCTGTCAGGTGGCCCACCACAGCTCCTGAGCCATCCTGTCCCTTTGTCCTCCAGCACTGAGCACATGCATGCCTCCTCCACCCCATCTACTGCTCCAGGACCTGGACCTACCTCACTGCCGCTCTCGGTCCTGCTGGCTAAGGTTGGTGCGAACATTTCTTTGGCTGAGTTGCTTTCTAGGATGCCAAACGAGTCTACTTTCCAAGGGAGGCCAGCACAGTGCCAAGGCCTCTGGGTAAATCGGGATTCAGCTAAGAAGTGAGCCAAGATCCGGATGCTGCATGATATTTTTCTTCTCCCAACGCATGAGGCACACTGCGAACATCTCTCCAGTCTGGGTGGCATCCTTGGCCTCCTGAGGGCCTTCCGTGCCCCTCTCTCAGTGACTTGGGCTTCTTTCACAGTTGCGCTGGGTAGCCAGTATAGTGGCTGCTGCCCCAGAAGGACTTTGTTTTGTATTTGGGCTTAAGGAAAGGTCAGCTGGGGTGGATGCCTTCCCATAGGGGACACCAAGAAACTGGCCTTTCCCTTCTGTGCACTCAGAGTGCCACATGCCTGCAGCACCAAGCTGCAGAAGAGACCAGCCCACTGTGGCTGGTACCACCCTAGGCAGGTGAGCCTAGGCTATGTAAAAAAGGTAGCCCCTGGTGAACCGAGAAGTAAGCCAGGAAGCAGAATTCCTCCATTGGTTACTGTTTCGAGCTTCTGCCTTGGCTTCCTCTGCGATAAAATGTAACTTCTAAACTAAAAGAAATACATTATCACAGCAAAGAGAAACATTCACTTAGGACTGTGTGCAAAAAACCCCAGAGACCAAGAGGAGAACCTAGGGCCTGCTTGTGGACCCCAAGATTTGCAGAGGAAGCCTACCTCAGTTGGCCACTCTGGTAAGAGATACTCCAACTCTGTCCCATCCCGTGGCATAGCCACCTCTGTTCTGGTGAGGGGTGCTGTTTATTTCCTGAGGCTGTGTGAACCAGAAGACAGTGAAAATCTGCTCCCCCCTCACTGGGCTCCTGCTCCTGCCTCAGGTCAGAAACCAGAGCTGAAGCAGACCTGGAGCTGCTTAGAATCCTCTCTGGATCCTTGATGTTCCTTGGGAAGCACCTCCTTCACCATGCTTCCCAAGCTGGCCACCCAGCTGCAGGCCTGTGAACCCCTGGTTCTCCATCCTTCCCAGCTTGTGGTCAGGTGAGGAAACATGGCAGTGCTCTCTTGGGTTCTGGGGGAGTGGGGAGGACGTTGGAAGAGAACCCCTGAGCTCAGCCCACTCCCATCTTTGGCTCCCTCCTCTTGAGAGCCTTCTGTGTCTTTCAGAATTCATCAGGCTCTGGAACGTTAAAGTTCAGGGAGAAAAAAAAGGGATTTTAAATTAGTGAGAGCTTTTTACAGGGGACGTTTGTCAAGGATAATCTTTAATTGCAAATAAAAAGATAATGGGAGGTGGTGCTGGGGGGGATCTGAAGGCCAGCCCTGTGGAGGTCAACTGCCTGCACCTGCTTTAACAGGAGAAGGGTGGAGATGTGGGGCAGACCTCAGTCCCACTCCCACACTTCCTTTGTTCTGTATGTCTAGGAGCTACCCCTCAGCCTCCCGCAGATCCCAGGCTGCCACTGCCCTGCCCTCAGCTAAATCCTTAGGAACGGAGAGCTGGAGCATGGGAGGCAAGTCCTGCAGGCAGGAGGGTGTGTTCAGAGAAGGGAGGTGAGAACTGGGGAGCTCCCCAGGTTCACCCGGTGAAAAGCAGAGGGAAGGGTCCATTCTCTGAGGATGTTTAGCTGCGGCTGGGATGGAGGGGGATGAGGAGGTAGGGGAAGACACGCTGCAGCCCCCATGATGCAGAGCGCTCCCCTGGTCAGAGGTTGGTCACACTGAGTCCCCCACTGCCAGGAGCATACAAGCAGAAGTTTCCATTAGTGGATAGCTTCCTTTTCCCGCTCCTCCCTTACACAGTCGGAAAGGTCCCAGGCAGCCTGGATAGGCAGAAGACCTGTTGATGCATGAGGTTTCCGTCCCAGGGGTCTGCACCGTCAGGCCTGTCGATGGGCTTCCGTATTTTTGCAGAGCTTGTGGTAGAGATAATGACACCTCTTAAAATGTGGTAATTAAAATCCTGTCTGCACACAGCGATAAATCCACACTGCACAATGCTCCTGTAGCAATGACCTTGTGGATGGGGCTTTCTGGTGTGTCTGTCTTCATCAATATCATGCCTCATGGCACCGACCACGTGGAGTATAGGCTCCGTGTCTTCTGGAGCCCTCTCAGCCAACGTTCTGTGACCCAGTTGGGCACCCCTTGGCCCCCATCAAGTCTGCACTCTCCGGCTTCCCCTGCTGATCTGTCTGGTTGTTTCCCTAAAGTCTCATAGGGGGCAGGGAAGCTTGTCAGAGGAGTTGCGGGTGATCGCTCCAGTGGTCTGAACTCATTTTGGGGACAGGTAAGGAGCAATGGTGTACGGTCCTAGCCCCTTGTCATGATGGTATCCCAACGTCACCATGATGCCATGGCTCAGTAGGCTCTGCCTGAGCAACCAGCCTGCAGGACCCTCCCTTCCTGTTGGGGAAACTGAGGCTTGGTGAGGAAAAACAGGGGCCTGTGCCCCCTCTCGTAAGCTTACTTGATGATAAGGAGCCGAGGCAGGATGAGGGAGACTGGCCAGTAGGAGGGACACTAGGGGCCCTGGCAGGTGAAGGCTGGCTCTGCAAGTGTCACATCCTCCAGCATTTTGTAGATAGCTTCATTCAGGCAAGATCTTCATGGTACACACTGCCCGGGGAAGCTCACAGGCAGCCAGCACCATAGAGCAGTTTGTGTCTTTTTTTTTTTTTTTTTTTTGGTCACCCTGAAGAGCAGTCACTTCTAACCACTTCTAACCCTGAGGACAGGTTTGGCAGCCACCAACCATTCCAGGCCCCAGGGACTCTGCTAATCAGGACTTCGTTCAGGTGGATGGGCTTTGTGTTGTGTGACCCTGAGGACCCTGTGTTTCTGAGTTCCCTCACAGTCAATCTAGCTCTTTCTACAACAGAGCGGCTCATCTTTCTTGTTCACCAAGCCTGTCCAGACCCAGCCGTCCACACCGTTTGGCTGCTTCTATGGACATTTCTGCATGTGGGTGGGTGAGCTTCTGAGTGCCTAGTTACCTGGCCTATGCAATGCCCCTAGCCCTTAAACTTCATCTCAGGAGAAATTCCCTCAGAGGCATCCCCAGACTCCTGGGAATCCATCTCTTCTGCAAGTGTGGCCCTCCACGGAGTCTCCGAATCAGTCTGAGTGCCCTCAGGCCCTCCATGGTCTCTTGGATAGAGACTGTGTCTGAAAGCCCTTGCGAAGCACCCTCCCCCTGCCCCCACTCCTGCCTCCGCCTCTTGTGTGCTCCTCTCTGCAGTGAGCACAAGGCCTTTTAAGTGGTTTAAGAAAGCACGGAGGCTTAATGTATTACAGGAGTATAATTGTATTTTTATTGCTCATTACATTCCGAGTTAATTACATAGCAACTGAGTTTGTGCTGTGCAACATTGCCTGAGCCAGCCTGTGCGTCCCTGGGCTCAGGTGGGCTTTAGCCTAGACTCTTTGGGCTTGGGTAGCATCAGAACCAGTACTCAATCCCAGAGCCATCTTGGTCTGCACGAAAGGAACCCCAGGTATGGAAGGGGAAGCGCTCTGGGGGCAACCTTGACTTCCAGGCCCACCTTTCATGCCACATCTTCCTGAGGGCTCTGCCTTTGTAAAATCTGACCTTGAGGGCCTACCAGCTCGAGCCTCAGTTTCTCTTCTGGGATGTATTTTAGGTGTTTTCAGTAGCAGGACAGAGTACCTGCAGTTTGACTGAGGAAATCAGGTGTCACACGAATTCCAAGACTGGGGACAGAAAGACAGAAAGACTGTTAGGATACATCCCTGCATGATGAGTAGTTCTGTTATCCCAGGATCCTAGATGCCAGCCGTCCGTGGAGTCATCTGGCAGTGGCTACCCGAGGTCTCGTTTTACTCTTGAGAATCTTGGTGTCCAAGGGCCACAGCCCTCCAGCAGATGCACCATCTGCTTCATGTCTCATGGGCCGCTGTGCAGGGTGGGCTACTCCACTGGGACTGACCCTTCCAGAAGCTCCTCGTTCTGAACACGGCAGTGGAAGCAGATGAAGCCCACTCCCAGCCACCAATCAGAAGATAGCAGCAGTGTCCTTAGAGGCTGCTGCCACCATCGGTCCTGGTGATAGGTGGAGGAATCTGAAATCTTTATTCAGGGGGAACTGTGATTCCCTGGCAGCCATGAAAGACCCAGGGACCAGGGAAGTGGGGAATCACTCAAGTTCTACAGGGTCGGTGTTCTGGTTGTGACAGTGTGCTGGTGAGGGGCTGCCCAGACAGCACTCCTGCCAGCTTCTTCTCCTCAGGGATGTACCCAGCCCAGTCAGATTTACCTGCCTTATTTTACCTGTAAATGCTCCTTCTAACCGCCTCTTCCTCTTAATCTCCAAGAGAGGACAGACAGTTCTCCCAGCTGGGACCCTGCTCTCTCTCTGTCTCTCTCCTTCCCCCTCCCTCCCTCTCCCTCTCTCCCTCTCTTGGTCTCTGTCTCTCTGTCTCTGTCTCTCTCAATCTCTCTGTCTCTCTGTCTCTCTGTCTCTCTGTCTCTCTCTCTCTCCCTCCCCCTCCCTCTCCCTCTCTTGCTCCCTCTCTCCCTCTCTTGATCTCTGTCTCTCTGTCTCTGCCTCTCTGTCTCTCTTTCTCTGTCTCTGTCTGTCTGTCTGTCTCTCTTTCTGTGTGTGTGTGTGTGTGTGTGTGTGTGTGTGTGTGTGTGTGTAGCACACACGCATACAGGATCACACAAGCCTATCTAGATGTGTGCATGTCCCTCTCTGTTTCTGTCTCTGTCTGTCCCTCTGTCTCTCTGTTTCTCTGTCTCTCTGTCTCTGTGTCTCTGTCTCTGCCTCTCTGTCTCTCTGTCTCTCTGTCTCTCTGTCTCTCTGTCTCTGTCTCTGTCTGTCTGTCTGTCTGTCTGTCTCTCTCTCTCTCTCTGTGTCTCTCTGTGTGTGTATAGCACACACGCATACAGGATCACACAAGCCTATCTAGATGTGTGCACACCGGTATGTAGCAGAAATCTGTCAATGATTCTCACCACTCCTGTCATCTGGAATAGTGGGAGGACCCCACCCCCACCCCACCCCCACTCCGCACTCATTCCTCACCCTTTCTGAGTGTCCGAGTGTCTCACAGTGGAGACACATTCTTCTATGACCAGATGAAGCTCATCAGCACCCTGAACCCCAGAGCCTGGAACTACCTGCCTGGAGCAGGTTCTCAAACCCAAGGTGGAGCATGCGCCCAGGGCTACTGAGCCCCAGCAGTCACTGCTTTTCTATGCTCAAGGTCCTGCAGCGGCTCCAGGGCTGAGGGTGGCTTTGTCCTACTGAGAGCATTTCTGTGATTCATTTCAGTGGCCTGTTGTCCAGTGAGCATGTGTTCTCTGTCCCATCACCAACTGGCCCTGGGGGAACTGCCCTCCTGCCCTGGCCCTGGTCTTTGGTGGCCAAGGTCACATATGAGTTCTAAGTCACAGGAGACCTGAATGTTTCACCATGGAGGCTTATGAAATGGTAGACTTCAGGACCTACCTTGTACCTTCCGAAGAAACCTGTGCACTTGGAGGCAGCCATACAGGTTCCTCTGAGTCCTTAGTGCACACCTCGAGGTGATTCATGGCCACCAAGAAGCTTGTGTGCCAGCACAGCCACCACAGGGTCTCTATGCCTCACTCACTCTGGAGGAGTGCTGGAACCATCGGATATCACCACATACTGCCATGTGCTATGCCCCGAGGGGCTGCTTGTCCTGCCTTTCGGCTGTGTGTGTGTGTGTGTGTGTGTGTGTGTGTGTGTGTGTGTGTGTATGTGTGTGTGTGTGTCCTGCCATTCGGCTATGTGTGCCCAGAGCTTGCCCTTTGATCTGGTTAGGTTTGGGCTGAGGATCTTAGAGTATATACCTAGATATGCCAGCTTGGCCAGTCCATCCTTTCCCCCAGCTCTCCCTTCCATGGTGTTCAGTTGGTGAGTGCACGCAGGGCATCAGCCTGGCTACACTTTGTGATGATTCCCACAGACTTCTCACTTGTTGAGGGGGACACTTCCCACCTTCTGACACATTGACATCATTCTGTGTCACCGACACTGAAGACATTGGCTTTACTAGCTCACTGGCATGTGTCACTTAACCCTAGGGACATAAGAAATGTGTCTGTGGACGGTGGTGCTGCTGGGATGTGCTGGCATGGACCACGGTGGCTATGACATCACCCAATGATGTCACGTTATAACGGGAGGTGTTGAGGCCTGTGGCTGACTGAAACTGTCTATAGTGTGTGGCTGTGTCTGGGTACCTGAAACTGGCTGACCCTGAGGTAAGGCCGAGTTCCTTCTAACAGATTCAGAGTACTTCCAAAGGGGCCTTTGGAAAGCAGAGGCTGGGAAGGAGGCAAAGGAACTTTGGAGGTAAGAAAAGAGTAACTCTAGTACAGGAACAAAAATGGCAAAATCGCCATCTATGTAACTTGAAAAAAATTGTGCCTGTGTATATATGTATATACACACATATTATATACATGTATACATCACGTATATGTATATGCATACTATGTACACACATCACATACATGTATACATCATATATATGTATACACACACTATATTTACACACACACACACACACACACACACACACACACGTCAGACGGAAGAGTAGAGGTGTCAGTCAGCTTGTCCTGCTGCAGATGGTCTGCGAGGAGAGAGGCCATGGGAAAGGACCATGCAGTTCATATATCAGACTTGCTCATCCAGAAAATGAAACTGTCTCAGACCCAGTCCCCCAACTAAGTGAGTCCTGAATCCAGAGACCGACTCACACGTGTGGCTGTCAGACCCCTTAGGACTTTTCAAAAGATTGAACCCGTGCCCAATTGTTCAGTCAAAGGGGATTGTGAGACTGCTGAGAATTTTGTCCCGCCGTGGTCTCACAAAGGGGCCAAGAAGCACCCCAAGACGGGCTGGAGGCGTGGCGCAGAAGGTTAAAGTGTGTATTGCTCTTCCAGAAGGCTCAAGTTCAGTTCCCAGCATCCATGGGGGAGCTCACAACTGTAGGGCATCTTCTGACTTCTGAGGGCTCCTGAATGTGTTCTCTCTCTCTCTCTCTCTCTCTCCCTCCCTCCCTTTCCTTCCCCTCCCTTCCCCTCCCTCTCCCTTCCTTCCCCTCCCTTCCCCTCCCTCCTCCTCCCTTCCCCTCCCTCCCCTTCTCCTCCTCCCTCTCCCTCTCTCTCTCCCCTTTCCTCCTTCCCCTCTCCCTTTCTCCCTCTCTCCCTCTCTCCCTCCCTCTCTCTCAAACTGATACAGAGTGTTTCATTTCGTTTTGTTTTGTTTTTAAAGTGACTTGAATCAGAACTATACTCATGGCTTTTGGGATTTGGAGCAAGCTTTAACTGGGCAAATGAGAAACCCTCTGAACTTGGAAGAGAGTTGGACTGGAGAAAACACTTCTGGCTTAGAGTACAGGAGATATAAAAACCCACCGTGAGCGGAAGGGAGGAAAGAAAGCCACAATAGCTGAAGACCCTCGAAGAAGAAGTCACCAAAGTGGACTTAGGCAGAGTACAGGAGGATTCGGGAACATCACCCCACGGAGGAGAGTCCGTCTCCATGGAGAAGTATTCTTTCCCTTGGGATGGGACAACACGGTGGTGCTTCAGTGTCACAGTGGACAGTGACTATGCATCCACTTCCTGTACTGGAGGGTGTGCTGTGAGGGCTCTCTTGTTCCCCTTGTGTGTGTGTTGGGGTGCTGACTCTGCTCCCCCACTCATGTCCATCCCATGAGCTTCTAACCGGCTCCAGTTTTGCATCCTCCAGATCATCTATGAGGCCATCATAGAATAGCACGGCCGTTCAGACAAGCTTCTTCCACCGAGAGGCATGCGCCTGAGTTCCTGCCGTGACTCCCCATGCTTGTGGGCGCTCACCTCTTTTTATCATTGATCAATATTCCCTGTCTGGATGTGCCCAGGTGTGATTATCATCTGCTGACTGGATGGGTATTTTACTTGCTTCTCAGCTTTGCCCGGTCTGAATTAAGCATCCGTAATGGGCAGGCTTTTGGTGTATGGCTATGCCGTTTGGAACATAGCTGCTGGGCTTACAGATGAACGTCCTTGGCTATGAAAGCATCCGAGAAAGTGAGGTGCACACCAGCGCTTGCCTCTCTCTGCTTCTTGACTGTGGGTGACTAGATACCTCAAGCCTTTCTTTCCATGATGGACTCCACCTTTGAACTGTAAGCCCTTTGAACTGTGAGTCCTTTGAATCATGAGCCTTTCCTTTCTTCCCCTGAGCTGCTTTGGTTAGGCTCTTTGGCCACAGAAATGAGGAATGCGACGAGCAGACTCACTTGCTGTCATCCTAAGATGTCTGTTCAGATCTTAGGCTGAACTCCGCGTCTTATTGTTCAATCCGGGACGTGTTTGTATATTCTGGATGCCAGTCTTTTGTCAGCTTCGCGTTCTGCAAAGATTTTTCTCCCCATCTGTGACTTTTCTTTCTCCTCACGGCGTCTATAACAGAGCAGAAGTTTAATGATTTAGTTTCGTTCGTAATTACTTGAAATATTTACAAGATTTTGAACTCGAACCACAAAGAAGGCCACATCCAGACATTTGGAGCAGCCAGGCTTCCCCCCTGCCTCCTCCCTCCTCTTTCATTGTACTTGGGTTTGGTTTCTCCTTTCCTAAATAAGGTGCTGGGCTCTACTACGTCTCCCCACTTGGATTTCCGGCTTTGGGTTTAGCCCCAAGAGTCAGACAGGAGCTGGAGGAACTCTGGCTGGCCACTCCGCCCGGGCGAGCTGCCCACAGGAGGGTGCCCGGGTTTGGGAGGGCTCTGTACAGACTCAGAGCAGGCAGCAGTTGGAGAGGGCACCTGCATTTTCAATCTATGATTTTGAGCCCTCTTTCTGGGCTCACCGTTGGCATCGTCCCAGTGCCTGTGCCCGTGTCTAAGTGAGCCAGCCAGGGAGATGACACGTGAACCTCTCGGCGGCTTCCATTAACATTCCTTTCATGTCCAGGAAGCCTACTTTCTCCGCTTGTGTCTTGGGGCCATTTGCATTTTGGTTTCATAAAGTCTGTTCGTGTCGGTGGCACAGCAGATGTTCAGACCCCACAGCGATGTGAAGACTGGGAGTCGCGGGCCAGCTGCTCTCCGCCCCACCTCTGGCATCCTAGAAAAGCCAGGAAGAGTCTAAAGAGGAGATGTGTGTGAAGGCTTGCAATGGCCATCGGTGGCTCTACCCCCCCCCCCACTGGAGGGGACCCGGGAGGATGGTTGGGGACAAAGCTGACTCCTAAGCTGATGTCTCCTTGGGCCCACTGTTAATTTGAAAGGCCTGGGCCATCAAGCTTACAGTGTGAGCTGGCTGGGGAGGTCCAGCCATTTTGGGCCCCGTGCAACTCACCTGCATTAAGTGGGCTCAGCTCCTTGCCCCTGGCCGTATCCCAAGATCATGCAGGCATCCAGCTCAGGGTGGCCTGGCAGCTGAAGCCTCGAAGCCAGTAGGGATGGCAGGAATGGAGGCTCCTGGTGGCTGGCCCTGCACTGGCAGAGCCTCCCGTCAGTAGACCCTGAGGGCGATACTCTTTGCTGTCTAATGAGCTTGTCGAAGCTCCCTCCACCTGGCTGCCCTAGTGTGGTTACTTCCCTGGCAACGCTGGCACTTACCCCTCAGTCCCCAAAACCCCAGGCTTGGTGGAGTGCAGCCCCTGGAAACCTCTTCTCACTTAAAAACACTGGTCAGCTGGCATTGCAGGGGACCCCCTCTGGTTTTGCTCTCACTGGGCATGAGTGGCGGGGCACAGGCACCTGCCCCATGTGAGCTGAGGGAGCTGGCGTGGAGCTGACTGGACCACGGAAGCCACGTGGTGCTCTTCCTGGAGTCTGTTTTCTGGGAGGGAGGGAGTTTTTCTTCCCTTCCTTCAGCTCTGTGAGGACACTGGGCTTCAGTGGGTGGGACTGTGGGCAGGAGGCAGAGGTGGTATAGAAGGGCCAGGACTCTTCCTGAGTTCTGAGTGAATAGCATGTAGCTGCTGAGGCCAGCCCAGGGGAGGAGATGAGCCCAAATAGTTTACCACTGCCTTTGTAGCACCTTAACCGATACATGGCCCGGGTAGCTTCTAACTGCCATGGAGATCCACCATGGAGTATGACATAAGTGGGGAAGCTCCCCATAAAGGAAGAGGACACCCTCAAGCTTCATCCCCCTGAACAGGAGGCTCCCATTCTCTCCAAGTGAGCTGCACACAGACTGGCGATCTCCACCAGGCCATCCATTCATCCTTGTCCCCCTCTTGGCTCCTCATGGCTTGAAGTGTAGACTATCCTTCCACAATCAGACCATCACAGCAGGGAAAGTGGTGCACTGGCTGGTTGTGTGTGTCAACTTGACCCAAGCTGGAGTTATCACAGAGAAAGAAGCCTCTCCTGAGGAAATGCCTCCATGAGACCCAGTTGTAAGGCATTTTCTCAATTAGTGACCCAGGGGGGAAGACCCAGCCCATTGTGGGTGGTGCCGTCCCTGGGCTGGTGGTCTTGGGTTCTATAAGAGAGCAAGCTGAGCAAGCCAGGGGAAGCAAGCCAGCAAGTAACATCCCTCCATGGCCTCTGCCTCAGCTCCTGCTTCCTGACCTGCTTGAGTTCAGTCCTGACTTCCTTTGGTGATGAACAGCCATGTGGAAGTGTGAGCTGAATAAACCTTTTCCTCCCCACCTTGCTTCTTGGTCATGATGTCTGTGCAGGAATAGGTACCCTGACTGAGACAGTGGGTCATGACTGTATCACATGGTATTCTAAAATGACAACCTCTGTGCTTCTCTAAGGGAGGACTCAGCCAGCCTTGTGAATCTTCATCTCTCCCATGGCCCCCCTTCCACACAGGCGCCTCATGCAGGAGCTGGGTGCACGCAGGTGGCAGACAAATCTCCGTGTCTGACTAGGTCCTCGAGTCTTCCCATCTGATTCTTTTCTCTGAAGAACTTCTCTCATGGGCTCATTCATGGCTGTCCCTGTGGCCTCGCCCTGTGGCCTCTTCCCATAACCTCCATGGACTTTCTAAAGGCTTCTGCCATGGGTGTCCTATTAAGTTCCCTAGTAGTCTCTCCGGCACTCAGACGCACTTCTTCCAAGGTAGGAGATGCTTATCTCCCGAAAGTTCTAGCCTGAGCTGGACCCATTGTCATCTCTGCCTTGACTACTCAGATCTCAGGGGTAGAGAGACAAGTTCCATCTCCCTGTGGGAACGGTAGGGTGTTTGCAGCATTCTTTAAGAGTCATGGGTCTCCCGCTAATCGTGGGTGCGCGCACTGCACGCCAGAGTACGGCCCCCTCTTCGGCTGAGCACTGCTGACTCCTTCAAGAATGATAATGAGGTGTTTGGGGGCTTTAGAGTGGAATCACAGAGCTTTGGAGGCCTTTGATGCAAAACCACCAAGAAACCTGAATACCTTGTTAGGGGGAAGAACCGCGCTATCTCTTTGCGCTTACCCACTCATTTCATTGTGAAGGCACAGGTAGTTCGCACCAACCATTCAGGGCTTAAGTTGCAGGGAGGTGCACAGGGCCACCAGGGGAGAGCTGAACTTAACCAGGGCTTGTGGTCGGTCAGTCAGGTTTTACCTTGTCCCACCATGTTTTAATTCTCCTTGTACATTCCCAAGCCTGGCTCCATTTGAACACAGGGCGGGAAGCTCGTCATGTACTGATCGTTGGCTGGTGTTGGCAGGCAGAGGTGGAGCAGGCCACCATGCAGGGACTCCCTGGGGGAGCAAGGGGACCGTCCTGCCTAACAGCGAGGCTTCTGTCTTCTGGGCTAGCAAAAGGGCTCTCCAGGGATCTTCACGGGTGGCCCAGCCTGTCCACCCTCCTCAGTGCCCCTGGTGCAGAGATGACAGGCCAGGTCAGTCAACAGTTACGTTGCCTGCAACACCATTATCTCCCGGGCCAGCGGCGCCGTCTCTGCGAAGCCCAGCGGAGCCCTGGCTGCCGTGTAATTGGACCATTCAGAAGTAAATTATTTGCAGCTGGAAACAAGACACTGCCTTTTAACTCGGGCATTATAAGGTCAGGACTGGAGACATCGCAGGGAAAAGCATTTATTGAAAAGTGATGGGAAAATGAAATTTAAAATTCAAAGTCGCCGTGGGCAGGGGGATGGTGAGGGACGTGGGTGGGGTGTGGGGGATGTGGGCAGTGTGGAGCCTGGTCAGGGGATTGATTTGCATCTTTATTTTGCTGATGTTGGAGATCACTGCGTGAAGTGACTGCATCTGCTTCTGGTCAGGAATGGGTATGGGAACCCTGAGGAAGGCTCATCCGGAGCTTCGGAATAGAGGGAGCCTTGCTTGCACTGGACAGCCTACCCAAGACCCTTACAGGCTCTCGCTCTGCTTCCTTGTCTGTCCATCCAGATAGGGCTGATCAATTTCCTCATTTCCACCCTTCTCAGTTGAACAGTATCTATTGGCATGCACTTCCCAGATCTGTCTCTCTGAGCTACCTGCTTCTTGACTTACAAGTCCATACTGTGGCCGTACCTGCACACAGGCTCGCTCCGGTTTGGCACTCCTGGATGTCCCTGTCTCCTCCACCCCACCCCACCTCCACCTCCACCCGGAGCTGAGGGCTGAACTCAGGGCCTTGCCCTTGCTAGGCAAGTGCTCTACCACTGAGCTAAATCCCCAGCCCCTCACTGTCCCTGTCTTAAACACTCCTCTCTGACCCTTTGTGACCCCCTCTGACCCACACCATGGATGCCAGCTGGGACATACACACCTGTGTGGCTGGGTCGGGGCTTCTCCAGGCCTTTCCAGGCCACACTCTGTGACTGTTTCTAGGGCTCTTGAGCTGTTTGATTTCCATCAGAGGAAACATTCAGGTTTCTCCAGGGACCTTCCCAACATCATCCTTCCGCCAGGCAGTGTGTACAGATAGAGCAGGGCTCAGGCCTACCTGGCAGTCCCTGGGCTCCAAGGCACCCTAGGCCATGTCACTCAGCCCCCACTCTAGTACCCCCAGCTTATCTTTCCCTCCCCCTGTCTGGGTACAGAGCCTAGCCAGGAGTGGGACCCAAGGAAACAGGGAAGTCTTGGAGACAGAACCACCAACAATCATTGTTACAGCAGAGAGACCATGGGTGTGACACTGGGACACAAAGCAAGCTGGGGACAGTTCTCAAGTGCAGGGACTGCCAGCTCCCTTTAAACTCCCAGGCCCTCGGGTATCTACTCCCCTGCCTTCAGGACATAAGCCACTGCCTGCCACCTGTCCAGACCCCAGGCAGGGCTCAGGTGCTCTGTCTGAGCAGAGGGAGGGACAGAGATTGGTGGGCAAGAGGCATGGGGAGAGGAGGAGCTTGGCCTCAGGGGATGGCCTAGGGGACCAGAGATAAGAACCAGCTGTGTTCTAGACTTTGGTGACCCTCTGTTTCCTGATTCAAGGGATGTAGAGAGGGACCCACCGTCACTGGCCAGCAGCTTGTGGGTTCCTCATGCCACCTGCATAATCATCTAGAACATAGAAGAAAGGGTCCCTGTGGGCTGGACTCTTTCCCCAGAAAGCACAGTGTGCAGTGCCAAGAGAGCCATATGCAGTCACAGGACGTGGTTTCCCCTGCTGATCCATGAGGACACTTGCTTCCCCTGAAGATAAAAAGACCCAGTCTATGTGCCGTTTATTTTCAGGGGAGGCGTCCCATTCCTAACTGGGATTAGGATCATACTGTTGCTGTATACAAGAGAGGATTCCAGGTGGTTGAGGGTTCAGTGCACATCTCTGCGTATGCCAAAGTCAGAAGACTAGCATAGGGCAGTGGTGGGCACTTCAGCATCAGAAACCCTTTGGCCTATCTCTTTTCTTGATTCTGTGTGTGGCTTTTCTTCCTGTGGCAAAAGTTTGGTCCAAAATGTCTTCCAGTACACTAGTCATTCTATATTCTAAAATGTATGGACATAAAAGAACAGAAAGGACATCCACTCCATGAACACTTCCTACACATACACACACACACACACACACACACACACACACACACACCACACAACATACACACAACACACACACAACACACAACACACACACAACACACAACACACACAACACACAACACACACAACACACACACAACACACACAACACACAACATATACACAACACACAACACACACCACACACACCACACACACACACACCACACATATCATACACATCACACACACCACTCACCCCACACATCACATATATCACACATACCACACACACACACACACACACACACACCACACACACACACACACCACACACACACACCACACACACATATCACAAATACCACACACACACCACACAAACACATCACACACCCTCACACATACCACCCCCCCCAACATACACCCTCTTGTGTTTCACTGCCAGAGGTTTGGCCAAAGATATCTACCCCACACACAGGGCTGGGGGATGTGGCCTCCATCCTGAAGCAGCCTGGGGGCTAGCCAGCCTGGGCTAAGACTCCTGGCTGGCCTCACGGTTTGCAGGAGACTGTGCCATGTTAGACACAGCCAAGGCACAGAAGAGACCGAGGAGCCTGAAGGTGGAGGTAGGAGACAGCATATTCTAGGAGGGAAACTGGGCTCACCGGTCACCTGTATGTGACACCTTTGCTAAAAGTGATCTTCAGTTTTTGAGAATAGCTGTAACTCTAACTGCTGTCGCTCTACCCACCTCATCCTTTCCTGGGATTGGCCTGAGTGTGTGTGTGTGTGTGTGTGTGTGTGTGTGTGTGTGTGTGTGTGTGTTGTGTGTTGTGGTGTTTGTGTGTGTGTGTATGTGTTGTGGTGTGTGTGTGTATGTGTGTGGTGTGTATGTGTTGTGGTGTTTGTGTGTGGGTATGTGTGGTGTGTGTGTGTGTGTGTGTGTGTGTGTGTGTGTGTGTGGTGTGTATGGTGTGTATATGGTGTATGTGTTTGTAGGTATGTGTGGGGTGTGTGTGTATATGGTGTATGTGTTTGTAGGTATGTGTGGGGTGTGTGTGTATGTGTGTATGTGGTGTGTATGGTGTGTATATGGTATGTGTGTTGCATATGTGTGTGTGGGGGTATGTGTGGTATGTGTATGTGTGTGGTATGTGCATGGTGTGTGTGTGGTGTGTGTATGTGTGTGGTGTGTGTGGTATGTGTATGGTGTGGTGTGTGTATGTGGTGTGTGTGTGGTGTGTGTGGTGTGTATATGGTGTGTGTGGTGTGTGTGTGTGTGTGGTGTGTGTATGGTGTGTGTGTGGTATGTGTATGGTGTGGTGTGTGTATGTGGTGTGTGTGGTGTGGTGTGTGTGGTGTGTGTGTGTGTGGTGTGTGTGTGTGATGTGTGTGATGTATGGTGTGTGTGTGGTGTGTGTGTGATGAGTGTGGTGTATTGTGTGGTGTGTGTGTGTGTGTGTGTGTGTATCTGTGGTGTGTGTTTGCTTGTATGTGTGCTCAGGCATTTGTGACCACCAGGCTTACACGGCAATCGCCTTTACTGTTGAATCTCCTTGGTGGCCTTTGTTGTTTCATTTTCATTTAAGAAGTAAATACAGTTTAACATAGTCCTGTCTAGTAAAGTATATATTACTGAAAATAAGTATGTTTTTAAAAAATCACAATTCACAAGCACCGAAAGTGCTGTAATGAGACAGAATTACCCGTGGGTCTTCCCTGGGCTCCTCCACTCTCCTTTCCAGAATCAACGTTCTGTAGTTTTTAAAATATTTTATTTTGGGCATTCGCACATCCACACAGTTATAGCAGCTTTTTCTATATGGCTACCTTCTAAATTAAGGAGACATAATTTAAAAATTCCCCAGTATAGTAGAACAAAAACGTTGTGTTTATATTCTTTGTTTCCTCTGTGTTTTCTCAACGTGGGTACATTACATTTATTTATGAATAATTTTTCCATGTTTACTCCTCATCTACACTTCATTCACAACCCAATCCAACAGTGTAGTCCAGTTGTGTTTCCTTTTTGCCTTTTGTGTTTCCTGAAGCTAGCAATTGCCTTGCTTTTCGAGCCCCTGCCCCCACTTGATGCTTACTCCTCCAGTGCCTTTCATGGTAGCCTGTCTTCCTCACCGGTCTCTGCGGACTTTCGTCTCTTCTGGCGTGAGCTGCCTATTTTCTTCACTCTGGGTCCCTCTGCCCACTCTTCTCACCAACAGGGCAGGCTCCCTGGTCTCTGTGTCTCCTTCGGTCTTTTTCTTTGTTGATTGGCTCTTTGCTTAGAGGGAGCTTTCCTGTGGCTTTCTAAAAATAAAAGGTGGGTCACCAACAGGAGACTGGTGATGGCCGCCTTGGTCTGCTGGTTCCTGGGAGGTGGCTTCCAGCTCAGCCCAAGCATCTCCCCTCACCACCGTGCAGGTGGATGCATTTCCTCCCGTAAAGGATCCCGTACCTTCCTCATCTACTTCCTAATCTTACGGAACATTTCCAAAGCTGGCTAATTAGGGAGGGGCACACGGGAGGCAATTATCTTTGAGAAATGCGTATTTGAAAATAATTTTGTCTCACTTTCATGTTGCCGAGTAACCCTTATCCAAAGTGCTTAGGACCAGAAGCGCTAGGTTCATATCCTCTTCATTTGCATAACATTTGCATAGAAGTTACAGGTTAAGCATCTGCAACATGAAAACTTTTTTAAATGTTGTATTAGTGTTCAAAATGTTTCCTATTTGGGAGCATTCTGAATTTTATCTTTTCAGAGCAGGGTACAGTTCAATTTAACGTAGCCCCGTCTAGTAAATTATATAGTACGGAACACAAGTATATTTTAAAAATCGAAATTCACAAGTACTAAAAGTGTTGTAATGAAATATAATCATGTGCTGGTCTTTCCCAGGCTTGTTCAGGCTTGGGAGTGCCGAGGAGGGGTGGAAATCAGTTTACTTTAGAGTGGAGAAGTCCTCTCCGGTGTTCTCCTGTCTCAGAGTCACCACCTTCTGAGGCAGAGGCTTTTCTGTGAGTGTGAGAGCTGTTCCCACGTGAACTCCCAAGCTACTGAACACACCAGCAGCCTTTCCCTTCCGTGTGCCGTGCTCCGTGGTGAGCACGGACCATAGTTTATTTGACCATCCTAGGGAGATTTCCTGGCTTACAGAAGGTTTAGGGCTATTAGATAAAACTGTAGTAAACCGTAGTGTACAAATTGGGATGTGGAGCTAGCTTCTAATTTGGAGTGGGGAGTGTGTGAACGGCCAAGAATAAAATTGCTGGATCACACGGAACATAAATTTACTCACCTCTCGAAACCACCGGTTATTTTCTGGAGTGATCAGACAATTTGCACTTCTTCCCAGCCCCCGGCCCAGAGTCTGCAAGTGGGACTTAGATTTCTTGGTCCCGTGGTGATGTGGCCTCACTCACGGCTGTTCTGTCCTGCGTTCCATGCCACTCCGTAGCCAGCTCTGTCACCACCTCCCCTCCCTAGTCCTAGAGACACCTGGGGCTGCCAGCTTCTTCCTGTTAAATATTCTTGGGAACAAATCAGGCGTGTTCGCAGTTTTTCCTTCCTGGCTCAGGATTTGTCTTTCTCAAGTCTGCTCAGGCAGATTCCCCGATCTGTTTCTCCTCGGCTTCCAAAATCCTGTGTTTGTTTTCTCTGTTTCCTGTTTGTTGTTTACGGCTTGGTCTGTTGTGGATAATGCATCTTCTTCCCTGCTCCAGTCTGCTCTCCCAAGGCTCCATCGCTTTTAGAAAACCTGGCTCTTGTCATTAGGGCGGGAGTTTGGAGGGAGGTGGTGTGCATTTGCTCAGGCTATGTCAGAACTCCCTGGCTGGCACCTCTGTACCTGAGAGCCCCTACCTCTCCTGTGAAGGGCCTCCTCGGGTTTCTGCACCCTTCCCTAGCAGGCGCCTTTGTCTTCTGAAATGGTGTATTCTTTTGTATATCCACCTGCTTGTCCCCATCAGCTGTGTTCTTTCAAGCTGTGGTTTTGCTTTTCACAATTTAAACAGTTTCCTTTCTGAACTGAATGTCTTAGTTTCGATGAAGTTGCCTTTGCTACTATCTTTCCTTTACGGTTAGCTCCTTTCTGGCCTTTCTGGGCTTTTGCTGTCGTTTGGTTCTGTAGTAAATATTTCATCGGAATTGGAGGTTTCTACCCCGCCTTTGATCGTTCAGTTCCCAGATAAAGGACACACAACTTTTATATTTTTAATAAGACTTTAATGCACTAAAGCTGGGCAGGTTATCTGCCCTCTGAGCTGTTAGAATCTATGTCCTCATCAATAACCCTGAATTATAACTTGCCATGTTCCGTCTGGGCTGCTCTTAACTCCAGCCGGCCAGCCCTCACGGCCATGTTCTCATGACTCACTTAACCCATGGCGTCTTCTCCTCCCTCCACCTTCTCTCTTCTCTCCCTCGTGATCTCCCCTCAGACCCCAAGCCTGGGAACCTATCTCTCTTCTGCCCAGCTATAGGCACACAGCATCTTTATTTAACCAATAGTTTTAAGTTAAGGAGCAAGGTCACATAGCATTACTTGATGTTTGTGTGGATTTTCTCTTCCTTGGGGGCAGTTAGGTCTTGAGGGCCAGCTTTTGGAATTTCAATGCAACAGAGCAAACCGCACCTGTTCGCTTTTCTGTTTTGAAACTTTGTGTTTTTAAGACAGGGTCGGTCTATGTAGGGTTGTGCTGGAATTCACTCTGTAGAATGAGCTGGCCTCTAACTCAGAGATCGGCCTGCCCCTGCCTCCTGAGTGCTGGGATCAAAGGCCTGTGCCAGCAAACCAGGTTACTTCCTTAGCTTGTGGTTTTGTTTATGTGTTCAATCTTTTAGAATTGACTTCTAAGTTTGGGGTTCGTTTTTGCTATTTCTTACTGAAGGCATCTTATTACAAAATCCTGTCTGTTCTGTTTATTTCATCACCAGTTTCACGTTCAGTTCCTACAGACAGATTCTTTCTGTGTCACACAACCTCACTTTCCAATCTGAATGGGGTGGCACAGGGCCCAGATCATGCTTCTTCTCTAAGACTCTCTTGGCTAATATCAAGCCTTTGACCTTATACATAAACAAAAATCCACTTAATAATCTCCCTGGAAAGAATTTTTTTTTGTTTTTTAACCTCTTTATTAAGTTTTTAGATCACTTTCAGAAAAACGAACACTATGAAATACACGTTACATTTCTTTTACTAATATTCACTTTATTTTTGAATTGTGTGTAGGTGTCTGTGGGTATGTGAAAGGATGTGTAGATGCCCGTGGCGACCACAAGAGGGAGTCAGATTGCCTGGAGCTGGACTTAGAGGTGGCTGTGGGCTGCCTTAACCCCTCTTTCCAGCCCAGCACACTATGGCCTGGTTCTTCCTTTATTTGGGTTTTATTTAATGTCTTTCAGTAAAGGCTTTAAAAAATAACTTTCCCATAAAATAATCACACATTTATTGTTGGTTTTAGTCCTAAATATTTAGTACTCTTGGTTGTTTCTGTGAACAGCATAATTTCCAACTGTGGTTGCTGTGAGGATGTGCAACTGGACTGCAGATGCTGATTTTGCATGTTGCAGACTGAGTAAGCTCTTGCATTGGTTCGAACGATGTGCTGTTTTCGTCTACTTAAATGAACCTATCAGGAGAGGACACTGACAGTATGTCCCCAACCCCTACACCATGCCCCTCTCCCGCATGATTATTTATCTCCTTGCTTTACTGAACCAGGTGGGAACTTTGGTTAGTTTCTTACCTTGTAAATAAACACATCAAAATGCACCAGCGAGCACTGCCTGGGTGTATTTGGGCTGCTACGGACTTGACCTTCATAAACAGCATAAATGCACTGTTTATGAATATCTAGAGGTTGGAGGGTGTGAAGATTCTGAGTCTGATAAGGCCAGTTCTTCATAAGTGGCACTGTGTCCTCACCTAGAGGAAGCAAGGAGTCCCTCTGGCCTTTTAAAATGGTGCTAATCATGCCTTAAGGCCCCATCCCTTGAGACCATTGAACTGGGCATGGCATTGTAACCAGTGAGCTTTGGTGGCACAAACATTCAGATCAAAGCAACCATGAAAAGAATATAAACGCTCATTGTATAATCCAGACAAGTGGAAAAGGGGATGCATGCGACGGACAACGTGAACTCATGGAAAGGCCAGGAAGGAGGAGAAAACAAAAAGAACAAGATGCAAATTCCAAAGCTGGGGTCTCTCTGTCTCTCTGTCTCTGTCTCTCTGTCTCTCTGTGTCTCTGTATCTCTGTCTCTGTCTCTGTCTCTGTCTCTCTCTCTCTCTCTCACACACACACACACACACACACACACACACACACCGGGCTACTTCCTTGAAGTTGCCTGCAGCGCCACCTCTGGGCTGGAGGAGTGCATGGCAGCCTAGCTCTGGGCCCTAGAGCCACCTGCTCAGGTCTGGGATTCCCAAGGGCACAAGTGGCAGCAGCCTCACCACCTGGGTTCAGGCCTGGAAGGTCCACCTGACTACAGAGGACCCTGCCAAGAATTCCGAGAGGTGCAGGCCCCCCAGTCGTAAAGCAACGAAATGCTATAAAAAAAAAGAGTTTAATCGTGCACACGAGGCCAACATTGCCGTTAATTTATCGCTCCGCAAAATTAAAGCTGTTCTGGGTTTTGCCATCACTCATGGAGCGTGGAGTTATTTATTGGACACTGTCAGAGCTGAGGAGATCCGGAATTCAGGTCAGGGAAAGTCAAGTTTTACAAAGGCCTGTCTGAGTCCCCAGGGGCTAGATGGCTCGAGATGACATTCCTGGTTTTCATTGATGAACCAGGACGGCGACAATTACTGTGCTCACTTCCCTGATGAGAAAACCTAGGCTCTGGGGAGTTTGGGGGGACACGTGGCATGCTGAGATTTAGAGAACTCCATTGAGGAGATCTTGTGCTGTTAGGTGCGGAGTAGGTGTGAAGAAATCCACCCTGGTGGGTGGGTCCAGGGTAAGGAAGCAGCTGTGAGACCTCAGGACATGAGGAAACATGGTGGTTCGGAATGCACCTCGGTTGTAAGACTGGTGGACACAGCCTTCCCAGCAGCCTAGGCAGCTGCTTGCAGGGACCGAGGGTGAAAGTGGGGGCTGGGCAATCCTCTGGGCTCTAATTAGCCAGGTAATAAGGCTGTGTGTGTCAACATGCTGGGGCAACAGGCTGACTGTTCAGCAGCTGCCTAGGGTGGGGAGCTGGGCGAGGCCCATTGACTCGCCAATGGGCCGTGGAGCCCCAATGCTCCTATCCGCGGGGCTGGCAGCGGAGGCTAGCAGAGTAGGGACAGGAGGGGCACATGGTCCTCGCTAGCCCTCAGACTACCCTTCCACCTGAAGATCCTCTGTCACTGGGACTCATTACAGTTGCTAGGCAACTGCCAGATGTCAAGGTACCTCTACATCCGGTCCTCATGGCTGCAGTGGGAATCTTTGTCCACGAGTCCAGCACACTCGGCACTACTGTGCCTGGGCAAGTAACAGAGGGTCACTGGGAGCCACGTGGCCATTGCTTTTCCAAATCTCATTCCTGCACCAGCCAGCTACAAACCAGGATCCCTCTGCACAGGCAGGAGATGCTGCATGGCCTCAGGGAGCAGGAAGGAGAGAGGGAGATGCAAGCCGAGGGCTGCTGTGTGGCTTCCTGGTCCTGGCCTCTCTCTCGCTCTCTGGAATGTCTTGGATCTCAGGGTCACACTTCCTGTCCCTCTGAAGTGTGGTATGCTGGATGGCCGCTTGCTTTGGGGGTGGGGCTGGGGGGTGGAGCTTGGGTGGGGTGGGGGTGGGGGTGGGGGTGGAGCTTGGGTGGGCGTGGGGGTGCGGCTGGAGCTGAGGTGGACTGGGGGTGGAGCTGGGATGGGGGTGGAGCTGGGAATAGGGGTGGGGCTGGGGCGGGGGCGGGGCTGGGGTGTGGGAGAGAGCCCAGCAAAAGCCCTATTACTGACCCCCTACATGAGGCTCCACCCTCAGCTTGCTCTCCTTTTTCTTGGGGTTCCTTAAGCTGGCTTTGGCTAGATAAGACACCATTCTCCAACTCTCCCTCAGACACGTCCTCTATGAATCTGAGGTAGCGCCCTCTCTACCCCTGGCACCTTCCTGCTCCTGCCCACAGATCTGCATGCCCCCAGCTTACATCTCAATTTCTGCAGAATGCTCTGGCCTATCCTGCCCAGGCTCTACACCAAGATGCCACCAAGACACCCCATACAGAGAGCCTAAATTCTACCTGGGACTCACAAAGTGGCCTGAGCCACACGGGGACAGAATCATCGCTCTGGATCTGTGAGGTAGGCGTACCTCAGAGAAGGCTGGGAAGACCTTGATATTAGGGTGAAAATCCCAGAATGCACCGGTCTCTGGTTCTTGGAGTCTGCTTGGACTCCTCAGTCCAGAGCCTCCTTCTCCACCCTCCTACCTCTCTATGTCCAAGTCTTCAGCTCCCTTTGTCAGCAGATTGTCACCTAGCAAGTGCCGCCTGTTCACTCACAGTCTAGTGAATTTCAAAGACCAAGCAGGGAGACCCTTCCTTAATATCACCAAAAGCACACATCACAACCAGCAAAGCTAAGGAAGCCATGCTCTGTGTGTTTATTCACAGAAAAGCCATCTTCACAGCCAAACCAGTGACTACCAACTCGCCCTCTGCCCTCCATTTCTGTCCGTGCCAGGAACCTGAGCTACAGAGACTCACACTCAATACATCGCGGGAGTCAGGAACCAGTTTCCCTCTGTGCTGTGGCTCTGGACAGTACACCCTCCTTAACTGTAGCTTTGTACCCATGGCCCTTCTCCCCACTCCCAGCCCTCTCCTTCCTCTAATTCTGTGTAGAAACTCAGTTCTCACATCTAGGAGAGATCCTGACGTGTTCTTGATTCTTTGTCTGGCTTATTGCAGTTAGCATCGTGCCCTTCCGGTCCACTCACAGCGCCCTTCCAGTCTACTCGCCGCAGCCTTGCAAAGGAGAACCTTGTCTTTTTATTTTTTTAAAGGCTGAATAATAGTTCATCACCAGCATATATACCACAGTTTCCTCATCCACTCCGCTATGGATAGGTTGGTTCCTAGTGTGGGTTCTCTTCCACATGCTGACTGCATTTCTGTCAGATATAACAGGGAGTGGAATTGCTACATTACTTAACAGTTCTGTTACACATTTGGAGAAGCCTACAATACCATGGTGGTCCGCAGGTGAGGAACACTGGTCCTCACTTCATAATAAAAGTGTGCTCTCCTTTCATAAGAAGAGCTTTGGAGTCTCAGAGTGGTGAAACTGTGGTCGAGCATTTTATGACTTTGCAAAGTCTGTTGTGAACAGGATTCCTGCCTGACTCAGAGCACAGAAAATCTTCAACTCCAGACCCATGGCCTTTCCTCCCTGTACAAAAGTAGCCTTACCCATCCCTCAGAACTTAGATTTGCCTCTGTCACCTCAAACCTTTGCTCAACAAAATCTCTGCATGGCTCTGTCCATTTTTAAATATTTATTATTTGTTTGTTTGATTATTTATTATGTATTTAATATACATGAAAGCTTTGTCATCACAGACACCAGAAGAAGGCATCAGACATTATGAGCCACCATGCAGTTGCTGGGACTTGAACTCAGGACCTCTGGAAGAGCAGTCAGCGCTGAGCCATCTCTCCAGCCCTAAGCTTTTCAGGAGCATGACCTTTTAGGCAAGCGTGACTGTACTTTTCCACTTTAACTTCCAGTTTGGGTGTGTGTGTGTTGGGGAATGGGTAAATTAGCTGGCTTTCCCGGGGTCTGCTGGCTTTCCTGGGGGTCTGCTGCTTTCGGTTCGTTTTTTAGCGGAATTGAAGCTAACTCCAGGCGTCTTTGAAAAGGAGCCATCAGATTCTATTTGTATCACCTGTCCTAGCTGGCTCTTACTATATTCAGACTTGGTGGCAGGGCCCTTCTAACAAGCAATGTCCCCATGTGGTTGGGGCTGTCACTGCCCTCCCTGACTGCTGACAGTGCTGAGCATTTTCTTGTGTACTTATTGGCATTCATCTGTCTTTTGAAATCTGCCCTTTTGGGTCCTCTGCCCACTTTTTTTCGGTAAAATTTGTGTCTCCTTTCTGTTGTATTGACCGTATTTATTTTGGTCTTAAGTGATGTCTGGCTTTCAACTCCGCTCTCCAGGCCTGTTCAGAAGGCTCAGCCGGTGAAGTCACTCGCTGCCTACCTTGAGCTTGTTTGCTAGGACACACAGAGGACAGAAGGACTGACCTCCCATGTCCTGACCAGTCTTGCAACACACACACACACACACACACACACACACACACACACACACACACACACACACATAAATGCATACATCCAATGTAAGGAGTCCTCTGAATCCACAATGGCCTCTTCATCCTGTGGCTGTTTCCTGAGGGGTGCAGGAGCCTTTTGTCCTGATGCTCCTCACTCACTTGTAACTGTGTGTTACCTCAGTCTCCCACCTGCGAAGCCACGCCCCAGGCTGCCTCCTGAGGCTCTCTTCTATGAATTTCATTGGTTCCAGTCTCACATTTGTCACCTTCTGAGTTTATCTGGGCGCACGGTGTGATGACACAGGCCGGACGCACTTGTTACAGTGGTAGCTCACTTCCGGGCACCCAGTCACATTCTCTGTCATCACTGAGCTTCGTACCTAAAGGATGAGTTAACCTACAGATGGTGGTTAAGTTCCTCCTTTTATTTCCCTGGGGGTTTTGTGGGCTGGACATTTGGAAAGGCTCATATCGAGGGCTTCTGGCCCCATGTGGCATCTGCTTTGGCCACCATGTCCAAGGTGGTAGCTCTGTTCATGCTGGGGGCCTTGGACTGGTGGTCTCTCCTCACTACCCAGTATGCCTAGCTGCTCTCCTTGGGTCAAGGGAACAGACATCTTCCACATGATCTGCCCCTCAGGGCTGCTGTCTCTGGTCAGCCAAACAAAAGCCACAGGCTTGTCCGAACCTGGCCTCAGAACTTCCAGATGTCTTTCCTACCCTTAAAGTCAAACAAGTTACTACCCAAGGGCAGTGTAGACCTGGCAAGGAAGGGATCCAACTCTACACCCAGAGAAGTAAGGTGTTTGCTCCACCCTGGATCTGCCACACTCCTGGTTTAGTAAACCAGGTCCCAACTTCCTGGCTTCTCAGATGTCTGGGCTGAAGACTCTCACCCCTGCCCCAGACCTGGTTTAATTTGAACTGTCAATCTAATTAAATTAAATTAAAAAACAGTTAAGGGATTAGATAGACACACCTTTGGGTGTGTCTGTGAGGGTGTCTCCTGGGGGCATTAATTAAAGGAGGAAGACATCCGTGACAGGATGGCCTTATATGCATGGCCAGGTTCCAAACTGCACAACAGAAGAAAAGGAGGGATCCAGCGGAATGCCAGCATGCACGACTCTGCTTCCGGACTGTGGACTCAACATGGCCGCCTCTTGCTCCTGCTGACTGACTCTTCAACAGGGGCTGGCGTGTCTCCTCCAGCTGCGGCAAGCCCTTCTTCCTTGAGTTGTTCTTGTCAGATAGATTGCCACAACAAGGAAAGCAGCTAACTCAACCCAGGAGGAGAGTGGGGGTTAGGACTTCCAAGCCTATATCAAGGTCAGCAGTTGGTTCTCGGGTAGACTCTCTTATCTGAGCAGACTCTTCCCATGAGACTCCCTGCCTAGCGTGCGCCTGCTCCGCTGCTCCTTCCTGGCCTTGTTGCCCCTACAGCCTTCCCTCTCTCAAGCTTCCCATCTACACATGAAGAAAAGAGCCCTGCCTATCTAACAGTTAACCTCACGTGGCAAGGCAGTGTCAGCCTACACTAATGGGGTTGGGAAGGCCAGCGCTAATGGGGAGGACCAGACCGAACAGTTTGATGGTGGTGGTTTTGCCAGTGCAGAGGCTTGGAGGAGAGCGGAGGATGGGAATGGGACCTAGGGTGGTGTGTAGATGCGGGCAGATGCCCAGCATCGTTATCTGGGGCTGGCCACCTTTGCAATCCCACTGTTTACCCATAGGCAGGACAGAACCACCTCTTTGAATTGTCCTAAATCTGCATGTCCTGCTTGTGGGAGGTCCTGGGATACCCATCTCACGGCCACGTGGCAGAACTCTGTGCTTCCTGCAGGCTCTGGGCTAGAAGAGCCGATGTCAGAGGAGCCCAAGGAGCACGCTCACACCAGAAGAGCCCAAGGCGCATGCTCAGGCCAGAGGAGCACAAGTAGCATGCTCAATCTGCATCCTTCCGCAGGGTAGCCTGAGACCCAGCTTGGTTCTGAAAGACGAGGGAGGGGACACCATGGCTCTGCTGAGAGGGAATCGGGGCACTCAGCACAGGACACGGGTCAGGCCAGCAGAGGGAATCTGCAAGGTCTGTGAACTGCTGTAAAGGTGACTGTCCCAGCTCTACGTGGACCGTTAAATCACGTGGAACGCCTAGGATCCTGGCCCCATGGGAAGCCATGCCACACTTCCCATTCTCCAGCAGCCCCAGTAGGTTCTCTCAGTGGACAGCGGCAGTGTGGGTGGGTAGAATGGCCTAGGCCCTTAGGGTGTTCATTGGCCTTCAGTGAGTCCAGAGTCTGCTGGGGAGCAGCCGGGGACACCGCTGTGCATGGTAATGACACCGGCTGGCTCTCGTGGAAAGACGTGACATTGAGTACCCAGGAAATTCATTGTGGCTGCACACTGAATGTCAAATGAATCCGTAATGGCGGTAGAGCTGAGTTAAAATATTGTCCGTGTTTCAAATGACTTGGATTATAGAAAACCCACGTGGGTGAGAGGAGGGCTGGCTGTACCCACAGACAGACACGTATCAGGTATAGTTGGCTGGTAGGAAAGGAAGACACGAAGGGAGGCAACAGGTGTTGACTGGGCAGGCTCGCTCCGGGCTGGACTCACTCCAGGCACAGCTCAGAGCTCAGCCCTTAGCTCGGCTACGGTCTGACTTTCAGCCTCTTCCACTCACGATGTCTACATGCGTGATGACCCTCTATGCCTGATTCAGGGCGTCCACAGTCATGGGAGGTGCCTGAGATGATGGCCCACCTACATCCTGCAAGACTCAGGATCTCCTCTTACACACTGGAAAGTAACCTTGATGCTGAGGGCTCCTCCACTGGCCAGCTCCGGGCACTTCCACCTCCCAGTGTGCCTCAGCCCTCACTCTGGTGGTGTGGAGTCCTTGCAGAACCCAGACAACACCGGAAGCAGAGCTGGGAGAGGAGAGGGGCAGGACTGTTTTGAAGGTTATGCCTGTGCCTAGTCTGGCCTTGTGCCATCCTGTCTGTGTCTTCTGAAGTGTATTGCTTCATGTTCCTGCTGCAGATGCAGCCATTGTTGTCTCTGTGGCTTCTGCAGCTGGGCCACCCAAGTCCCCTGAACCATGAGTGAGAGCAAGCGTCTCCTCCCTTACACTATTCTGCTAGGTATTTGGATGACCAATGCAGGACCAATCCTCTTCCATCACACTATGTAGCCGGAGCTGGGACAAGGGCCAGTGGCCCCTCGTTCTCGGTTCCCCGGGGCAGGCTGGCTGCTTTGTGGTCCTTGTGACCTGCATATATATCACCTGTAGGTGGCCTTCCATCCTCCAGTCTTGAATGAGGCATGTGATGGTTTGTATTTGCTTGGGCTAAGGAGTGGTGCTACTAGGAGGTGTGGCCTTATTGGAGTGGGTGTGGCCTTGTTGGAGTGGGTGTGGCCTTGTCGGAGCAGGTGTGTCACCGTGGGCATGGGCTTAAGACTCATCCTAGCTGCCTGGAAGCCAGTATTCTGCAGGCAGCCTTCAGATGAAGATGTAGAACTCAGTTCCTCCTGCACCATGCCTGCCTGGATGCTGCCATGTTCCCGCCTTGATGATAATGGACTGAACCTCTGAACCTGTTAGCCAGCCCCAATTAAATGTCGTCCTTTATAAGACTTGCCTTGGTCATGGTGTCTGTTCATTGCAGTAAAACCCTGACTGAGACAGTGTGTCACCTCCCCCGTGAGGATCAGTTGAGGAAAAACTTCTCGCTTGCTTTCTTCCATTTCCAAGGAGGGAAAGACAGAGAAGGGAAGAGGGAGGGAGGGGGGGAGGACAATGGAGAGGAGAGAGACAGAGACACGAACACGGAGACACAGAGACAGAAACAGAGAGAGACATGCAGTTTTTTGTTGCATAGATGAGGCCTAGATTCATGGACACTCTTCCCCAGATGCTCTAGTCACAGAGGACAGCATCCTGACATTCTCATCAAACTCTCCGAGCCCCTTTCCTCCGTGCCGTGTCCTCCCCTCTTAGGGGGACCTCCCATATCGGTTAGGAGTGTTTGGAAGCCTGATAAGGCCTTGGAGATGTTTCTGGGTCAGCCAGTCACGGCGACATCCACATGGGGAGACAGGTTTCCAGCTCCGTCCCTGTGTTTAGAGGACCCATGCTATCTGTGTGGCCCTTTGAGGAGGAGGGGGGAATAGCCTTTCTGTCTGAGACCTCCATGGATCTGGGGGTGGCTGTTCTTTATTTCCTTCCTTTCTGTTCCTTGTTCCTGTCTTCAGCTCCTCAGAGAGCATTGCCTGGGGACTGGTGTGGCGGGAGGACCTCCCCTTTCACAGGAGCCGGAGAGATGAAAGGATGGGCTGCAGACTTACCCTTTTCTCCCCACTTGATGTCCACCGTGCCCTTCAGCAATCCCACACAGCTAGTGTGGCCATCTTCCCCCTTCCTACTACTCTGAATCTGTTGGGCCCTACTGGGGAGGGACTGGGCCGGCTAGCTGGGACAGTGACAGGGACCAGGACGTAGATTCTTGAATGTTTACTGAGTGCTGGGGAAATTGTTCCGAGAGTGACCGGTCTGCAGAGGACGTGCGAGGCTGCTCTCAGGACAAAGGCCACATGAACAGAATGAGAAATGAGCAGCAGGGGGTTGGGGATTTAGCTCAGTGGTAGAGCGCTTGCCTAGGAAGCGCAAGGCCCTGTGTTCGGTCCCCAGCTCCGAAAAAAAGAACAAAAAAAAAAAAAAGAAAGAAAGAAATGAGCAGCAGGAGATGTCCCTCTACAGGCAGAGCACTCGAGCCAAAGTCTGGACCCTGGGCTCTTACTGCCCCTCCCCCACTGTCCTGGTGGCTCCTGGGGATCTGCCCAGACCCCAGAACCTGGTAAATCCAGCTGACTTCTGAACAGAGCAGTTCTACTTCCCAGGGATGACACCTTCCTAACTCCAGTGGCCCAAAGTAACCAGACACATGGCTGTCCCTAGAACATTTCTCCCAGCTCCCTGGAAGTCCCCACCCTACTTCAGCCTCTCATCTCCAGGATCACTCTCCTGCACCAGTCCCATGTAACACAGCAAGCAAAACCCGGTCTGCCAGCTATGAGTGGAGATGTCATGGGAGACAGACACAGAAGATAGCCTTATGATGTGTTTTTAATTTGGCCACACTAGGCCATTCCAGACACATACCGTAAGCACAGAACTGGCCTTGGTGCCCCTAAGGTTGAAGGGTTGTGACCGTGAAATCCACGGTCATAGGCTATGCTGTCAGGTGTTCAGTGTCTGGACCGAACAAGGACACAACCTCTGCTCAGGTCACAAGGAACAACCAGGGGCCATCTCAGGTCACTTAGGAAATGCTGCCTAACTCAGGATTCGTCTCCTCACGTGTGAAAGGTGCCACAGTTCAACTGACGTCATAGAGAGCCACCCGGGTGGCTAGCCTGGTCTGTCCCTATAGAAGCATTCATTTCCAGATCATTTCCAGCCAGAGCAAGGGCCGAGTGTTATGACTTCATCCCACAGACCATCAGGTCCCTATTCCTACTAGCCTCTGTCACAAGGGTCATTATAAGCCCCACTTTGTGGGAGAGCGGAACTCTGTCCCATTGGGGAGAGGCTGGGGGCCCTCCTGGGTCGCCATCCTGACCGCGCCCCTTTACACTTGAACAACTTTGAGTTGGTGAAGTAGCTGTCCCTTGCTTCCCTTTCCCCGCCCACACGTGATAAAACAGTCAGCTATCCTCATTCAACCAGTGGACCAAAAAATACTTAAAAAAAAATTTACATCTGCACTGAACACAGGATTTTCCCTGTCATTATTCCCTGGAGAACGCAGCAGTAACAACCACTTACACAGCAGTTAGCTGCATTAGGCCCTGTTAGAAATCCAGACACGAGGTAATTGGGAGGGAGAGGGCTCGGCAGACGCTCCACTGCCACTTTATGCAGGGGACTAGATCATCTGAGGATTTGAATGTCTGCAGGGGTCCCTGAGCTGGCTCTCACCTCAGTACAAAGGACACCTGTGCCCACAGCCCCATGCTTGGACGGTAAAGAGGGCAATGCTGTGTAACAGCCAGGAAGCTCTTGCAGAAGAACCCGCCCTCACTCACAGGCCCTGGCTGATCCTTGCTTCCTTCCATTACCTGCAGCAGGTGGGACTCAGTGGGCATCCTCCCAGTGGCAGCTTAGATGTCACCTCTTCTGGGAGACTTCCTGGATTCCGCCTGGGTCACAGCTCTGCCTTCCTTATCATCCCTGAGACTAGGAGGCTCTGGTGACTCCTCCCCTCCCTCACAGCTGCCCAGATTTCCTCAGTTTTGTGGCTGCTGAGACTCTGGACAGCAGGGACCAGGGAGGCATCTCCATAGGACACGAATCCTTGACTCTGACCCCGAAGGCAAGTACCACTTTAAAATATCTATTATTCATGTTATGTATATGGGTGTTTTATCTGCAGGTATGTCTGTGTACACAGTGCCCAAGGAGATTAGAAGAGGGAGTTGGATCCCCTGGGACTAGAGTTATAGATGGTTGGTTGTGAGCAGCTGTGTGGGAGGCAGGAATCAAACTTGGGTCCCCGGGAGTGAGTAACCATCTTAGCTGCCCAGCCACCTCACCAGCCCAGCAAGTTGTCGTCTTGGAGACTGATTGAGGGTCCTGGAGCAATCTATGTGATGAAGCCACTCGAAGGTGCCAAACTGTACAATGTGTGTGTTTCCTGGAACAAGGCCAGGTGAGATCCAGTGACAAGGACACAACTGGAGATACCCGGAAGTTCACAAAACAAACAGTCTCTTAGCGAGAGAAGACACAGGGAGGAGCTGGAATTTTGAAATAATGATGATCAAGTGCTTAGTAGTAGAACTTGCTGGGTTAGCCGAAAATGGCACGTGGGAAAATTCAATCGGTTTAAATAGTTCAACTAGAAAGGAAAAGGGCCTGAGAATTAATGTGCTAAGCATCTAGCTCAATAAACTGAGAAGAGGGGACCAAGGAGAGAGGAAGGAGGTCAAAACAAGCTCAGACATTGAAATGGAACGAATTGCTGAACAAATTTATCCTGGGGATGGCCGGCACAGGGACAGGAACGTTAACTGCCTTTTGCAGATTACTGTGTATCTCAAAATTGCCAAGAAAATAGATTTGAGACATTCTCCCACAATGCACCAGGGTGGAGGCAGCATGCCATTTAGCTTGGTTGACTTTTCCTGCAACACATACACCAATCAAAATACCACGATGTCTTCCACATGTGTGCGCCATTTTTGTTTGTAAACCATGGTAAAGTGCTTGCTAGAAACCCTTGAGGCCAGAGTTCAGATTCCAGAATCCACCCAAGGTTATGTGGACATGGGGGTGTTGTTGTAAATATATAAAAATAAAAAAAATTGGTGTCTTTTACCCCCACTAGGTCCTGCACCGCGGTGCCCCAAGATATCTGCTAGATATCTTGGCGGAAACACATCCCAACTTCGCCTCGGCGGCCCAGTGTCTCCAGCTGCCGCACACATTCCTACACTCAAACCCTCACATAAAAGAACACACAACACAATAATCTTAGATCCAATTGATAAGCTATAATTGCCCACTTACACATACAAAGCCCGGTACCAACCATCCCTTAGGAACATTGATAACTACCTGTAAGTACACAGAGCGAGATCAGCCTCCACTGTTCTGCTACGGCTTCTCCCCTTCTCTCTCCCTCCTGTCTCTTCCTTTCTGTTCTAGTCTCCTCCTCTTCCTTCAAACTTCTCTCCCACCCATCCTTCCTTCTCCAATGACAGGCCTCCTTCTATCCTGTCTGTACCTGCCCCTCACCTGTACTTTACAAATTCAGTGGGGAGAAGATTCTGGTGAAGTCATCTGATTCCTGAGTGTGTGACTAGGCAGCGGTCCTTGGGGCAGTGGAATTAGTATCAAAATACAGATAACTTCAGGGCAAACCACAACATAGGGGCCTTCCTGTAATTTCAGAGTTTAAAAGACAGAGACAGGAGTAAGCTGGCTGACCACACCTGTGAGCTCTGGGGTCCAGACAGTGGTGACCTTGCTTCAGTGGATAAGGTAGAGGACACCCGAGGCAGATGCCTGAAATCAACCTCGGGCTCCCACAAACACACTCACGCGTGTCCACACCCAACCCCGTACTCAAACAAGCATGCAGTACACTCCACACGCACATGCACTTGGAAACGCAAAGAAAACATGGGAAGACACACACAGGTGGTAGCAGTGAGAAAGTGTGGGGCTTATTGACATAAAACGTAAGACGAGAAACATAAATCAGTATCATGAACATCTTCCATTAATAAATGTGGAACATTTGATGAAACAGGCAATATGCTGGTGACATTTCTCATTGGTGTAATAAAATACCCAGCAAAGGGAACTAGAGGAAGGGTTTGTTTGCCCTCTCGGTTTGAGGGTAGATCGCTGCCACAGGGGTCCGGGATGGCTGGCCTGCGACTGTCAAGAAGCAGAGAGAGAGAGATGAATGCTGGCTCTTAGCTCTGTCCCTCAGCTCTTTTATTAGCTCTGGTATCCCAGCGATGTAACGGTGTCCTCCACAGTCAGGGTGAGCCTTCCCACCTTTCTGGACACCCAGGGTTTATACCCAGGGCGATTCTAAATCTAACCAGGCTGATAATGAAGAGTGACCATCACAGGCAGTTTATGGAAAAACACATTAATCCTTATTCAACACGATAACACAGAGACATAGAAACCCTGGAAACCCTTACTTGATTGTCAAGAAACTGACTTTATTGTATGTAGACTCTTGCCTCAGAACAAGCCCGAGCAGTTTTATTCAGAACTTTGACTGGGGATGGGGAGACAGCTCAGTCTGTGAAGTGCTTCCTCTACAAGCCTGAAATCCTACTTTGACCCCCTAGAACCCACATAAGAAGCCAAGCGTGATAGCACGTTTGCGGTCACAGCACTAGGGAGGTAGAAACAGAAAGATTAGTAGTTTGTTGGCCAGCTAGCTCAACCTGATCAGTAAGTTCCAGTTCCCAGTGAGAGATTTTTTCTTAAAAGGAGGATGGGCGGGGGAAGGGGTGGAGGAAGGCAGGGAGGGGGGGAGGAAGGGGAGGGGGGAAATAGGAGAAGGAGAGGATAGGTTTGGGGTGTCAGTTCAGTGGATAAAGTGCTATCTGTGCAAACAGGACCCGAGTTTAGATCCCCGGCAACTATGTCAAAAGCCAGGCATGGTGGTGTGGTCTGAATACCAGGGCGGGGAAGTGAGATAGGCAGGGCCCAGAGGTTTAATGGACAGCCAGTCTAGCCAATCAGTGAATTCCAGACTCAGACACTCTGACTCAAAAATATGATGTTGAGTGACAGAGGGAGACAAGCTCTGGTCTCCACTCATGGAAGTGTACGCCCTCCCCCATATGCACATACATGCACTCACACATGCATGCACAAAGGTGATGGCTCCTGAGGAACGCCATCACTTCTGTTCTCCATCCATACACACGTGCACACAGGTGCACACACGCGGCACACACTCACATGGTCACCTGCACACACAAGAACACAAACACACCAAAAAAAAGGGTGGAGAAAGCTTAGCACTTAAGAGACGTGTGTAAAGTACTATACAGTCTTGGCGAAGAGTGGGGTCAGTGCTTGCCACCTTATTCTGCCAGGTGAGTGTTGTGTGAGCCCAGATCCAGTAGCAATGTCTGAGAGGTGGGCCTACCAACTGGGCCTAGGGGCCGGGCTTCTGTGCTGCCAGCTCAGATAAGCACTAATTCATCAGCCAACTAGAAAGCTGGACGGTGGAATGGTGTGTTGTGAAGAGAGGGAGACTCTAATGCTCACACAGGTAGCCTTCCCATGCCATGGAAATGCTCAGAAACTTAGAGATTCGGAGAATCGACAGTACCCATCCTCTCTCCTGAGGAAGCCCAGTGACAGAGATCAACAGCAGACACTCTAGGAAGGGCATGGGGGTGGGCATGCAACCAAGGGACAAAGATCTCAAAACTGCTTCCAAGCCCACAAAGGAAAAAGAATTCGTCTTTGCAAAATGCATGCCTGTTTTTTATTTTTATTCATTCTCCCTCTTTCTTACAAGCATACCCATTCCACAGATTCTTATCGCTCCTGTCTGGGCCAGAGCCATGTTCCAGATACTGAGGCAGAGCAGACAGTCTAGAATTACCTGAGAAAGGAGTCTGGCATGAAGGCCTGCCCGGATCATGTTAGCCTGTGAGGATGTCTTTGGGTGATTGTTTTGAGTATTAATTGATGTGGATGGGTCTAGCCCACTATGGGCAGCACTATTCCCTAGGAGAGGGTTGGTTCTAAACTATAGAACATAGGGGGAGAATGAGGTAAGGAGAAGCAGGCTCCATGGGTATTTCCCCCTCTCTCTGCTCTTGATTGTAGACATGATGTGACTGGCCAGCTGCTTGAGTTCCCACCTCGGCCTTTCCCTGGATGATAGACTATAACTGAAGCTAAAACACATGCTTCCCTCCTCTATGTTGGTTTTTGCTTGTTCGTTTGGTCTGGATATTTGTTACAGCAACTGAAATGAAGCTGGAGAATCCCTCATGAAAGGAGTCGAAAACTCCTGGAAACATCTGGACCCTCTTCCCATTGCTAAACAGAAATAGGGAAGAAACAGGGGGCTTCAGCCCCAGCTCCAAACCAAGCGGGGTTCTGCAGATCTGTGTCCAATGCCAGCTAATCAGTCCAAGGTTAAGCTATATGGGTCAATTGCTAGCTTGTTCTGTAGACTATTACCATGAGATACCTGGGGTAGAAGGAACTGTGGGCCTGGTCCTCAGGTCTTTTAGATACCCCAGGCCCATCTCACCCTGACTCACAAGCCTATTGGTAACAGCCTGTTCCTGAGGAGACTCTAATCTTCCTGCCTGTCCCAGGGCTCCATGGTCATGCTTCCTCCCAACAGCAGGTGTTTGCAAGGCAGGCCTGGGAGCTTTGTGTGCCAGACCTGGGACCCTCTGAGCAGCTTCAAAGGCGCCTCAAGTGCTCACATCAAGGAACCCCTCCCAGAGAGACTCAAGGTGAGCCAGCACCCTCAGGAGATAAACGGAGTGAGGAGGCCCAGCAGCCGCTCCCAGCCAGCGAGTGAGTATAAATCTCTCTGACAAACGGTCTCTCGGAAGCTGGGAACAAAGGCCGGCCAGTGCGCTTATCCACCCCAAAGGCAGTGCAGACAGCCTGGACCCTGGAAAGCCAATCGCGCCAAAATTAATGGCCTGCTCAGAACGTCTCATTTATTACCAAGATGTGATAGAGACCCAGGCAGACATGACCACGACAAGCTGCGTCCACACCAGGAAGGGAGGTCAGATGGCTACTGCCTTAGCCTCTCAGAGCTCTGTTTCCCCTTCACTGCACAGCCTTCGCCCCAAGGACAAATGGGGTCAGGTCCACCTGATGAATGCCTTTCTGTAGTCAGCTCCTTCCTTTCAGAACAGTCTCGTGTTACTAACTAGCCTTCCAGGTCCTGAGACCTTCCTCAGCATGGGTGTCTCCTTCTATTAGATACCTGTCCCCAGAGTACCAAGCCCGGCTCTCTCCTGAGCCCATTTTTGTAACTTCCACACAAGCACCTTCCTTTCTTGGTCTCTAAAGACTTTGATTTCTCTGTGTACCAAGTCAGAACAAGGTGTCAACCCCAAATACCCCATTGGCCAGCAAGTAGGTCCAGGAAACAGAGAGGGTCAGGGTCCACTAAAGCTGTCCCCTCCCAGTTGTAGAGGGCTGTTGGCATCAAAGATGGAGGGGAGGGGGGTATTCAGAAGTTTCTAGGTGAAAAGCCATGCCCTTCACAAAAACAAATGTACACAGTGTGCACCGTCCATAGACCGGGGCTGGAGGATGTAATGACATTCAGGAGCCATATGCGTCTTAGCCAGGAGTCATATACAAGACATCCTTGTATGTGAATGTAAGCATGCATGTGACTGGAAAGGGTGCTGGGGTCTGGGGAGAGGGGGCAGCAGTATATACAGAGGGTCACAGTGCCTGACTTCCTATGGCAGTCTCTTCTCTGAGGGTGACAGGAGCTTCAACCCAAAGAACAGAAGGCTGCAGAGCGTGGGACAGCCAGGTCCTGAAACTCTGTGGGACCCTTCCTTCCCCTCCTGGGGAGGCCTGTCCTGCTACTAGGCAACCCTGTGTGGAGTCTCAAGGACAGGATGGCTAGGACTGGAGGCACTGGCCAAGGTTGGTGCATAGCTCTTGCCCCTACTGAACCTTTGTGTGGCAGCAGCCATACCTCGGTAAACAGTGTCCTAAGAGATGTGGCTTGGCTAAGACACACCCATTTTCCTGAATCACAGGGCTTGGAGGCAACGTGTCTGCTTCCCCCTGCTGAGTTTGGGATGGCCTGCCACACAGCCATAGTCACCAGTAAGTGCCAGGCTGAGGGCTGCCTCCACTTGAGGCAACGGGACACACTTGAGATCCTTGGTCCCTGGCAGAGGGGACCTGTTTCTCATTTGCTCTGCTCCTTGCCCTGACTGTTTGACAACTGGAGGCCCCTCTGTCACTGAGCTTCTGCCTCCCATTGGGAATGAAGGACTGGGGCCATGTGGTCCCTCGGCCATTGGCTTCGGGATCTATACTCAACCCCATCCATACCTCCTCACAGCCCTGACTCAGGGTATGCAGAGACAGCGCTGTGGATGCAGAGCCCCCACCAGCAGGACCTTGTACAAGATTCTCTCCTCTGGGGTGGCTCGCAGGGCCAGCAAAGCCATACACACGTAGACACGATTATCCAGATTGCCTGTTCACTAAGTGGACCAGAGGCTATGCTCAGTTCTCAGTTCTGAAACATATTCCCATATTTTTCTATCTGGCATTGGGGTTAAATTCCAGGCACACATGTTCTAGGCCAGTGCACACTGAGCTCCTGAGCCCTCACTGGTCTCCTTTGGCCCAAAGCTTCATTCCCAAGGAGTAGGACTCTGGTGTCCCAGAAGGGATCTGTGTGAGACCTCAAGCCTCAGCTGTTCTAGAAGCCCCAGTTAGCTGTCCTAGAAGTCCCAGTTATCTGTTCTAGAACCCCCAGTTAGCTGTTCTAGAACCCCAGCTGTTCTAGAAGCCCCAGCTATACTAGAAAACCTAGCTATTCTAGAAGCCCCAGCTGTTCTAGAAGCCCCAGTTAGCTGTCCTAGAAGCCCCAGTTAGCTTTCTAGAAGCCCCAGTTAGCTGTTCTAGAACTCCAGCTGTTCTAGAAGCCCCAGCTGTTCTTGAAGTCCCAGCTGTTCTAGAAGTCCCAACTGTTCTAGAAGCCTCAGCTGTTCTAGAAGTCCTAGCTGTTCTAGAAGTCCCTGCTGTTCTAGAAGCCCCAGCTGTTCTTGAAGCCCCAGCTGTTCTAGAAGTCCCAGCTGTTCTAGAAGTCCCAGCTGTTCTAGAAGACCCAACTGTTCTAGAAGCCCCAGCTGTTCTAGAAGCCCCAGCTGTTCTAGAAGACCCAGGCATTAGTACTGGTGCCATCGACTCAGCTTCTGTCCTGGTAGGAGTCCCACGATCTCCTGGGAATCTTGGCTGACTGGAACCATTTGACGACCTGCCTGCCACCTGCCATCATCTCTTGAGGGCAAAGGTTCTTGGTTCCTGTGTTGAGGGTGGTGACAATGGTCTCTCTCTGGGCATTTGTCTGCTTTCCTCCTGAAGGGCTCAGTGGGGTCTGATTGGCAAGATAAACTCACCACAAGGACATGAGCCAGGGACAGAAGAGAAGCAGTTTCTCAGGGACACTTTGACATGCAGTGAGGAGGATTCTGGTAATGGGAGGAACCACTGCATGGTTTGGCCAAGCTGGTAGCCAGTGTATGACAGGCAGGACAGCTAACTCTGTAATGCTCCACCATAGGACATCACAGGGAAAAGGCTTGGAGGCCCCGGGTAATGGCTTCTAATGGACACAGCATCAATCCTTCATGCTAGCCCGGGCTCCTTTGATGGTGTCTATCACAGCTGCAAATCAGCAGTGAATTTAAGCAAAATTCCAAGTTAAATGACTTGTGATAAAATTATTAGACATGTAACAACTGTAAGCTGAAGTCTGGCCAATGAGAGGCACTTAATTATTTTTTAGCAGAAATATCAACAGCGTCAGAGTTAACCACCAAGCTACTTAACGCAACTCCCACCAATTTCGCAGATCATTATTCGCTCAGTTAACAGTGGAGTTAATTGATGGAGGCCCGTCAAGCTGCTCTGGGGAGGGGGAGAGCCGAGGATGAAGTCCCAGATGGAGAAAGAGAGGAAATCGCAAGGAACCTGAGGATGTTGCTCCGGGAAAACACATGGTGTGGAAGCCAAGTTAGCAGTGGAGTAGGAGTAGGAGGTGAGGACTCCAGAGACCACGCCCCCTGTGGGTGGTCCCTTCACTTGGTGATGCTGGCTCACCAAGCCCTGTCCTGCCTCCCTCACAGAATATTTTGGCTACAGGAGCCCTTCCATGTGTTTTTCCTGCTCCTCACACTGTCCATGATGTAGCTAGGTAGTTCAAGACGCCTGGAGACAGTTGAAGTGCAGGGAGAGAGGCTGTGATGTAGACAGTGTCATTGAATCCCAGGAACCTGAGCCCCCCAGAATCCAGGGGGCTCAGGTGATGGACCCTTGACCTATACTAAGGACCATACAAGTGGAGTGAAATATAACATACCCAAGCCTCTAATCCCCACACCACTGGGTAGGACCTTGTAGGAGAGGGGCACCTGTGGGTATGTGGTTCAGTCAAGGACTCCTGGTTTCCTTCCAAGGTGGTACCTAGCGGACCAGTCAGTTTCAGGACTGCAGAGTTTGGAGCTTAAGGTCCCAGCTAGGGGATTTTTTTGTGCTCTCTTGGTAATGTCCCAAAGGCATGTGGTGTTAAGTCTTTCAGGTCACAAACCTATTCTCTTCCCAGGGGAGTCTTGGTGGCCTTTCCTCCCTGACTGCCGGAGGAGGTCTAAATTGCCAAGTGTTCCTGGTCTCCCTCCAGGGCCAACGCTGAACTCCAGAGTACTGGTGGCCTTTCCCAAGGTCTGCGTGTCCGGGTCTAGGCAGCCCACACGGGCTCCCTCACGATGACGTGCAGCTTGTGCAAAGCCTGCGCCCCGCCACCCGCCTGATGTTATTTTTATTTATATACCTGAATACAGCGGAGCATCTGCTTCCCTGAGACTCATCAGTCACCAGGCTTAATTAAAATAATGCCGTGCATCTAACGCAGCGTGGATCACCAAAGCAAATGTTTGTTTTGCTACGTCGATTAAGGCTTCCCCGGGAACCAGCAGCGTCAGACAGTGAAGCCGCATGCGCATGCGTGCGAGTCCGACCTGGCCCCTCTCTGGGATGCTGGGGTGAGGGAGTGGGGGGGGGCTCGTGGGCAGGGGGCATGGGAGTAGGGTGGGCGGGGCTGTTGGGTGTCTCTCCTTCCTGGTGTCTATCTCGCCCGCCGTCTAAGATTCTCAAGACAGCTGTCTGTGTAGGGGTGTCTTCTGTGTTCCCAAGCAGAGACAGTGTTTCCTCAAGGGACTGCTAGATACGAGAGGGTCCCATGGAGGTCAGTACGGAGGGGATTTCCATTAGCTGAGGGTCTGAGGTACACTGCGCTCTAACTTAAAATCACCCTGTTTCTAAAGGCTTCAAGACAGTGAGTGTCCCAACCAGGCCTCATGTGTTCCCAGTTGGTCTTTTCTGCTCCTAGAGGTACCAGTACTCTGGGACCTGGCATCTTCCCCATTTTCAAAGCCAGCTCTGCAGGTCTGTCTTCCGATAGCTCCTGCCCGTGTCCTCTGGACTCTAACCCCCCACCTCCTCTTTCCTGGGATACTGTGACCACATCCAGGACTACCCCTGTTTCAGGGCCCTCGACCTTTCTGTTGCTGCCTCAGGTTCCAGACCCACAGGCTGATTAGGGCGTAGACAGCTGTGGGGACACTGGCCTCAGAGCCTTGTACTTGATATGTAAAAGACCCGGGCTGGTAGAGAAGAAATTGCTTTCCTACTTATGCAGTAGGGCCAGGGTATCTGCCTTGGAGAGGACAAAGTGGGATAGGGAGGATGTGGATTTGGCTTAGACTGGCCAGGAGGGTTCGCTGGTTACAGACCTGTGTGGCCAATGTCCCCTGGGGTGTCTAGAAGTAGAGGGATGAGGCAGTCAAGGCTAGGCAATGATCATCTTATCTGCCAGTAGACACGGACACAGAAGCCAGAGGAGCCCTGTGGGGCTGGACATACAGGACACAGGACTGAAGCTGTGTCAGCTCGGAGGGTACAGTGTGGGGCAATGCAGAGCTGAGCCTCCTCTGTGTGAGCTAGACCCTGGGCAAAGCAAAGCATGGTGTCTGTGCTTGAAGGTGACACACAAAGTCAAGACAATGACCACGGGGCTGTGACCACAGGGCCGTGATGGGATCCTGGAGTTGGAGGGGCTTGTGAGGTACCAGGTATCTACAGCAGAGAGACTCCTGTCTGTCCCAGTAAATGTATGCCATCATGGGAAGGTCGCCCAGGGACACACGGACCATGAGCTGTCATGTGCACAGAGCCCTCTTACAGCTAGGTACATGCTCAGCATCCGGGCACCAGAGATAGCGTGTGGGACCCCAGAGCCGAGGCCCTGGGGCTGTTGTCTGATTCGACAGGTTCAGGGGACCTCAGAGGCAGTGAGCCCCTCTGTCTGGGAGTCACCGCAAAGGAGGGCCCAGGTGACATGGCTCACTTCAGCATCAACCTACCTAGGAGACGCGTCCGTTCTCTGTGAGAGCGTTTCCAGAGAGACTTAGCTGAGAGGGAAGTCCCTCTCAGAAGGTAAGCAGCACCATCTGTGGGCTGGGATCCTGTGGATACAGAGGAGAAGGGAGCCGAGCTAAGCACCAGCGGTCATCTCTCTCTGCTTCCCGACCACAGACCCGCGTGATCAGCTGTCTCACGCTGTGCCTGCCATGCCTTCTCCACAATAACGGACCGTTCCCTCTAAACACAGGCAAAAACAAACACTTCCCGATGTAAGTTGCTTTTGTCCTGTATTTTATCACAGGAACTAGGAAAGTAAACTTGATGCATCAGGTCTTGCCCCACACACCATCTGCATGGACACTAGTAATGTCACCTCCTCCAGGAAGCCTCCCAGGCCTCCCCAGGCCAGTCAGTAAGTGACCCTCCTGTCCTCTCTACCTGTGTGGCTTTCTGTCTCCCAGATACTCATATTTCTGCCCCCACCCCCACCCCCATCCTCAGAATCTGCCTGGCAATGACGTAATGAGAGTTGGTTGCTAGGCAACCTGCCTCAGCTCAGTCAAGAGAAATCTGCTCTGGTTTGAAGGGCCCCTGCCGATTTCTTAAAATATCAGCTCTTAGCACACATCTCATCCCAAAGCAGAGAGAATACAGTGCTGGCAACCTCCCCCTCCACCAAACCCCCCAGGCCTCCCTTCCCCAACCATGCTGGCTTTCTGAGAGCTGATCATGTGAGACTAACCTCCTTGTCTCTCCTTGTCACGGTCCTTAGCCTATAGGAGAGGGACCTGTGATTGCTGTGACTTCAGCAGGCATTGGCAGAGTCTGCCCCGTGGTTCTCGAGGATGAAATGGTTAGTGCATCCCAGATGATCTGCTAAGTGAATGCTGCCTGTTGTATATAATTATAGACAAAGGCCTTAGCTAATGGCCCCGTGTAACCCTGCGGGGAGGTCTGCGGCGCCACAGGGGACTGACATCAGTCCTGCATTGTCTGATACTCTTATCAATGATGTAGACAGAAGAGGAGAGGCCTGCCTGTCAAGATGGGGCCGAAACAAAGGCTAGGAAGAGCAGGCTATGCTCAGGGTCCTCCAGATGTGGAAATGGCTCAAAACGGAGCAGGCTGGGGGGTGGGGAAAACTGAATGGGATTTGGTGGCGCTGTCTGAATGGGAGCACTCATCAATCCGATGCTAGCCCAGAGGCACAGTGAGGCCAAAAAACAAACAGAGACATCAGGCTCCGTGACGCTCCCACCTGACAAAAGACATGCGCTTAGAAGGAAAAGGAAAAAAAAAAGAGAGAGAGAGAGACAAAAACTTGAACGCAGTCTTTAAAACAGAGGTGAAGCAAATCAATCAAAAACAGGCAGAAATATGGGTGCTGGAACTTCAGTGCCTCAGGGCCCCCACAAGTCAGAGAGAGAGAGAGAGAGAGAGAGAGAGAGAGAGAGAGAGAGAGAGAGAGAGAACAATGTTGTTGGTTGTCAGGAGGACACAGGTTGTGATCACCGTGTGTGACCTGACCTCTGCAATGAGTGGCCAAAGGAAAAGGGGAGAATATGTAATCTGACAGCAGAGACATGAGTGTCCCAAGTCACCTCCTCTGTGTGGTTAGGCCGCATTTGTTCAAGATGAGCAGACCTGCTCTGCGCTCCCACCCCTGGGTCTCCTCCTCCTCACAGAGCGCCACACGTCGGGTGTCTAAGACATGTGTGTTCAAAAGCCGTTAGAGCTGCCTTCAGGGAGTTGCAAGCCAGAGATACTCCGTGCCTGAGGACCATGGGTGGACATGCCTCTGCTGTCCTTGAGGAAGATACTCACTGCTGCGTGTAGTTTCTGGCACGGAATGCTGAAAAGCACAGAAAGACCTGAGGAAGCCACAGGCGAAGGGCAGACTGCCCTGTGCGCTCTGATACAGAACAGCCCAAGCTGGGGTAAGCTGGCCACCCTCTGGGGTTGGGGTGATCGTGGGGCTTCTGGAGTGCCGGAGATGCTCATGTTTGTCCTGAGCGCTGGCGGCAGCTGTCAGTCTGTGTAAAGCCAGCCTTGCTTCCGGGGTGCGCATCTGTGAGGATGTGTCGCCCCTCAATGCAGCATTTAGCCGATGTGCGTGTGACCAGAAATGAAACAGCTGTATGTTTTTGTTTTGTGTTTCAGGGGCAGAGAGTGGACTCGGGGCCGTGAGCATGCTAAGCATGCACCCTGGGCTGGGCTACGGCTTCTGTTCTCTCCTCATATGACTTTTTACAATCTTAAGATAAGGAGCTCACTAAACTGCCCAGGCTGGCCTTGAACTTGTAGTCCTCCTGCTTTGGCCCCCAGAACACTAAGGTTACAGGCATGTACCACTATAAGTGGCCTTGACAGTTGTCTTGATCATGAGAGAACGGGTGTGGACTTCCCTTTGTTCTGAAAAGCCACACACCTCGGTAGAAGACATGAACCTTTTGCATGGTGGACAGCAGGCCGGAGGCTGTGATTCCTGACAGAGGGAGGTAAGGAGACAAGAGAGACAAGCCCTGAGAAGTCTTCTGGAGGCGTGACCCAGAGTGTGCAGCAGGATGGAGAGGCCTGGTTAGGGATGGTCGTAAGGGGCCCAGAACTTAGCGTTAAGACTCAAAGAGGAGAATCCAGGAAAAATTTCTGATGTCCATACAGGATGCCTTGGCGTCTGCTGCTGATTAACTTGTAAGGGCATGAGGTGGAACTCTGTGGGGTCATGCCGAGGGCAAAGAGGAAGTGAAAGACTGGAAGACGTGGTGCTGGGACACTTAGCTGGAGGGAACCTCTTGTGTGGCTGTATTCAGCAGCACCACCCTTACTGACATGGGGCCAGGCTGCATGGCTTGCACAGTAGAAATGAGTTTCTTGTGGTTTGGAGCCTGGAAGGCCCAGGTTAGGCTGTCAGCAAACCCAGGTTCTTTTGAGAGTCCTCTTTCTGGCATGCAGGTGGCTGCCTTCTCCCTGTGTCTTCAGTGGAAAGGAACAGGGAGAAGTAGACGGGGATGGGGGTAGACAGGGAAAGGAGAGAAAGGGGAAAGAATAGGAGAGAGAAAGACAGGAAGGGAGAGGGTGGCGTCTGGGAGAACAGAGAGTCTTATCAAATTAGAGCCTCCCTTGTCACCTCATTTGACCCCAGAGACCCTGTCTCCAGATTGTCACGTGGGGGTCAGGGCTTCAGCAAATTAACTTTGGAGGGACACCGTGCGGTGCCTGCCAATACCATGTGGGAAATCAATCAGAAGAGGGACAGCTCTGGTGGAAGACACACTAGTCCCAGAATAAAGACCACCTTAAGTACTAACGACCATGACAACAATTCCCCAGGATTTGGATTCTTGGAGCAGCCAAGCTAACTCACATCAGACAAACCTTTCCACAGACCCTGAGAGCACTGGGCAGAGGCAAGAGAGCACTCCCTGGTGCCTGGATAGAAGCCTAATGCTGGCAGGTTCTAAGGACAGCACTGGGGCAGACCCTGGGTGCATCAAGCAGGGTGGCACACAACCATGTCAATGAAAACTGTGAGGTTTTTCCCTGCTTGGAAATGAGAACAGAGCTTAAGGGCCCTTAGGTACCAACAGAAGAAAGAGAGTGAGGGGGGTCAGGGAGAGGGAGGGAGGGAGGGAGGGAGGGAGAAAGGGAGAGAGAAAGGAAGGGAAAGGAAGTAGGAGGAAGGGAGAGGAAGGAGGAAGAAGGAAGGAAGGGGGAGGGGAAGGCAGGCAGGCTAGAAGAGAGCCAATCTAAGATGGCGTGTCTGTGATGACAGTCATCTTCTGGTTCCACACAGTCCAGTACAGCTGGGAGTGACATGGAGACCTGAGCCGCCACCAAGGGGAAGGTAGGGAAGTCTAAAACACAGCAGAGTCAGACACAGTCTCTCAAAACTGAACTTGACCTGAATTTGACAAACACTGATGTATGGGGGTTTGCCTGGTTGCAGCTCATCAGAGAGGCACAGGTCCCGGGTGATCATGGTTTCTTTCTGAAGTTCAGCGTTGTCCTCTGCCCCCACCTTGCTTTGGGATCCTGGTAGGCAGGTTGGGGCTTGGGAGTCTGCTTCCTTTCTACAGCCACACAGGGATCAGAGAGACCCTTTCTCTAGAACCCTGCTTATACTGCCTTTTTCTGGACTTAGCTCGAGACTCGTGTTTGGCTCCTTTTGTCCTTAGGGCTCTGCACTGGGCTCTCCTGCTCCTTCACTCCAGGATCAGGGCAGCAGAGAGGGCTGAGGGAGAACAGTGCTAGACATCAAAGCTAGTGGGCCAGGTATAGGAGAGGCATGCACAGTGTGTGTGTGTGTGTGTGTGTGTGTGTGTGTGTGTGTGTGTGTGTGTGTGTAGGGGGAGTTCCTCTTCACAGCTGCCCACGTAGGCCTGCCTGTGGTCCCCACCCAGCCCTTGAATATGGATTTGTGCCTCAGGACAGGGGACACAGGCTCGGCCTTAATTAGACGTGATGAGTGTGTGTGTGTGCCTGGAATCAGCATCAAAGGGGGACAGCCGCCCACCGCCCCTTCCCTCTCCCCTTCCAAGGACAGCACCTGCTTCCTCCCTCCCAGAGCAGGCCGGCTCTGACAGCAGGCCCAGGAGTCCCCTCTATTTAATTAGGACGGAAGTTCCCTCAACCCTGGGAAAGGATTTAATTTCAATATTTCCTTTGCTGGGCTGGGATCCTCCTGTCCTTCCACACCAAGGGCCTTTCATGGCGGCTTGGCCCAGCCCCTCCCCTCTCAGTGGTGTAAAAGCCTGTCCTGGAGAACAACCAGGAGGAACCAAGGGCTGGGGTGTGGGGGTGCTGCAGCTCCGAAGAGAAACCCACCCTTCACCCCACCCACCCCCACCCCTCCCTGCAGCCTATCTCTGAGCAGCAGGGCCTTAGGGCCTGTGGGCAAGCACAGCCTCTCTAGGCATCTGTGGATTGACTGGGAGGAACAAGGAACTCACTGATTGCTGACCCATGACCACAGACTTGAATCTCTGGGTCATCCTCAAACGGCCTTCGTGCTTTAGCCTGGACTATTCTGTCCCTGGTGTGCGCACACGCGTGTGGGTAAGCACGCGTGTAAGCAGAGATGTACATATGCACCCGAGTGTGCCATTGGCAGCTGTAAGCAGGCATAGCACACGTGCGCACACCTGCTTGGTGAGTGTGTATACACTTGTGTGCATGTGATCGCAGGATCACACTTGTGCATGTCTGTGTGTCTGGGAGCCCAGACAACCGGGCTTAGCCTGGTTCCTGTCATTTCTCTTTAAACCGCTGGATGCTCTGATCTTTGGCTTAACCTCGTGGGGTTAGCATCAACCTGACCACAAGACGGGTGCTGGACACCCGCCGGGCAAACACACAAATGCTCGAAGGACAGACTTCTAACTCAGCCCGTGCCTGGGAAGTCTCAGAGGTCCTGGTCTTGAGGAAAGGAAGATCAGGATCTGACGACAGTACCCTGGCCTGCCCCAGACTCAGTTTCCCTGTGTGTATGAACAGCCCCAATAGAAAGTTTTTCTGGGTCCCTGGAGAGTCCTTTCCTACCAGGCTCTGACCAGCTGTGCTCCCCTCTAGCCCATCCTTTGTGCAGGACAAAGATCGGCTGAGACCTGGCTCTCAGCCCAAGTGGCCCTCAGCCCTTCTGAGGCCGCTAATGAGAGGTGTCAGCCAGTAGCTCTTCACGAGAGCCCCGCTGCCCTGAGCAATTTCTTAGAAGAAGAATTCTACCTCGAGGAGTCCTTTGAACACGTCGTGAATGAGCAATGAACACAGCCGGGGCAGCTTCTCAGAATTACCGCGGGCTGCAGATTCGTGAAAAGAGAGATTGATTTCCATTTGGTCTACTGAATACATTTCCCGTGTTCTCCAGGTGTTTGTCATGCCATGTACTAAAGGTGAGGTGGGATCCTTCGCTAACAAATTATGGTCATTGGTATTCTCCCTCACTCTTCCATACCCCCGGCCCAAGAATTTATGCATTTTCCAGACAAAACGTGCTTCCACGGACAGCGCTGGCGTCGTCTTCACGGCAGTCAAGTATCGATGGTATTGATTGCGCTGTCCCCGCATACACAGGCGGATGGATGCCCACAGCCCCCGAGTGATGTGCAGCTCCTTGTGGGGACCTGGCCCCGACCTTCAGCTTTCTCTGCTGCTCCTAGCTCACTGTACCCAGCCCCAAGCCCATCCCAAGACCAACCACTCAGGTATCGTCCAGTATGTCTGCCTCAGGCTGGTTCCTTATCTAACCCCCTCCCTACCACTCACTACACATTCGGGAGAACTGCTGACCAGATGGCCTAGGCCTGCATAAGGCGTTCGCCGTGTAGACATTTGATGTGTACATGGACGAGTTATCGAGTGTGTGAATGAATGGGTGTGTACTCTGGTGGAGAATGAGGAATGACACAGGTAGCCTCAGTTCTCTGGAGATGGCCATTGGATTGGAATCTGGGTCTTAGATCCCTCCAGGACCCCCAGACACTGGCCAGTTAGAAGCCGGAGTCACCCCACCCCTATGCACCCCAGAGGAAGCACCGTGACACCCCTGGAGCCAGGCTGATCAAAGCCACCTAGCCTCTTGCACAACAGCACCCTGCAGCCTCAGGGCTCGGGAGGCAAATTTACAAGGAACTTCCTGAATTGCTTTCTTTTCTGTTTTATGAAATACCTCTCTAAATGTCTGCATATAGCTCTCTTGAGGGATGGAGGGAGAAAAATAGCAATTAAAGTCTTGTCATCAGACTTGTTCAGGCCGTTAAGTCGTTCAATCTTGCATAAAAAATCGGCGCATGTACTTGACGTGGGCGGGAGCACCTGGCGAAGCTGGGAATGTAAATCACGGCCTAACGATCTGCATGCAGCCTGCTGGAGGCAGCCTGGCCCCTGCCGCCAGGTCAGGATCGCCCCTCGGTTCAGATGGCATCGGGCCCTCTACTTTTAGGGTCCCTGGCAGAGGTTGGTGAAGCTGCTCCTGGCATGTGGCAGTGCTATGGCCCTGACTGTCCCCCGACTGTCTGTCCATCCCCAGCTGTGACCAGAACTGGAATCACACACAGAAACGGCTCACCGCACCCTCTACTCAGACAGATGTGGCCGGCTCCCGGACAGAATCACCGTGACTCTGGGGTCGTGCAGAACTGCCTGCCAGCCACCTGGAGCCCCGATGGCTGGACATTTGTTGAGCTCAGGCTGGGCACCCATGGGAGAAAGAGCAGGAGACAGTGCTGGCCAGTGACGTTACCCGAACCTGGCCTTTGAGCCGGAGCATAGACGACACCACAAGATGAGGGGCGCACGGCTCCGTAAGATGCACTTTCAGCCGCCCCCACACCCCAGCAGGAGTCCTTAGCTACTCTAAGTCTGGATGCCAGGCCTGTTCTTCAGGGAATACCCTCGTTTTATGGCTTCTCGGGAGAAAGATAGCTCAGGATGTAGAGATTCATTCCCCTCTGCGAGAGGGTCGTTTATTTTGACACATGTGGTTTAGTTTCAATTATTTATCATAACACTAGAGAAGGCCATGATAAAAGCCCCGAAGTGTGTTTAACTGTGGCTTCCGAGAGGGCGACAGGTGCAGCAGGCGCCTGGGGAGGGGAGGTAGCCCGGTTCTGGAAGGGGAGGGTGTGGGCAGCGTGCCTGGCCCCTGGGGAGTCCTCAGGGCTGGAAGCGCAGTGACTGTGGAGATGCTGTGTGCTGTGGGGCTCACAAGTGACATCTTGTTCCAATCCTGTCTGAAGGGTGATTGGAAGCTGAGCCTCTGATGTGCTGGGATGGAGCGTTTACACACACGCACGTGCACACACACACATGCACGCACGCACACCCACGCACGCACACACACACACACACACACACACACACACACACACCCCGCCCCACTTGAGCAGTATCAGCCGCCACTGTAGCCGAGGAAAGGAGCCTTTGGAAAATTCCCAGGGCTGGCCTGATTTCTCTATCCTCAGACCACGCACACTTGTCCATCCGTCCACCCATCTGTCTCCACCTGTGACACGGTTTGCAGCACAGACTCTGCTTCAGTTTCTTGGGGTCTGGAGCAAATGACTGCAGCTGGGCATCTGCTGGGTCTCGTCCACATGAGATTACCTTAGGACTTTGAGATCGCCCGGCGTAGCCATGATGACTCTCTCTGATGGACAGCTAAGGGCCCTGGCAAACTGATGAATCAAGGGCTGGGACCTGGAGGAAAGAGGACTTACCTGAGACGGACAGATGGCAGGTGGACAGATGGCAGAAACAACCAGTCTAGGTGCTTCCTACTACAAGGGTGGGAACCGAGGCTCCACAGAGTGCAAGGATTGGCCATGGCATGCAGCAAGGGCCCCGGTCTAGGAAGCAAGCTATTCGGGCTTCCTCTGATCTGGGCACAGGCTGGGGCTCCAGGAGGTACCCCCTTTCCTCAGACAATAGTGTCCACTCCAAAGCAAGTCAAGAGCGGTGTTTCCACAGACCATGCTTTAAGGCAAACCTGGATCCATCCCAGGGGAGGCTGCACCGTGCTTTGATTTACAATGTGAAGGAAATGGTCACAGGGTTGGCGCCTGGTTCCGGTTTGGGATTCCGCACTATTCTCTGTGTACCTCAGCCCAGCATTTATTTACACCACTGGAGTGTGAATTCTATGAATAAATTTTATTATCTCGGGGCTTTGTGATGACAAAAAAAAAAAAAAAAAAAACCAGGAGTGCCACTGAACGGTGAGGCACCCGGGCCTCCTCATTATGCCCAGCAGGGCCGGGGGGAGGGGCCTCCAGGGAGCTTCATTTAGATTTTAATTAAACTGACTTTCTCCAAACAATTTGCAATAAATTAGTGCCAACCAGGGCTCGCAACATCTAGGTATAAGGCGCACTGGCTCTCACGTGGGGTCACAGCATGAGTTTTGCCTTGCTTGATCGTCTGTGAGTTCCCAGTGTCCTCATCGGCCTGGCCCCTGCTGCAGTATAAATGACTGGGGAATTGAGAGAAGACTGCTATGGACCCTGGGTTGCAAGCCTGGCCCGATCCCAGCTCAGCCTGGTCATCTTAGACCAAAATGGCCAGAGAAGAGACGACCCCATGCTCAGTGCCATCCAAGCTCGTTCTCCCGAGGAGCAGCAAGGGCACCCTGAGAACTCTAATTTTGCTCTCATTCGGTGCCTCCAATCCTCCATGTGGGACCAAGGATGGGGTTGGGACCAACTTACGGTGGGTTCTGAAGACAGACGGAGCACACACCTGGCTCAGGTGGGTCTCGGAGCCTCTGACTCTGGCCCTCAGCACCTCAGCTCTAGGGAGGAGAATGGCACTGTGGTCCTAGAAGAGGATCAAAAGCCTGACGTCCCTGTCAGCCCCACTATGCAAAGGGACAGCAAAGAAAAGACCTAGTCTGGGCCCGGCTCCTCAGGGCTGGCCCTCCCGCCTTACTTTGTTTTTCCAGGGCTTAGTCTGACTGAACTGGTCACCTGATAGTCTCTGTGCAGGCCATAGCCCAAGCAAGGTGACAGAGTTTGGGTTTCAGCCCATGCTTTCCTGGGCTGTGAGCCTTCAGCTGTAAGCTCTCTGTCACCTGCTGTGACCGAGGTCCGGGGTGTGGGCAGTGGCTGGGTCATCTAATAGGTATGATATCTGCCTTGTAAGACAGGGTTCTGAGCCCAGTTATACAAGCCACTGTGCTCTGTAGGGGCCTCAGAGCCAGCCTTTTAGAAAGCCTCAGAGGCCAGGCTTTTACTGGGGCACATACAGGTCCAGGCTGTCCTTGGGACACTTGACCTATGTGGTAGGTGAGCGAAAGGCATCGGCCCATGGCATGTGGTATTGAGTGGTCACCTTCATCTATGCTGATGGAGTCTTGTAGGACCTCAGCAGACAGAGCCAGGGTCCCTCGTCTGGGTTTCTGGTACTCTGAGAACAATCCTGAGGGTGTCAGCTATGAGCTGCCCGTCTGGGTTCCATGCGTCCAGGCCGAATGCAGAATCCAGCACATGAGCCTGTAGCCCCCACATGGGAGCATGGCCTCCTCACCCGTGTGCGTCAAGAAACGTGGTCTGCTGGGAAGACCCACCTGGGGGTGAAGGATGCATCCCGGACAGCGTCTGGAGTTGCCTCGAGCTCCCAGAGTCACCCATGTGGGCCAGAAAGAAGCTGAGGATGTGGGCAGCCGTGACTTCAACACAGCACACTCGAAAGTAACTGAAGGGGACGGGGGAGCAGCCAAGGCAACCAGCGTCTACCCAGCGGGGGTTGTCCCTGTCCTTGCTGAAGCATCTGCTCCTACAGCTGGCCGCCCACCACCCAGTGCCATCCGGTGCCGCCGCCATCCGGTGCCACCATATCTCAAGGCAATAACGTTTCATGACAGTTTTGCTTGTGTGCAGTCACAGCCCATTGGCTTTATGGAAACAACTCTCGGAGTTTACTTCCCAGGCAAGGGGAAGGATGGCTGTTCGCAGGCACCTGGAGGAACCGCCTTGGTGGTCTGAATGTAAAGTAGGGAGGTCTACCCACCCAGCAAGCACCTGTGTGCTTCCGTTGCTGTCGCCGGGGGCAGGACGATCAAGGCCTTCTCATTTCATGTGGAACTAATGGGGGTTCACAGACGCTCCCCTTGCCCTGCATGCCTGTTGGTGTGGGGTAAGTGTGCTGTTTGTTGGGTAGGGAGAGCATCTTCCTGGAGTGACCTTGTTGGCCTCAGAGTAATAAGAGAAGGCATCCACCGGCAGGAGGAAAGACTGGCCAGGGGTCTGGCTGTTCTCCTCCCTGTCCCTCCTCCAGTCCTGCTTCTGTTATCTGCTTGGGGACCAGAGCTGGTGTCTGTTAGGTGGGGAGGGTGGAGAGGACTGAGGAGAACCTCAGAGTCAAGTGAAGATCATTCACTCTGGGTGCATCCCACCTCCCCGTGGCGGGCCTGGAAACCTTCCACAGCCGCACAGCTGGCCCTGCCCGCCATGCTGCCCGGCCCAGCCCAGCTGAGAGCACAGACTCAATTGTGTCTGGAGTTGCGACATCATTAATAGAGTCCACACCCTACCTGTCTCCAGGCGCGGCAGGACTTTGGTGCCAACACTTGGGTTCCAGGGAGATTCTTCTCGTCACCGGCAGCTTCACATGAAGTGGCTCCCAGGCCTGCAAGGCACGGCTGGGCCCTGCGCCACCTCTGCCAGGCATTCTTCCCCCTGTGGGAAACTCCCAGCTCCTTGGTTGCCTGTGCCACACCCTCTGCCTTCTCCTGCTCTTGTCTCAACCTTGCAATGAGGCAAAGGAAGTATCAACCTTCCTGGACGGCTCCCTCAGCCTGGTCTCCATGTCCAGCTCAGTCAGCCAGAGAACCAAGTGGAGACAGAGCCTGTGGGCCAAAGCACAGCCAGAGCCAAGAGGACACTTCTATGTGGGGAAACTGAGGCACAGGAGGGGGTTGGGAAGACACTGATAGCAGCCTAACAAGAATCATGGGCTGGGCCGGGCAGCATGGTAGGGCTGAGTTGGGGTCCCTCCAGCTGTGCTCATGGTCCCCTGTGCCTCTGCCTCACTTAACCAATTGGGCACAGTCTGACACATGCTAGAAACACCTCCTGGAGATGTGCCACAAGCAGTTGTTACTTCAAGCATCATTTCAGTGCTCCCATGGGATGTGCGTGTGTGCGTGCGTGCGTGCGTGCGTGCGTGCGTGTGTGTCCACTGTATAGACAAAGTGTGAGAGCAGACCAAGAAAGAGAATGTGGAGATCTCAGGGGGTCAGGAACCCCTGACTGCTGAGCCTATGGCATATCCAGGATCGAGCATCCTCCCAGAACCCCTGACCCATCTTCCCTATGTGCGTGCATGGAAGTATGTGCATGTATCTACATACACATACATTTATGTAAACACATGTGTGTGCATGCAGAAGTGTATTGCATATACATAGGTATGCATACATTTGTGTATACTCATGTGTGTGCATGCAAAAGTGTATGCATATGTATCTATGTATGCATACATTTGTGTGAACACGTGTGTGTGTGTGTGTGTGTGTGTGTGTGTGTGTGTGTGTGTGTGTGCGCGTGCACCTCAGGCTCTAGGGCAGTCATTCAGACTCCAGGTGAAGACAGCAGTTACCGCTTAGCTGTTTGACATTGCAAAGAAGTTGGTAGCAGTGATGCGGTGGGAGGCTCTGTCATCCAGGAACAACCAGCCTTATCTGGTCCCAACGAGGCAGGTAGACTTGAGTCACAGGTGGCTTCCCAGTTCTGCTGCTGTGACCTGAGCCCTGTCCTGCTCTGCTAATACCTAGCGTGAGTGCTGGTTGAGCAGAAGCTTCTGAAGGAGACTTAGAAACACAGCATCAGAAGCTCTGAAATCCTCTGGAATGTTCTACATCCCAGGTACCCACTGGCGTCAGGAAGTGGTTCCCAGGCTAAAGCAACGAGCAAAAGCGGCCGCCCTACATGGGACAAAGATAATTTAACCGTTCCTGTCATCTAGTGGAAACAATGGGGGCTACTATCTACATCCCGAAACAAGCTGGAAAGGGCCTGCCAGGTGATGTTTGAGCAGAAATTATGTAACCTGCAGTCTGAGATCGTCAAGGGACAGCATCTTTGGACTGGGGCTGGGGACTGTGATGGGGGAGACTCTACATGAATTTCGCCTCAGAAGTATGAAGACAGTTGTGGTAAACAGCTGGGGCATCAGGGCAGTTCCTCTGCATCCTTAGAGACAGGAAAGGGATGCTTTGGGTTGGAGTACCGAACCACTCGGATTTTACTTTCGATCAGAGTGAGGAGAAGCTGGGCACAGGGTATCTTCTCTACTTGTTGAGGTCACTCCGGCTGCTGGGTGAAAAGCTTCGCACTAATGCCTGGCTCTAGGAGTGAAGCCCTGAAGATAGGTTAAAGGTAAGCTCATCAGGTACTGGGAGGGAGAAGACACAGGACAGACACTGGTCCCAGTGTGGGCAACAGTGCAGTGTGGCTGTTAGGCATCTTGGGTGGACAGTCCACACAGGTACTTCGTGGCCAGGCATAGTGCCAGTGTAGAGATCAAGGCCAGAAATAGAGAAACAAAGGCAAATGGCTACTCAGAAGCTGCCCTGGACTTCGGCAGAAAGACAGTCATCTCCCAAGGCTTGCAGTGGGGATGGGGTCGGGCTCAAGGTAAATGGAACAAACAATAGAATGAAGAAAAGATAAGAAAGCAAAACAAAGGTGGAGGTGCAGTGTCCTCCCAGAGGAAAAGGGTCACTCCCAGAGAATAAAGGGCTAACTTGTGTAAGGGGAAAGGCTGGAGAGATGGCTCAGTGGGTAAGAGCACTGGCTGCTCTTCCAAAGGTCCTGAGTTCAATTCCCAGCAACCACATGGTGGCTCGCAACCATCTGTAACTGCAGTTCCAGGGACCTGACCTCAAGAGTCCTGGCCACAAGGTATCCATGGCTCACTGACATGCACGCAAGCCAAAGATCCCTCATGTGCAACATTAATTTTTCAAAAATCAGGGTAGGGGTTGGGGATTTAGCTCAGTGGTAGAGAGCTTGCCTAGCAAGTGCAAGGCCCTGGGTTCGGTCCCCAGCTCTGAAAAAAAAGAAAAAAAATTAGGGTAAAATAGTAGTCTAGCAGCAGGTGCTAGGACAGCCCCAGGGGTTGCTGGGAAAGACCTGCAGACACACAGAGTCTTAGAACTGGTGCAACCCCAGGCAGCAGGAAGGGAAGCCCACGCTGTAGATTCTTCACCCTATAACCAGGCACCAAGAGCGGACACCGTACCTCAGGGAAAGAACGAACCAGCCAGAGTTCCCCACCAGCACACTCCAAACAGAATAAAACTGTCTTTCAAGTCCAGCCACAGAAAGCATCTTCCAAAGTACTCAGGACCCCAGGTACCGTTATCAACCTGAGCAATACAGAATGAGTTTCAGTCAGCTCTGCGGCACTGCGCTCGGGGTGAGGTCCAGGGGTAGTGGATAGCGGCCAGAGCTGCAGAGCCTAAGAGGACTGTATGCCACTACAGTGTGACACCATCATGGCGGAGTGAAATGGTCTCCCAATGAGGCTTCCTGCCAGTGCCACCCAGCAGTGTGCTCCCTCCTCTGGGGTCCTCTGGATCCCTGACTTACTTAGACAACAGGGAGCAGAGGGATCTGCGTGGAGAAGAGGATTTCCACAAAATACAGGCATCATGTCGTTGGCTGAACGCACCTTGAAGGACCAGGTCCGACATCTTCAACCATGTTACTCAGCAAGGATCGCAAGGTCTTTCTCTAATTCCAGTTGATGTGCAGAATCAACACGGAAAGCTGGCTGTGTTCACATAGTAGGCCCGCATGGTAGTGATGATGGGAAATACTTGCTTTAGCAGGTCAGTGGAACCCCCAGCACAGCAGGGCTGGTGGGGTGGTGTAATGCTGGTGACATTGGCTGTAAGTGACCCAGGACAAAGATCCCATGCCTGCATGACCTCCATGCTGCAGTCAACCTGTCAATCAATCACCATGTCACTGTCTGGCCACGGGAGATATTTTTTGCTTGCTATTGTCCCTATTCTGCTGTGGGTGTCTCTGTGCATCTCCCAGATAACAGGGGAGCAGGTTGAGGCCTCACCTTGTGGGTCACAGTGTGGTCATGTGTCAGCCTCTGACTTCCAAACTCAGCTGTCACGGAGCCACCCCCTTTCCAAGAACTTGGTCTGGAGATAATTAACTCTGATGACCTGGAAGACACAGTGCAGGTGGTGGCAAGGGTTCCCTCGGGAGAAGTTGCCGCCCATGAATGTCACCATGGGATAAATGTCATTCATAGGCATAGACACAAAGCAAGTCACCGAAGATCCACCACAGGAAATCCCCCGGTTGACAGTTTTTGAGGACGTTCAGTTTCAGTATAGAGTGAGACAGAGCTAGGAGGCTAAAAATAGTCTATTCAGCCAGTTAGTCGAGTGCCTGACATCTTACAATCTGTCATGTGCTCCCGACATCCCAGGTACTCACAGGGGCCCCCCTGGGGAGCTCTGCCCAGGTACTCATGGGAGCTCCATGCCGAGGAAGCAAGTTGGAACCATTCTTCAGAGGAAAGAGAGCAAATGGGGAGCAGAATCATCTGCTTGTGGTCTAGACAGACATAAGCCCTAACCAGTCAGCTGCAGAACCCCAGTGCTCATCCCGCAGATAGCTAAGGTCAGAGGTCTATACTGGGAGCCTTGGGTCTAACTGGCACATAGAGGTGTAGATCTGGGATTGGCAACTGGGCTGGGGGAAGGTAGTGACCCTACATGGCAGCAGGTCAGGTAATCAGATCAGAGAGGACAGGTAGATGGGGACATTCGAGCAATGCCAGCATCAATAAGTTGAGGGAGTGGATGGCTAGGGGGCAGGGGCAAAGTAGTTCTGGGTTCCCAACAAGACAGAGAGGGACAGGATCCAAACCCAGTCTGGGTCACACTCCAGAAATATGAGTGTTGTCAGAAAGGGACTTGGTTTTGTTCTTTTACAGGTACCAAGGACTTGAGTGCATTTCTGATTGACTTGAGGTTAAAGGCAGAAGAGAAAGAGGTGGGAATTAGAGATGAGGCAGTCACAGAGCCCAGCTGCACTCAGTCGCACCAGGAGAGCAGAATGAGGTCACATGTGGAACCAGAGTCCGGATCATGTGCTGTCTAAAAGAGACACTTTCATAAATTCCGATGTGCAGCGAAGGAACAAAGACCGACGTAGACGCAGAGGAAACGACCAGAGAACCGCCAGAGCTAATCTCAGTCAAAACGGCACACAGCACAAATCACGTATGTTGATAGAGGTATCAGACCTAGCACAGCCGTGACAAGCTTAAACCTGTATGTGCGCAGCCTCTGACACAAATGCACACAGAAAAACTGTTAGACACACAAGGAGACCTACCGGACACAGCTGCAATAGAAATTCAGCAAAGCATTGTTTTTTTTTTTGTTTTTTTTTTTGTTTTTTTGTTTTGTTTTGTTTTTTTCTATTTTTCGGAGCTGGGGACCGAACCCAGGGCCTTGTGCTTGCTAGGCAAGCGCTCTACCACTGAGCTAAATCCCCAACCCCCAAAGCATTGTTAATACGTGGTGAGGGAGGAAGTGTGTGAAATCAGGAAGGATGTCAGAGTGTGGGCCCTATAGAATGGAGAGCCTATAAGTGCTTTCCAGGACACATTTATCTCTAGTCTTAAAATGCTGCCCGTTTCCCCACAAATCCAAGGAACAAATCAAAAGTCAATCTCATTCATCAGGGAAATGCAATTCTTAAATAAATGAGCCCTTGTCCCACTACCAGATTAGCCACAGGAAGAGTGCTCTAACTGATACACAGGGTGACAGAGTGGAGGGTGTGGATTCCAGACCCTGGCCCCCCATAGGACCCACTCTCATGTTCTTAACAGTAACCAGTGAGCAGCTGTGACTGTGCCAATCATCCTCTTGTAGATGACCCTGTGCATACCCACTAGGCTTTCCTTTCCCTCTGTTCCTGTGACCTGAAATGGCCCAGAGCAAGGGCTGAATCCTCAGGGTACTGGAGAGACATGCTATGGGCATGCCATGGTCATGCTATGGACATGCTGGACATGCCATGGACATGCTGGACATGCCATCGACATGCTATGGACATGCCATGGACACGCTGGACATGTCATGGGCATGCTATGGACATGCTATGGACATGCTATGGACATGCTGGACATGTCATCGACATGCTATGGACATGCAATCTGCCATGGTGATGTGAAGTGGACTAATGAGTGTCCTGCTGCCATGACTTGGAGTTCAGGAGACCATGGCACACCCAGTCCTCTGTGACCTGTACAGAGGACACCTTAGTAGTCCCTATATGACTTTCAGTAGTGAGTGTGTGAGCCTGCAGACACCCTCGTGGCCTCTGGTTTCCTTTGAGCAGCTCCTGATGAGAGCAACGGGGAGAACGAGACAGGCTAGACTCAGGGCCAGAGGCTCCAGATGCCAGCCAGGGGAGACCTGAGAGGTTTGTGTGCACTCTGTAGGCATCTCTTTATGGCCTGCCTAGAGCTCTAGGCTCAGGCTCCTGTCTAAGGATAAGAGCAGACAAGAGGAAAGCTTTCACCATGGTCCAGACCGCAGACAGGATGGGCCTGAGTCACATAAGCAACAGGTTCCTCCCTGCTGTTTCTCAGGCTCTTAAACTTCACAGTATGGAGGATACGTATAGCTTCAGACCTCTGAATTGCAGAGTAGGACCCACCGGAATCATACCCTTGCTGAAAAGATGTCAGTGCAGGCCCTGGGAGATCTCCTCCCCTCTCCCCAGCTCACATCGGAACTTGTACGGAGCCAGTCTGCAAGCCCTTCTTGGACCTGGTGGTCACCCCGTTCTTGTACCATCAGAGGTGGGGCCACATCTCCTGGCAGGGACAAAGTGGATAACTTCTGCAGGGTTTGGTTATACATCGCATCCAGCTGCCAATAACAACCACGCCAGGGTGCCAAGAGACACACAGCCGGGCCAGAAGGGAAGCACGGGGAAGAGGGTCAGCAGTGACTTGCACTTGGACCTCTCCCACGAGGATCCTAAAATAGCCAGCAAGGAAAGAGAGGCAAAGGTGAGAAAACGCAGAGGGAAAAACCATTTACCAAAGAAGTGGAATCTATTAAAAAAAATTTGAAGTGGAAATTATAAAGTAAGAGAGCCAGCCGTGTAGGCACGGTAGCCCACACACCTGCAGTCTCAGCACGAGGGAGGCTGGAGTTCGAAGCCAGCTTGAGCTGCATAGGGAGGCCTTGCCACAAAAGACAGGAAAGGGATGAAAAGGGAGGGAGAGAGCAAAGGAGGGAAGGAGGGAAAACAAAAGCAGCAAATAGGTTTAACCTCGTTATTTAGGATTTCAAGCTTTGACACATGGAAACTACGCATCTCTCTAGACCATCCTGTGAGGTTCTGACATATGTGCACATTGTGTGAGGTACAAATCTGCACACACACATATACATATTTTTATCTCCTCTAAAGTTCACTGCTTCTCTGTGGCAGAAACATTCAAAACCATTCACTCTGGGTTTGGTGGACACATGTAGGACCCTGTTGCTATGTGTTGTCTGTGCTGTGCAATCCCAGAACTTATTTTTTGGCTTAACTGTGACTTCTCACCCCCCTGGTCAACCTCCTCCCCAACCACCCTGCTGCCCCACCCCCTGCCCTAGCCACATGCACCCCTCTTCGCTCTCCAGCCTCCGGGAACTCCTCAATTTCTATGACATCATGAGACGGGCTTTTAAGTGTCCTGTACGGGTGAGATCATGCAGGGTTTGTCTCTCAACGCCTTCATTTGACACAATGACCTGTAGCCCCATCCGCATTGCGCAGACAACAGGATCTCGCCCTTTCTCTGTGGCTGCATAGCATCCCATTCTATGTGCTACGTTTTCTTCCTCTGTTCATGAGTTGACGGACATTGCTAGGCTAATGTGAGCCACAAACACAGTGATGCAGGTGTCTGATGTGCTGCCTTCCTTCGGATGGATACCCACTGCAGGGTTGCTGGATCACACGCTGTTTGGATGCTAATTTTTCAAGCTATTTCCTTCCTTGTTGTCATCGTGGTTGTGCTAACTCACAGGTCCACCTAGGGCGTGCAAGCACTCCCCTTCCCCACACCTTTGCTGTCACTTCTCAATTTTTGCCGTTCCAGTGACAGTCATTCTAACCCGTGGGCAGGGCTAGATCATTGTAGTTTTGGTTTGTGTTTCCCTAATATTTTTTAAACCAGTTTTTTAAAAAATTTAATTTATTCTTTTATGTTATGAGTACAGCGTTGCTGTCTTCACAAACACCAGAAGAGGGCATCAGGTCCCATCACAGATGGTTGTGAGCCACCATGTGGTTGCTGGGAATTGAACTCAGGACCTTTGGAAGAGCGGTCAGTGCTCTTAACCACTGAGCCATCTCTCCAGCCCCAGTGTTTCCCTAATATTGAATAAATGTATTTTTTTCAGGTACCTGATGGTCACCCATTTGGACTATTGCCCATTTTCAAGTTGGTTTTTATTGCTATTAAGTTATTTTACTCTTCACATGTTCTGGTATTAATCATCATCAGCTGTGTGATTGGTTGGTACTTTCTTCTTGTTTGCAGGACGGCCTTTTCAAACGGTTGGTTGTTTCCTTTGTGGTATGGAGGCTTTGTAATTTGACGTGATCCTGTTTGTCTACTTGCTATGCTTTTGGGGTCTCCATCAGAGAGACATTGCCTGAACTAACGTTTTGACATTTTCTCCTAGTAATTCCACAGTTCCAGACGAGGAAGGCTCAGCATATACCAATCAACAAATACAGTGCACCCCATCTACCGAAGGGATGATAAATGTCATGATGCTCTCCACAGACAATGATGAGGAGGCCTCTATGGAATGCAGCATCAGCACAAAGTAGTCTTAGGAGAAATGTGCCTAGAGACAATAAAAGCTAGACCTCGCAAGCCTGTGTCTGCTGTCACACAGAGCACGGCAAGCTGGGAGCTAGAACCTGACAAGGTCTCCAGGTCACACTTATTCCATGACAATGAAAGTCCTGTGAGATAGAAATGAAGAGAGCCAAACCAGAGAGGATGAGTAATGTTGTTAATCCTCAAAGATGACGGAGTGACCGCATGTGTAAAGAATCCCTTGAAGACAGCACTCAAGATGACCACAACCAAAAAACCCCAGCAAAGCCACAGTGCACAGACCCAGGCTGATGGTGGCTCTTCCACCTGCCACAGTGACCTATCTAAAAAAGAACTCGACAAAATAAAAATCACTTTTAATTGCTATGTCAGTAGTAAAGCAATTAGGAAGAAGTTAGTTAACGGAGTGAATGATTTTTACAGCCGAAAGCATAAAGCAAGGGGACAGGAGTGGAACAGCCCACGGAGGAAAGGGAAATACTCCATTCCCAGGCTACGAGATTCAGTGCTGCTAAAACATGCACACTGTCCCAGGGGATCAACGCAGTAGTCCCCGTAACAATGCCCAAAGAACTCTTCTCAGAACTAGAAGAAACAATCCCCAACTGTGTATGGACCCACCACCACCACAGAACCAGACAAAACCCAACAGCTCCCCCAGAAAGCACAAAAAATAGGGCAGGAGACAGTTCACCTGACTTTAGACTATAGTACAAAGTTCTAGCCATCAAACAGCATGGCATTAGCTTGAAAAAAAAAGAAGGAGATTTGGACATTGGAACGTATCAGACGGTCTAGAAGGAACCACACAAATGTGCTAAGACTGGGGGCAGGTAGGCTTTTCAACAAATGCTGCTGAGAAAGTGGGATGTTTGTGGTGTACAAAAGGATGAAATCAGACCCAGACCTCACCGGCTACAGAGATCAGCCCCAAATGAGGTGGGACCTGAGCAAACATTGCTTTAGATATAGTAGCACTATGGGCTAAAGACTGAGGATAGGCAAACAAGATCAGAACCAAAGAGCATAAGGGAACAGAACAGGGTGGCTTACCAGGGAACACCCTACCACGTGGGCGGGTGTAACTGCAGCCCAGCAAGGGGGAAAGAGAGAAAGTGCTGAAGCTGTGTTTGAGAACTAACTATTAAGAACTTCTAAAACCAAGAGAAGGCACGGCTTACAGATGTGGGAAGATCTGCAAGCCCGAGCAGGATTGAAACAAAGGAAACCACACCCGGTTACCTTATGGAAAACCCCACTGGAAACCAAAGGAGGGCGAGCTTAGTGGTAGACTGTGGGCTTTGCCATGAACCCCTACATCGGGTAGGGAGCTGTAAAAAAGATGCAAGGAAATGATACATTGTTACCTTTCCAAAGCTAAAACAAGACTGAAAGCTGAACTCGCGCTGAGTGGGAAGGAAGCAAGCTGCAAGCTATCAGAACGACAGTCTAAAGAGCAGAAATAAAAAAGCTTGCCTGTCTGAATTCCCCATCAGCGGAGCCCCTCCAGGCAAAGCAGCTCTCCAGAATTCACCACCATGGGCTCACATTCATGAAATCCTAAAAGCAGTTCTTCCAACAGGAGACAGTAATCCCCAGCAGAAACAGGAGATGTCCCCAGAAGCGAGGGGCACTGGGAAGGTGCATCTGTCAAGAGAGACAGGCCTTGCCTGTGTGTCACACAACAATGGAGGAGGCTGGCGAGACCAGCGTGGCCATGAGGAAGGAGGGTGTGGGATGAATGGAGTTAACTGTTGGGACACTGTGGCAGCCTTGGAAACTGGCCAGGTCTGTGTTCACACTGAGCTGCCATGCATTAGCCAAGGGTGAGTGCCGAGAGAGCCCGGATAACCACCACCCCAAACCATGATAGTGTTAGAGCTAGCAAGTTAGGACAGGGAGAGTGGGAAGGCAAAAGGACTTCATTAATCTCCAAGAAGCTAGGAGGCGAGAGGAAACGGAACATGAATCAGGGGAGTCAAACAGAAGGCAGATGTGAGATGACAGTTAAGACCAAAACCTTCAGAAGCGATGCAGCCTGCAGCGGGCTCATGGCCCAGGGAGGAGGCTAATAAAGTTGGACGGAATGAGAGAAATAAAAGTCAAGTGTAAGGCGCTTAAAGGATGCTTCCCGAGTCTAAAGGTATCAAAACAGGCTGAAGGAAAAGTAAGGGAGGGGACGGTAGCACTCGTGACCACGAACCAGGCAGAGCAGGCAACAGTCAGTCGAGGTCAGGTGGGTGGGCACAGGTGTGTGCCATGCCGTCCGAGCTTTGAGAGGCTGCTCCAACCCCCAAGAGAGTACCAGTAATGGGAAGGATGTGGAAACAGAAGTGGAGGAGACAGAAAGAAGGGAGAAGCCCCGCTCACACAGGAGGCTAACTTGCCTCTTGGTGGTTGATTTCGCGAGCAAGCTCATCCGTGAGGAGGCAGAATCCGCAATGTCGCAGCTGACAGCCTGACCTAATTGACAAGTGATACAGACCACTGCACCCGGCTCGGCTTCCTTTCAGCATGTGGGAGGCCGCCAGAGCCAGGTGCCACCTCATGAAGCTGGTCCCCCCGGCTCTGACGGCCACAGTGGCTCACGATGTGGTCTCCGCTCGTCTCAGGGTTAAGCTACACACAGTAACAAAAATAGAACTAGAAGAGGCCTGGCTGCTTGGAAGTTATGCCTGGATCCCGTGAATCGAGTCGCAGAAGAAAATGCAAAAGAACGCAATACCTCTGATACCCCAGGACAAGGAAGGAAGTCAAGTCTGGGAGGGATGATGTCTACAGTAGAGAGGACATCGACAGCCCAAGCTCTCGGGTGTTGAGGCTGGGAGAGGCAGAAGCTGCTGAAACACATGGAATGAAACAAAACTAGGAATCGGGGACGGAGCTGAAGGTGTGTGAGGGAGACCTGCTGCTTCTTTAAAAGTGTTCATAAAATATCTGTGTCCTAACTGTGATCTCGGTGGGGAAACGCAGATAAATGATCTCAGAGACTTTTTTTTTTCTTTTTACGAAGGCATTAGAAAGATGAGGACACGCTTCATAACTTTAATAAACTTGGTGACCTAAACAGGCAGATTCCCCTCTGCCTAAAGCCACAGCTTATCAAAACTGACAGGCAATACTTAGTACGACCACCTTAATGTTTTTTAAATAGTGTCTGTTATTAAAGTGATTTCCACCGATAAAACTCAAATCTCGGTTATATTAGTGTGTTTCCCCAGTTGCTAATGAATGATTTATGCAAACACCCCTAGAGCAGAGAGAACTGTACTGGTCCTGGCTCATGCTGTAAGACCAGCTCCACCCTGATCCTCGGCTGCCCACAGACACTGGGAAAAAGGAGAATAAAAAAACCCACCTTTAAGAACATGTATAGGAAAATACTGGCAGGCAGAGCCCTGTGATACATAGAGGTTGTGATACACGGAGGTGTGAGGGGTTATCCTAAGAAGACAGAGCACGTGGATGGGATCAAACCCCAGGATATGAAGGACATACCTCATGAGTTCATTGTCACAACTGCGGGGTTGCTGATTATCGAGAGGAATCAACAGTTGGGAAAACGTCTTTCACTGGACCTCAAACGGTTGCAGTGGGGCCAGAGAGGTGGCTGGGCTGGCACAGCGCTTGCCTCGCAAGTGCAAGGATCTGAATCTGATTCATCAAAACCCACATAAAAAAAGTCAGCTGTAGATGGGGCACGATTGTCATCCCAGCCTAGGCAGGCAGAGACAGACAGATCCCTAGGGCGCACAGGAAGTCAGCGTGGAGTACTTTGCAGCGAGAGACTCTGTCTCTAAGAAAAAGCTGACAACTTGAGGACCAAAAGTTGTTCTTTGGTCTTCATATGCATGTGCACACATGAGCACATGAGTGTGCACACACAGATACCAATGGCGAGGACACACTGGATGGCGAGAAGACACTGGAAGCACAGAGCAGTCACCATGGGACTAGGAAGGGGACAGGGCGGGCAGAGGCCATTTTCACTCTCGTTCAACAGTGTGATTTCCCAGTAAATGCATTCAGGCCCGAACGACACGGGAACATATAGGAGAGAAACCATACAGTGACCATTATGGAGATGCTCTGGTGAATCAGTGGCAAAACCATGGCCTGACTCAAACCCTCCAGCCAGAAGCACATTTAGCGGCAGCAGCTCCTGTAGCCTTAGGCATCGGGACGGCAACTGGAGGATGAACAGGGTAAACTGACTGTTTGCAAAGGCTCTGGAACACTTAGGAATAAACGTGGGAACAGGAGGGGCAAGCTCTACACTCAAAATGATAGCATAGTTATATATATAAAAAAAAAAAGCCACAGAAACAGACTCTGCAGCATGGCGAGACGACAGTCTGGATGGACCACTCTCCTGAACAGCTTCGTCTGTGTGGGCGTGATCGTTAATCCTGACCAACACAGAGAATGGAGTCTCCCTTGAGAAAATGCCTTCATGAGATCCAGCTGTAAGGCATTTTCTCAATTAGTGATCAAGGGTGAGAGAACCCATTGTGGGTGGTGCCATCCCTGGGCTGGCAGTCTTGAGTTCTATAAGAGAGCAAGCTGAGCAAGCCAGGGGAAGCAAGCCAGTAAGCAGCACCCTTCCATGGCCTCTGCATCCACTTCTGCCTCCAGGTTCCCACCCTGTGTGAGTTCCAGTCCTGACTTCCTTTGGTGATGAACAGCAGTGTGGAAGTGTAAAACCTTTCCTCCCCAACTTGCTTTTTGGTCATGATATTTTGTGCAGGAGTAGAAACCCTGACTAAGACACTCAAGTTCTTTGTGGTGGCCCCTTTCAGCATTTTCTTCTCCCCTACCTTCATTGCCCTGTGACTCCCCGTTGACCTGCAGAGCTCCTCTCTACCAGGGACTCAACAACCACCATACTAGGCTAGGACTAAGACTGGACAACAGCGACCAAAAAACAGAATACCCAACCACAAAGATGAGACCAGAGAGCTATACCAAGAAACACTCCACATATCGTTACTCCAGTGCTCAGATTCAGGTACAAAAACACAGACTTAAAGAACCAAGACAATACTCCTCCAGAGGCCAGCAACCCTACTCTAGTACGCCCAGAGGAGAGCAATTTGGCCAAAGCACATGACGAGGACTTTAAAACAGCAATTATGGGTACATTCAAGGACATTAAAGAGGATATGAATAAAGGCCTTAATGAAGACTGTGGGAAAAAACAGCTAAATTAAATAATGAACATAATTCACAACATTAAAGTAGAATTAACGGAGAAATAGAATCACCAAAGCAAACCAAAACTGAAAAACAAATTTGGAAATGAAAACCTCGGGGTGTGAAACAAAGACCTTAGAGGGTAGCTTCACAGACAGAGTGAAAGACCTCAGAGGGTAGCCTCACAGACAGAGTGAAAGACCTCAGAAGTAAGCTTCCTCAACAGAGTGAAAGACATGGGAGAGAGAATTTGGGGTGTTGAAAACAAGGTAGAAGAGGAAATGGGGATCTGAGTTAAAGGCAATGTTAAATCTAAAAATTCCAACCACAAAACGTCAAGGACATCTGGGACCCCGTAACAAGACCAATATCTACAAATAATAGCGCAGGGTAAGGAGAAGAAACTTAGACAAGGCAGAGGAACTATTTCTTTTTTTTTTTCTTCTTTTCGGAGCTGGGGACCGAACCCAGGGCCTTGCGATTGCTAGGCAAGCGCTCTACCACTGAGCTAAATCCCCAACCCCAGAGGAACTATTTCTAACGAAGTCGCGAAGTAAATGTCTAAAGGAGGAGGTACCTATAAAGTTGCAAGAAGCACACAGAGCATCAAATAGACAGGGTTAGAAAAGAAAGGCTCCGTGACACATAATAATCAAAACCCTAAATGTATAGGACAAATTAATAAAGCAGCAAGAGAAAAAGACCAAGTCACATATAAAGGCAGACTCTTTAGATTAACACTCAGCTTGTCAATGGAGACTCTAAAACGCAGAAGAGCCTGTGTGGACATTCCACAAACTCTTCAAGACCAGAGATGCCAGTCCAGGCCACTGTTCCTAGCAAACTGTCACAATAGAGGGCAAATGGAAAACACTCCATGACAAAAACAAATGTAAGCAAGTTCCAGCTCTACAGAAGGTACTAGAAAATGAGCTTCAGTTTGAAGAGGTTGACCACACCCAAGAGGACACAGGTAATTGATAATTCTAGAACAGTTGGTCAAAAGAGGAGGTGGGGTATAAATCCAAACCAAACCCAAACCAAGACGTGACCTGAATCCTTCCTGGCCACCGTGGATTACAGCTGGGCGCTAACAACAGCAGAAATGACAGGAAGTACACAAACTCGCGGAAAGTGAGCAGCTCACTACTGAGTGAGCATGAAGTCGAGAAAGAAAGCTGGGAGCATGCCCAATTCTTAGTTCTAAGAGGCAAGTTCTTAAGAGCCTACAAAAGACAACATGGAGAACTAGCTCCTGTTAATTAGTAACTTAATGACACCTGAAAATGGAAAAAAAAAAAAACAAGGAAAAACACAGAAAGATGAAAAAGAAATAACCGAACTCAAGGTTGAAATCAGTGAAAAAGATACAACAACAGGGGGTTGGGGATTTAGCTCAGTGGTTAGAGCGCTTGCCTAGCAAGCGCAAGGCCCTGGGTTCGGTCCCCAGCTCCGAAAAAAAAAAAAAAAAAAAAAAAAAAAACTAAAAAAAAAAAAAAGATACAACAACAGAAACAGAAATCAAAGAAACAGAAGAGGTGGTTCTTTGAGGAAATCAAGGTTGACAAAGCCTGCGACAAGTCAATCAAGAGAAAGAGAAAAAGAGCCAAGTTAGTTAGACATCTTAAATGGAGAGAAACTCTAAGCGTTTCAACTAGCATAAGGAAAGAGAGAAGGGTGCCCACTCTCTCCATACCTATTCCGTCTGTACTTGAAGACATAGCTGGAGCAATGAGACAACTGAAGAAGCAAACGGGAAGGAGGAAGTCAAAGTATCTGTATTTGGAGATGATATGATAGTATACACAGTTGACCTAAAAAATCCACTAGGAAACTACTACAGCTGGAAGGCACCCTCAACAAAGTAGCAGGACACTGATTCGACGTTAACACACACACAAAAGAACAGTAGCCTTCCAGGATACAAAGGAGAAAGAGACTAAGAAAGAAATCGGAACATTACCTTTCACAATAACTTCAAAAAAAAAAAAGATCTTGCGATAATTCTAGCATCTAGCAAAGCAAGTGAACAAAAAGAATTTTTTTTTTTTTGAGAAAGAAGAAAGAAGTTGAGGAAGATAACCAGAAGACGGAAAGATTTCCCACAGTCTTGGATTTGTTGGGTTGGCACTGTGAAAAATTGACATCCCATCAAAAGCAATCTAATGCAATCCCCACAAAAATTCTAACGTAATTCTTCACAGAAACTGGAAATATCAACTTCAGCTTTAGGTGGGAGCACGGAAAGCTCAGGATTGCTGAGACAATCCTAACTAATGAAAGAGCTGCTCGGAGTATGTGAGATGGTGAATCTCACATCTCAAGCGTACCACAGGGCTGCAGAACTAAAGCCAGCATGACACGGGCATGAACACAGACGCGCTGATCGATGGGACAGAGTCGAAGATACGGAAATAAATCAGCACACCTATGGGTACCAGATTCCTGACAGGGAAGCTAAAAATACACAGTGGAGAAAAGACAGCATCGTCCACAAATGGTGCTGGCTAAACTGAATGAGTTGTCCACAAAAGAATGAAATTAAATCCACATCGATCATCCTTCACAAAAACTCAACTCAAAACAGAGCAAGGACCTTAACACAGGACCAGGTACCCTGAAAAAGCGGGGAATAGTTTGGAGCTCGTTGGCACAGGAAAGGACTTTCTAAACAGGATGCTGTCAGCACAGCCACTAAGATCAACAACTAGCACGTGTGACCTCAGGAAGCTGGGAAGCTTCTCTGTGACAAGAGAATGCGAGAAAGTCTTTATCAATGACACACCCGACTGAAGGTTAATGTCTAGAATATAAGGAGAAATAATAAGCCAAACACTGAGAAAACGAACAACCCAATCCAAAATACGGTGCCGAACTTAACAGAGTTCTCAATAGGTAAAACGCAATTGGCTTAGGAACACTTTTAAGACATTCAACATCCTTAGCCATCAGGGAAATGAAAATGAAAACTATTTTGAGATTCCATTTTTTTTTGTTCTTTTTTTTTTCGGAGCTGGGGACCGAACCCAGGACCTTGCCCTTGCTAGGCAAGCGCTCTACCACTGAGCTAAATCCCCAACCCCCTTACCCCAGCTGGAATGCCAAGATCCAGAAAACAAACGACAGCACGAGCTGGAGAGGATGCAGGGAAGGGGAACGGTTATCACTGCTGGTGGGAGAGAAAACTGGTGTAGCCACAGAGAGATGAGTGCAGATGCACCTCAGGAAGCTGGGACTCCGTCTAGGTCAATATCCAGGAGCACCACTCTTGAGCACACACCCAAAGGACTCTTCATAATGCCACGGCGACACTTGCCTATCCATGTTCTTGGCTGCTCTATTCATAACAGCCAGGAATTGAAAGCAGCCTAAATGGCCATCCGCAGACGAATAGACAAGGAAGACGTTGCACGTTTGGATGCTATTCAAATGTTAACGAAATGGATAGAGCTAGAAACAATCATGGTGACCAAGGTAACCCAGACCCAAAGGGGAAATAGTGGATATTTTTTCTTATCTGTGGCTATTAGCGTTAGATATGTGTGTTTCAATAAGAAGAACCACAGAGGATAGTAGCTAGTAAGGTACAAGGGGAGAGGAGGGAATCTTAGAATATAATACTATAAAGACATAAAAGGAAATATATATATTATATATTAAGTATATATAATTTTAATTCAATTTAAATCGAACCACAACGTAATGGAGAAGACTATCCCAGCTAGACGTCTCATGACCAGAAATGGCTTACATCTTATTGAGTCATTAACCAAAGGGGTTCCATAGCCCCCACCCTCAAGCATCATGGGCCATTGCTAAGAGTATTGGCTACCCTATACAAGGTGACGGTTAAGCTATCCTAGATTAGACAATCGGTAAGACACAGTTTAACTTATGTCATCCAACATGGAGAAATCAAGCTGGTTCTTCATGAATAGTTCTTCTATGAACTAGAAGCCTCTCCCCTAACTGAGTAGCGTTTATGGTACTGGAAAGCACTAAGAACGCTACAAAAGGACACATCTGTAAATCCCACGACCCACAACAGTGACCTGCCTACAAGATATACTGGTTCCATGGTGGCACAAACATTATGGGAGTGTCTTAGTGAGGGTTTTACTGCTGTGAACAGACACCATGACCAAGGCAACTCTCACAAGGACAACATTTAATGGGGGCTGGCTTACAGGTTCAGAGGTTCGGTCCATTATTATCAAGGCAGGATCATGACAGCATCCAGGCAGGCATGGAGCAGGAGGAGCTGAGAGTTCCACATCTTCATTGGAAGGAAAACAGAAGAAGACTGGCTTCCCTGCAGCTAAGTTGAGGGTCTCAAAGCCCACCCCCACAGTGACACACCTACTCTAACAGGGTCACACCAACTCTAACAAGGCCACACCTACTCCAACAAAGCCACACCTACTCCAACAAGGCCACACCTACTCCAACAAGGCCACACCTACTCCAACAAGGCCACACCTACTCCAACAAGGCCACACCTACTCCAACAAGGCCACACCTCTAATCGTGCCACTCCCTTGGCAGAGCATATGCAAACCATCACAAGGGAGTAACCAAAACCTTTTTAAAGAGTGGATTTAAGGTCCACTCCGTGAGACTGAAAATAAGACCAAGAACTAAAGTAGCCTGGGATGAGACGAGATAGGTCATGGGCCGAGGGGAAAACAGTATTGTCAACTCTGCTAAAGGAGCAGAGCAATACAATGGCTTAGTATCATTCTGCTCCCTCTATAGATCAGTGCTGCCCCCAGCCACCATCACAGAAGCTTCTTCTGGCAGCAGATGGGAAACAGCACAGCGCTCTACAACCCGACAGTGTGTAGAGAGTAAAGGCCTTTGAAGCACTCAGCCATAAACGGACGTCTCTATCAACCCCCTCAGGCTCGGGGATCTATGCGGAGGAGTTGGAAGACTGTAAGAACCAGAAGCAGTGAATGGCTCCAAGGGAACGGCGTCTTCCAGACACCCGGGGACTGAGGCACATGTGAACGTGGAGACTATGACAGCGGATACAAGACCGCACCGCTTCCAAACAGGCAACGGTCTTAGCACTGGTAAGGAGAGTGGGCAAAGTCCCACTCCTAACCAAGAATTTGCAGTGGTATCTGCTAAAAAAGGGAAAATCGCTTTTCTCTAGTGGAGAGTTACTGGGTTTATCAACCACACTCCAAGGCGGGCCCAGGTCTAGAAAAGTCACATGACAGACGGGGGACTTCTGGGTGCTTTTTGTTCTGTTTAGGGGTAATTGTCTTATGGATTTTTTTGTTGTTGTTGTCTTAGTTTGTCTGTTTCAGTTTTGTGGGTTTTTTTGTTTGTTTTGTTTTTTTTTAAGAAAGAGAAAGAACATGGAATTGGGTGAGTACGGAGCTAGGGGAGGATCTTGGGGGAGAGGCTAGAACATGATTCAAAATACATTCTATAAAATATTTTTAATTAAATTTCACAAAATCAATTCTAGATGATCAGCAGGCCTAACCCTAAGTGGACATGCAAACAAATGAAAAATTAGAGGAAAGCAGAATGCTCCAGAGTAGGCAGATACTTATTGGATGAAAAATGCAGGATCATTAACCACGGACATCCAATAATGGAGCCACGTTCAAATGAACATTCCTGGCCGTGTAAAGACTTCATTAATACAGGGCACAAGCGGAGGGAGAGTGACTTAGCACTTAGGTTCAGAATGTGTCAGAACCGCCGCAGGCCATCAGGAGGGCAGATAATCCCAGGGGAAAGTGGGGGGAAGCAGGCCTTCCGAGAACACCGTGTCTATCTCGTTTGGGGTCGCTACGGCTATGATGAAATACCATGACCAAAAGAGCACTGGGGATGAAAGGGTTTATCTGGCTTACACGTCTACATTGTTCATCACTGGAAGAAGTCAGAACAAGAACTCAAACAGGGTTGGAACCTGGAGGCAGAAGCTGATGCAGAAGCCATGGAGGAGTTCTTTACTGGCTTTCTTATAGAACCAGGACCACCAGCCTAGGAATGGCGCCACCCACAATGGGCTGGGCCCTCCTCCATTGGTCACTAATTAAGAAACTATCCTCCAGTTTGCCTAGGGTCTCCAATCTTACAGAGACATTTTCTCAATCGAGTTCCTTCCTCTCTGATGACTCTAGCTCGTGACAAGCTGACATAAAACTAGCCAGTAAAGCGTCCAAGAAAGGGTGCCATATTCCATCAGAGGTAAGGGAATGAAGATTATTGGAGTACACGTACACAAGGCAATCTTAGCACAATACCCATCAGAATCACCAAGTGAAACATACCTGTGGCCGGCATGCAAGTTGGTATAAAACTGGGAAAATGTTTGTCAGAACTACTCACAACTCACACAGCGCTTACACTCTGAGGTGTAGACCTAACAGAAATGGAAGCAGGGATACCGGAGGAGCACTGTTTACAGCACCAAAGTAAACGCCTGCCTGTGGTAGCATGAGCCTGAAATTTGTGGAACACCCACACTGCGAGTGCTGCAGATCCAGACAAGGATGGGCTACAAACGAACACACAGAACACAGTCGCATCTTTAAAGCTCTGAATGAAACGCCCTCCTCCCCACACCGCCCCAACCCCAGAGAGTCGGTGTGGCCGCTTCCCTTGCTAGAGATTAAGGTGACATACCCAGGGACTCTGGGACTGAAGTCAGGCCTGGGTCTGCGGCTTGCACTGGAGGGGGCGTAGTGACCAGTGGAGGGAGGGTAAGAGAGGCAGTATGGTTGACATCTGATTCTCATTTCCTGAATACTCTGTGACTTTCATGTTTGTGGTTTGTTTGCTTTTCCATGTATGGGGTGTATGTCAGAAAGAGTTAAAGAGGAAAGCCCAGTGGACGAAGACAGGAAGACCTATATAAGAGTGCTCAGGACCCATTGCTCACAGACAAAAACACGAAGAAAACCGAACTGTCCACACGTAGGGGGAATGAATCAATTACCGTTTATTAAAGCCACAGGACGCTGGTAGATACTGGGAAGAGTAACACAGAAGCGAGGACATGGGAAGGGTAGTCGGGTAAGCAGCGTTTGTGAACAAATACGCCGGGCTGCACTGACATTCACAAGGTGGCTCAACCGTGGACAAGACAAAACGGCGTGTCTCTGTGCCAGCGTGCAGAACGGTGTCCCAAAGAGAGCACCCTCCATGCGGGATGTCTGAGGGTGGGTGTCCCTTCCGAAATCGGTATGCCAGAACTCAGTAATGTGATCACATTCAGACGCCGGCCTTTGGGCAGAGACAGGCCCCAGGGCTCAGTCTCTGTGAGTTGGGTTGGTATTTGTGTACCCAGGCGGGGCGTGAGTTTCCACAGCAGCGAGTCAACACAGGTGGGACCTGCTGGTGTCTTAGACTCCGAGCCTTCACAATGGTAAGCAGGCAACACGTCTCTGTTGATGAGAGATTACCTCGTGTAAGTCCAGCTAGAGACGTGATTCTCCTCTCACGAGGAGACTGGAGCTTGGAATGGGGTCAGGAGAAGTGTGGGTTTACATATGTTCGTGCTTGTTTGGGTAATTAAAGTAGTATTTCAAATGGTGGCAGATTTCAGGCAAATGAATGTAAACATTACACATAATAATTTTAATATGTACAGAGAGATAAATTTGTACAGATGCCTTTCATCTCGAAGGAACAAAGTGATACATTATTAACAAAGGTCTAAGTTAAGGATCCTTCCCAACTGGTAATTAAAAAGTATTCCTACCAACGTGCGAGGGAAACGGAAAGAGAAATAATATTTAAACTCTCGACTATTAGAAAAATCACGGGAATAAAGGAACAAGTTTCTCCAGATTGCTCCTCAGAGATGAAACACTGTCTTCAAAGGCGTTCATCATCAAACACCGGGGGGAAGAAAGCCACGGTCTTCAAGTCAATGAGGGTTTTAAAATGCAGTTCTAAAGAAGTCCAGAGGAGAGCAGATAACAGAAGTTATTAAATTAAGAAAAACAAAACCGAGGCCTGATAAATAAATCGGGAGCTAAGTGTATGAGGAGCCCAGCAGCGTTCTGGCCCGGGCTGATCCAGGGACTACATGAAACAGCCATTAAACAAAATGCTAAATTGCGTAAGACACGAGGAAGGCGATTTAGGAAATGAGCAAGGAATTACTTGCATGGTTGTATGCTAATAAATCTGAATAAAAGCACATAAATTGTACAAGTTGGCACCCCAAAAAACTGAACAGCATGAAGAGACACTCATTGCTGGAAAATAAATTCTTTTTTAAGTAGAAAAGAATTACCTCTCAAAGAGTCTCTGGACTTAGGCTCTCTCTGTTGAGCACTGGAAATGCGGAAGGATGAGCCCTTGAGAAATGATGTTCGAACTCTGCTGGTTTTATTTTATTTTATTTTGTTTTGTTTTGTTTTGTTTTGTTTTATGAGACAGGAGTCTGGTAGCCCAGGCTGGTCCTGAGCTTGCTATAGACCCAACAATGGTCTTTAGCTGCTAGTCCTCCTGCTTCTAGCCCCCCGACCCCCAGTGCTAGGCTTGCAGGAACACAGTGTCACATCCAGTTTGACACCGGGGGGGTCAAGTCGAGGGCCTTATGCACGCTCAACAAATGCTCTTTGGACTGAGCTGTGTTCCATTCTCTGAATACAGTTTAATATTTTTTTAACTTGGGAAATTGGTTAGTTAATATTGTAAGAGACAGGAAACTCTGAAAGCAAAAGCTGACCATGTATGGTGACTCACTGTGCGTTCCTCAAACAGGAGCGACAGACATTGTGAAAGAAAAAAAAAAAAAAAAAGGCTTCACTGCCCCTGTCAGCTTGCACAGCTTACAAAGGGATCCAAGGGACTCAGCATCGTCCTGACTCCAAGACCCAAAGATGTCACATGCTGATGTACCCTGTGAGTCTAGTAAGAGGGTCCCAGTCTGCGGGGCTCCCAACCCGGTTTGTCTGAACAGAGAATTTCTACCGGGAAGCATTTCTGGGAGGGAGGCCTTAGGGAACGGGCCCTGGCAAATTCTGCTATAGAACATTCAAATACATGCAAGTCCCAGCCAGAAACACCAGCGATTAAACCCAGCTGTGTGTTCAGTTAGGGTTAGTGTGGCAAGGGAGAAGTAGGATAGGGTTCCCGAAAAGAGGGAAGTGATTTATATAATGCACTGTGCTCCTTTACAGCACAGAACTTCAATAGGTCCTAACCTAGCATCTGCATAGGTTGCACACTACGAAGGACATTAAAAAGATCGTTTCTAATAAGATGCTTAGACTCTTGGTAAAGGCTCTTTAATGCCTTGGAGCACGGATCGCGTAACCATAGAGCAACAGCTGAGAGACAGAAAGAGTGAAGCGGATACTGGAGCTAAATTCAGTGTTGGGACAGAGTTTAAAGTTCACGTGTAGAAAACACTGATCCACTTAGAAGACACAGGGGAGGCCTCACTGTCTGAAATGATGCTAGGCAGAAACCACAACAGTTGGAGGACCACAGAGGGGGAGCCATCCTGAAGAAGGCTGGGATATTTTAAGGACAGAAAGAAACATGACGACAACAACAACAGTGGCTCATGCGTTAAAAGAAGAAAGAAACCGTAGCCTGAATGACTAGATGGATGGAAATCTCCACAGGGAAGTGAAAAATACACACACACACACACACACAGACACACACAGACACACACACACCACACATGCACACACACACCACACAGACATGCATGCACATACACACACACCACACACACACATACACACAAGCACACACATACACACACATACACACTCACACACTTACACACACACATACACGCACACACATACACACACAAACACATATACACACACGCACACATATACACACACGCACATACACAAAATGGAGACGCAGGAGGTGAATGACACAGTACCTGAGATCAGTCTTCACTTGGGTGTGCACCAGAACGGAGAACATGAAAGTCCACAAACTCGGGTTTGTAATAACAATCTAGTTTATTTGGTGACTGGAGCATGTGACATGTGGGGTAGTGCGTTCTGATGAAGAAGCAGTTTATATCCAAGAGTGTGTGCCCCTCACTTTCTTGTTGCTGTGACAAAATGACCCACATCAGAAAATGAGTCTAATTTGCATCATGGTTTGAGGGTCTGGTCCATGATGGTAAGGCAGGTGCAGCAGGAGGTGACTGTCACAGTCCATCTGCAGCCAGGAAGCAGAGGGAGACAGACACTAGTGCTCAGCGTATTCAGTGTGAGACCTAGCCCATGGAAAGATGATACTGCAAAGTGTGTCTTCTCTATGACGTTCAACCTTTCTGGAAACAGTCTCCTGAACACATCTAAAGTGTTTCCATGGGTACCTAAATCCTGAACGGTGACAATCAAGATTCACCACCACAGAAGGTGAAGCCAGAATTGTGCAAAATGATGGCTTTTGTTTTTAATGATAAAAATTCCTGGACCTGATGCAAAATCAACAGAGACTCTAGAATCCTACAGAATTTCAAGCATGACAAAACCCAAGAAAACATACAAGTGGGTATTGTTAACTACAAAACACCAAAACAACAAACAACAACAAGACAAAACAAAACAAAAAAGAACAAAAAACATTAAGAGCCTATTCTGAGACCAGGTAGGGAGGACAGAAGGCACAAGGAGCTGATCGGTGCTGGGAAGCAATGGTGTCTGAAACAATAGATCAACATCTTCAAGGGCTGAAGAAAGGAGAAACCTCTCCAGGATTTTATATCCAGCAGAACTATCCATCAGAATAGAGTTAAAAAATCAAGATACTTTCAGGAAAATGAGCCTACATGCTTCTTCCTTGTCAGGCAGGCATGCGTCATACACACAGGAGGGCCTCCTGATTGACAGGAAATACTCCAAAGTATATCTAATATATATTTTTATACTTTTCTTGTGTGTGTATATGTGTGCATGTGTGTGTATGTGTATGTGTGCATGTGTGTGAGTGTGTGTGCCTGTGTGTATATGATGCATGCATGTGTCTAGTGTGTGTGTGCATGAGTGTGTATATATGTGTGTGTGTTTGTATGTGTATGTGTGTATGCGAGGTGTGTGCATGTGTGTGCATATGAGATGTATGTGTCCGTGTGTGCATGCTTGTGTGTGCGTGTATGTATATGATGCGTGTACATGTGTGTATGTGTGTATATGATGTGAGCAAGTATGTGCATGAGTATGTGTATGTGTGTGAGTGTATATGGTTCTGTGCCTTTGTGTACGTGTGAGTGCTTGTGTATGTGTGTGTGTGTTTGGTTTGTGTGTGTGTTTGTGGTGTATGCATGATTGTGGGTATGCATGTGATCCAGTGCGTGTGTGGAGCTCAGAAGAAAACCCTGGGCACTGGTCCATGCCTTCCACCTTGTCTGAGGAGAGTCATTTTATTTTCACTTCTGTAGACAGCAGGCTAGCTGCCCTGTGGGCTTCTGGGAATTCTCCTCTCTACCTCCCATCTCACTGCAGGAGCACTTGGATTACAGATGCATGTTACCACATCCTGCCGTTAGAAGGGTCCACAACCTCATACTTATGTAGCAAGCACTTTACCCACTGAGCCCTCTCCCAGCCCCAGATAGCAAAGAATTGACTAAAGGACACAGACTGGGGAGTGCTGGTTTACATACACACTCACATGCACCGTCTCACATAGCGTGAAGAAATTACGCCGATGGGGAAGATCAAGTTAACTCTAAAGAAGGCAAGAGGAGAGCATGGGAACATGGAGGAGATGACGAAGTAGAATGCAGACTTCAAAACAGTGAGCTAAGTCAGGGAACCTTCAGAGCAACATTGGGGGTGCAAGTGTGAGCATCCTCATTAAAAGTTGAAAATGGTCAGATGGATATTTTTTTGTGGTGATGGGGATGGAGCTTTGCTGAGCAGATGCAATTCCACTGAGCCAGACCTCCCCACACATGCAGTTTAATAATTATATTTATAATCACAAGCATCCAAGAAAAGCCTACTGTGTTTCTTCAGTTGAGTTCTATCCAGCAGCAGGCATGTGCACACTCTTCAGAAAACAGGGTGGGCACTCTTGCTTCTACTTTCCATGTTGGCAAAACCCAATAAGGACACTGTAACTGACAATGTGCTATTTTTCTGTGTTGTCATAAAACATTCTGGCCAAAAGCAACTGAGGGGAGGAAATGGTATATTTGGCTTGTATTTCCAGGTCAGAACTTACTGAGAGAAGTCAGGGCAGGGACGCAAGCTGGTTCCTGAATCAGAAGCCACAGAGGAATGCTGCTTGCTGGCTCGCTCACAGGTTCATGCTCAGCTAACTTTTCTTGTACAGCCCATGACCACCTGCCTAGGATATGGTGCTGCCCACAGTGGGCTGAGCACCCTGACATCAATGAATACAGTCAAGAGAATCCCTCACAAGCACGATAAAGACAGTTACTCAGTCAAGACCCCATTTAAAAGTTATTCTAGGGTGTTCCAAGCTGACAGTTAATGTCAGACACCAGCCAACCACCCAAGGAATAACAAAACCCAGGTCAGAAAGTGAGCCGGGAACCAGCAGTCATCTGTGCCTCTGCCCCCTGCCTGTGGATACAATGTAGCCAGCCAACTCCGACTCCTGATGCCATGCCTTCTGCGTCCTGATGGACTGGAACTCTCAAGCCCAAACAAACCCCTCCTCTCTTAAGTGGCTTTTGCCAGGCACTTTGTCACACTACAGAGAAAGGTAACAGATATGCCTGAAATCTCAAATAGGGATGCAGAGAAAATTTGACAAAAATCAGTATACATCAAGGCTCAAACAAAAAACAAACAGACAAACAACTGCTCCACAGGCTGCAAACAGTAGAGGGCATCTAGCAATAACAGACATCATCCTTATGGTAGATAAGCAAGCGACCTGCCCCTGGGGCCTACCAGTGCTGAGGACTGTGGGAGAGTCAAGATGGGGAAAGGAACCAAAGACTTACAGCTTAGCTAGATAGATGTAAGATGCCCCTATTCACAGTTGTGGGATCTTCCTTCTCCTTTCTTAGCATAGATGAATTGTAGATCCATACATTAGTATTTGTTTTTATTTTATGTGTATGACTGTTTTGATTGCATTGTGTATATGGGCACCAGATTCGTGAAGTACCCAAAGAGGCCAGAAGAGAGCATCAGACTTGGAACTTGAGATACAGATGTTGTAAGCTGCCCTGTGTGTGCTGGGAATGAAACACAAGTCCTCTGCAAGAGCAGCCAGTGTTCACCACTGAGTCACCTCTGTAGTCCCGTGTTTGGATATTATTAGCTATGTGGGTGACGAACATGATCATATTATGAACCCCATTCCCCTCTGTCAGATATGACTTTAAATGTAGAAACTCTTAAGGGATCTATGAAACAATTACTGGAAGTCAGGGGTGGGTTTCATGAGATGCTGAATTCGACATCAATGCAGAAGATTCAGCTTCTCACCATGGCTGGGGGAACAACAGAAACATGAAAGTTGACAAACAGCTATGATAACATTGGAAATTAAATGTTAGGAATATATGAAACGCTATCCTGGATTCATTAAATTAAATTAAAGGACGTTTTATTGTTTCGAATGTCATTATGAGAGGACTTGAAGATGTAAATAAACAGAAAGGTATCAAGGAAGACAAGGTTGGCATGGCAACAGATCAACACTGTTACAGAGCTGGTGCTGGCAAGGAGTCAATTCTTCTCTAATTGAACTTCAGATTCAATGTCACTTAATCAAAGTTGCAGGACGTGTCTGCGTAGAAACTTTCAGGTTAGTCTTAAATTTTATCTGGAAATACAAAGAATCCAAGGTAGGAGAAGCAAAGAATTCTGAAAGAGAATAGAGTTGGAGGAAATCATCCAGTACAGGAGTACAACCCGGAGCTCTGGCATCCAGCACGGGATGTTTAGGTTTAAGCCTAGGTGCTGCTGAGTGGGGCAGAATCACAGTTCAGAAATAGAGCCATGCTCGTGCCTCAGCCGGTCTTGAGACAGATGCCCCTGCCTCTCGCTGTGAGTGGGAAACCCATCAGATCATCCAGCAATGCTGAGACAAATGTGGAGTGAGGACAAGCTTGAGGTGTTCTGAGACAGGTTTTCTATGAAAACCTACGAGCTAATGATGTAGAGTTTCCATGGAGGGGAAAAATGTGTTGGGGACACAGGAACAAATGTCTGTTCACCCCAGGTAGGACATTGGCAACAGACCAAAGAAATAATCACGCCCAGGTCTAGCTTAGTGAGCCACGAGTTGCCTGGGATAATTGGAGCATGGGTGACTTGGAGGCATTTGCATCACCAAAGTGGGTGAAAACTCAAAAATCTGCATCTGGGGCTTTCTGCACACATCAGATGCAGGTGGCTTCCTGAAGAGTCTACTTAGCAAGTGCTTGCTGCTTTGTAACTAGGGAGGGGTCTGGTGAAGCTTCTAAGTTTCAGGAACTTCCTGAGCCTCCTAAGTTTTGTTTACTTCCTGAATCCCACGAGTCTCTTTTCTCCCTCCCTCCAGAAGAGAATGTTTCAATTTGAGAAAATAGTTACAGAAAGGGAGATTTAATTTTATTTTCCTGTGTATATGTGTGTGATATGCCTGCCTCTCTCTCTCTCTCTCTCTCTCTCTCTCTCTCTCTCTGTGTGTGTGTGTGTGTGTGTGTGTGTGTGTGTGTGTTGGCCCATGGTTTCTGTTTGGTGTCTTTTTCAATCACTGTATTGATTGAACTTCTTTACTCTAAATAGTCTAGCTAACCAGCTTGCTTGGGCACTCCTGCCTCTGCCTACTGAGGACAGGGGTTACTGGAGACCCTCACACCTACTCAGTTTCCATGTGGGTTCTGGGGATCTGAATTCTAGAACTCATGCTTGTAAGGGCAAGGGCTTCTTCCACCACATCTCCCCATCTCCCTAGCTCAGGAGCAGCGTCTTGATCTGGGACAGGGAAAGACTTCTTAAAGAGAAAAGCAAACGAAGAAACAAAAACCCTCTTCTAGTCTTCAGAAGACACAGTTGAGGAAGTGCCCACAGCCCATAGACCTCATTGTCAGAAGAACAAAGACTTACAAATCAGGAGCAAAGGGACAAGGGACAACGAACAGACATAATACTGTCTGACAGTCTTCATATGCAAACTTGGACACCAGAAACCTTGAGGAACTTAGAGTGGGAGCCACAGTGATGGGAGATGCTGCTTGTCGCCCTTGAGGGTACTGGAGACTAGAGGCTCAGACACCAGCTTAGCTGGTGGAGAACAGAGCTCCTACACCCAAGCATGAGTGCCACACTGGGAAGGTCCCTTTGAAAATGAGTTTGGTGGCTTGTGATCAAGTTACACTAGCTCCCCTGAGACACATTGTCATCTCTCACTTGAGAACATGCCACTGAGGTTAAAAAACAAAATTGCAAAACAAAAGCAAAACAAAACAAAAGTTACAATGTTTTAAGCAAATTTATGATTTTATTTCAAGCTACATTCTCAGGATTCCTTGGACAATGGGTTGGGCACCTTTGCATGTAAATCCGGCAGTCACTGATACAAAAGGTCCAGAAAGAAGTAAAAAGAAAACATGAAATTAGTAACTCAGCCAAGCTGCTCCTCCATATTTCCCCATGCCCAGGAGAAAGAATTACAGGAGTCTGCAAAGACTTGTGTGGGTGTCTCCAACAGCCTTTCATAACAGCGGAAGCTGGAAAGAGCCCAGGTGTTGGCCAGCAGGAGCACAGTAAACAGTGTGGAGCCCGAACTGTGAAGGTGGAGTTCAGACCCACCCAGTGGCTGCCTAGTTTCACAGTCATTCTGTTGATCGCAAGGAGTCCGGTACAAAAGCACACACGGTGGCCACTTACATGAAGCTCTCAAACAGACCCATGGGGGTGACCATCGGACCTATGGTCATCTGGGGCTGGGGTTACCAGAAGCAGGGAGACTAAGGAATGTCAGGAGTGACAAGGTGGTTCTGTCTTTGTTAAGGTGACCGGTATGCATGATGTCATCAGCTGCTATTCTGGAGGTCCAGGTGAGCCACTGAGGTATCCTTTTTCGTCATCTTTTTCCTCCTCTCTCCTTCTCCTTATGCTCGGTCCCTGTCTCCTCATCTCCCTTTCTCTCCCTCCACCTCTCTTTCTCACCTCAAACAATAGAGACCTCTCATTCATAGACTGATTTTTTTTTCCTAGCAGCAACTTCTAGGATGAGGAAAATAGATGTCTTACAGACAGTTTGAGCCAAGTTTCAAGCTTCCAGAGAGTGAATCACAATACGCCCAGAGGTTCCCAGGAGAACCCCAAGTTCTGAGCCACAGCACTGGGGAACAGCTGCTGTGAGGGTTGAGAAATGAGGCAGACCTGGGAAGCAGGAGGATGAGGATGCTGGAACAAAAGTGCCACCTGTGTGGAGGGACTGCCCATCACTCTGGGCTTGGGGTACACCGAGGAAGATCAGGGGGACACTGGAGTTTCAAACCTGGGCTCGCTGGCTGCAGGCTTTGGCCTGTGCAGACACAACTAAGCAACGGGGCAAGGGGTTCTGGGCAGGCAAATGGGACCTTAACCCCCACCTCTGCAGGATCTTGATGCTGTCAGTGTGTTGGGTAAACAGCAACTATAACTTGGTGGCTTGGTGTTTGCCCTTCCCAGAAACTTAGAGGAAAAGTTTTGCCATGGCTATGGTTTGAGGCTGTAACCAATTCCTAGCAAAAGTTCTATGTCTTAAGGGATCATCCCAGCACCTCAGTTTCCCACTAATGTAAACACTGATTGCCCCCTCCTAGCCATCTCTCAAAGGCTGCACCACACCACTACAGTTGGTCAGGCCAGAGCACACAATTCCCAGAAGAAACACAGATACCAAACATGTCCAGAAGTGCTGGGCTTTGAGGCATTCATCTTCCCACAGAGCCGCAGTCCTCCCTAGACCTCAGACATACATGGCAGAGACTTACACTACTCGGGAGTAGTTGAAAGTGTGACAGATGGCCTCTCTGTGTGTGGTCAGGACCGCAGTACACAGTATATCACTGCCCAAGCTTACCTACCCTCCGTGACCTGACATTTACCGCTTAGATACCGACCTGCCCTGTTGGCCCATTTGGAGCTCAGCCTAGAGACCTGGCGTCTGGCCACCTGCCAGCCCCTCTCATCTCCCTGACGGCGATGCCTGAGACTCAGGCGCTAGACTCGGTCTCAAAGTCCTCTTTCCTTGTGGTCCCGAATTAGATGATGAAGCTTGTGCACCCTGGAGGCGGCTGTGGGGTGTGCGCTTGTCATTTTACTGGGTTCCCTGAGAACAGGGCTCTGGTAAGAGAGCAGTCTGCTCCCCGGAAAGCATCAAGCAGGCACCAGGCCCCTCTCAGCAGTGGCAGGGCAGCTCTGTCAAGGTGTTCCTCAGCCCAGGACAAGTGCCTAATTGCCAGGCTCCCAAGAGAGCAGAGCTAACTGCTGAAGCAGAGCTGCCTCCCCAGGAGGAGGGACAGAGGACTTTCTCTCCCACGGTTGGGGGGAGGGCAAAAGATCCACAGTGTCCTTTGAGGTCCTGTTCGAGGACCAGACTCAGACTCCATAAAATGTTATTGAGTGAGTGAATCCAGTTGCCTGGAGGGACTCAGCCGTCCCTGCTGAGCTCTCAGGGCCCAGGAAAAGACATCCAGTGACTTTAGAGCCCAATCCTCAGCTTGTCAAGTTAACTGTGAGGATCTGAGAGGTAGACAAGGGTCCCCAAAACAGAGCAGACTGTTCTCAGCATCCCCATTCCTGGTGCGCCAAGCTTGGACGCTAAACCAAAGTGCCGGGCTGTCATGTGACCGAGTTATGACCGTCATTATCAACGCTGAGTCACTTGACCGGGGGACGGGGGGGCGGAGGAACAGAATTAGGGGAGCAGAGATTGGCAGGCTCTGCCTTCAGTATTGTAGGTTTGCCCAGTGTTTAGGAAGACCCGGCTATAAAGTGTCCTCTGTGCTTACACAATGGCCACTCAAGCCCAGGGCACACAAGGCTACTCAGGGAGACATGGTGTGTCATGGTGTCGCAGCGTAAGCCATCCCTGAGTGAGGCCAAGTCACAGTTCACCTTTATCCCTCAGTTTTTCACACAGACCCCCTGGACCTGGCTCCCAAAAGCCAACCTTGGGAGAAACGCTCTCTCTCTGACTCAGGACTCTGCCGCTCCTCAGAGAGCATCCCAGCATGGTGGCATCTACTCTTTTGTATCCCTGGACAAATACAGGCCTTCCTTGACTGAGCACCCTTCAATCAATGGTACGACCTCTGCCAGGTGACACCGTGCACGCTTCCCAGCTGGCGGTGAAATTAACAAGCCTCCTCTCTCAGAGGCTTGGTTCTAAACAGCTCTGGAGAGCTCCAACCTTCACCTCCCTCGATGGCCGGTGACCTAGTACAGTTCCGTGGAGATGACCTGTCCATTGAGAAACCATCCCGATCTCCTCATAAACGCCCAATGACGCTCATCTAGCACAGCCTACGCCTGCAGCCGCGGGGGCGGTGGCTAAGAGATGAGAGAGGCAGAAAGGACCCTGGTTAGATGCCCAGTCAGTAACTCTGCTTTCTCATCAGAGGCCTGGGATGGCGATCGAGCCCTCGGCAAAGCACTGCTTACCACTACCTTCCCACGGTCTTGCTCTGGGAGGCTGAGTGAGGCAGGAACTGTGGGTAGCAGCAAGAAGGAGGAGAGGCCATGTCCGAGCGTAGGCCAAGCATGGTCCCCAGTAGAGGGCAGCTGGGGAGCCACAGCTATAGATGTCTTCTGAGTGGGGAGGCATCGTCTCTGTCCTTAAAGCAGGAATCTATCCTGTCCTTGGTCCCCCAAAACAGCCCCTACTGCAGGGCTTCTCATCTGAGCACTTGAGCTACATTTCTAGGGTCCCTGTGCCCCTCATCTTCCTGAAGAGACTACTTGGCTCCTGTCCTGCTGCCTTAACTCCTGCCCTCTCTTCACAGCAGATCTACACCAACTTTCTCATAAGAATTCTTGGGAACAGCCCCAGACCACTTGTTCCTGGTCCTGACTGACAGTCGCACCACCCTCTCCCATACTGAATCCAAACTACAAACTTGGATTTCCAAATTGCTCCTCATGCCTGGACCCAGCCTGGCCTTGCGGCCAAACATCCAGGACAGACAGATTGCCTGTTTCAAGTTCACATGGGAAGTTTGAGGATGGTCCATGCTAGTAAGGTGGGTTTGAACCCAGCCACCTAGGTCGAGCGAGATAAACCAAGGCTTCAAGGAAGATCTGCCGGGAGAGGATCCAGGGGAGGCAGGAGCAGTTGGAGAGACCCTGGGGAGGGGAAAAGCAGAGAAAGAGGGAAGGCCATAGTAGAGTTCTCTGCTGGAACCTAGTGTACCTGGCCTTGTACTAGGAGCAGAAAGGCATCTATGGCCACAGGCAGAGGCTCACATGGGGCAATACTGCTGGAGGCTAAGGAGCTCTGGGCAGAGGGTCAGGCAGCTGGTGTCCAGAATGTCCTGGGCTACAGCTGGGCTTCAGGACGTGGCTGGACCAGATGAGACTGGGCCGACAGACACCGGCTGGCCACCAGTCCGCTTGCCTTCTGTCTGTCTCAGCCTCACCTGGGAGCATCAGACACAGCCCAGAAAGTGCTGTTTAAATATTTAAGAGCTTTCGGGCAGGAGATTAAAGGGTATGTGGGTTTGGGGTGGGTTAACTCTCTCTTACCCACAGACAGTGGCAGAAAGAAAGTTTCTCTCTTTGTTCACCATCTCCCACCCCCTAGAAGCTGGAGGGAGGGAGGGAGGGAGGGAGGGAGGGAGGGAGGGAGGGAGGGAGGTGCCCGCTGTCATTTTCCTTCTCACTGGAGCAAGACATGAAGGAGACTGCTGCCCCTCGTGGGGACTGCTGGTGCCCATTGGTAAGCAACTGTGCCCTCCATGGACCTCAACTCCCTTTGCTAGGTTCCCTCCTTGCCTCGTCCTCCTCGATCGCCCTGACATGCCAGAGCCCCATCCCTTCTGAGGGTCATCATGAGACCCCTCTCAGTATCTGCCATCCTAGGCCATTTCTAAGACTCAACCACACAGGCCCTTACAGACCCGAAAGTGGGCTCTGTAGATATTAGGCATGGACAGCAAGTGTTCATGTGGCTCTCCCTTGTGTTCAGGGTCTACGTCTTGAAAGTCAGTCCTCACACCGTCATGTGAACAAATTAGAATCTACAGGGACACAGAGTAATCAACCCTCCCACCACACAAGCTGCAGAGCTCACACAGTTGAATTCTGCACGGAGCCTGCACGGAGCCAGAATGAGTTGGGGATGCAGGTTTGGAAGGGGTCCAGTTCTGCCCCCTGCCCCATGTGTGCATGCACTGGTGTGCACATATATAAGCACATGTGTTACACTCTAGGATGCATGTGTGTGTATATCTCTCTCTACACACACACACAGCTGTGCCTTACATGCACACACACCTGTATGCTCACATTGTCATTTGTGTGAGCCTGTGTGCACAGTGGGTGTGGAGGGGGCAGAGGTGAATGCTAATTTCCAGTGACTGTAGAGCAAGCCGCCATCAGCCGATGGTCTAGACAGCATACACCTTGGGTTTCAGGTCAGGACAGAGCAATTGGCTCACACGTAGTATCCACCCTCCATTCTCAGCTGGGCCTCAGGAGACTCTCTCTCAGGGGCCTCAGGTATTGGCAGAATTCAATTCCTTGAGGTTGTTCAGCTGCCACGATTCCCTTCCCTGGATGCTCAAGTCTCTGCCTATTTCTCCTAAATTTTGGAGACAGCGATCCTAGCTGGGGACAAGCCCGCCACTCAGCATCTCAGATCCCAGCTCCTCTGCCCTCACGGGATGGATGAAGACCAGCCAAGACCCCCAAGAGCCCCACTTCCACTCCATTCTCCCTCTTCGACTTAGCTTCCCGTGCCTCGGTTTGCCCAGCTTCCAAATGAGGAATGGAGGGCTCGCGTAGCTCAGTGGGAAGTCAAGAGTCACAGGGCATGCGTGAGCACACAGCCTGGCTCCACGAAGGAACTAAACGGCTTTCCACGGATGTCCGTGTTGTAGGTGGAATCCAGCCGCAGAGTCAAGTCGAGGTCCCTGAGGCTTCTAGGGCACACAAAGCCCTGGCACACACAGATGCCACGTCTGTCCATCCAGGGCTGCACCACTGTATCATTCAAGTAACTGAGCATCGAAAATCACCGTCTCCCTGCAGGTCACGAGGTGCCTTCTTCAGGCTGTGACCATCCATGGATTCAGTTCCTCATGGCCCTGAATGTCCCCATGAGGGCTACCTTCCTTCACACCCACCCGAAAATCTCTCCTCTGACAGGAAGTCCTCCAGAGGCGTCTGTTCTAGGCTGATAGTTTGAGTCTATCCTTGACCCCATACCCCACCACATACTTTAAAGATGACTTCACTATTATTAAGAAATTTAGCATCATTTAGGGATATTTTCATGCATGCAACATGCTTTTAAGTAAATACATTTTTTTTTTGTGGTGCTGGGAATTGAACTTTGGGTCTGCATTTCAGGCAAGGGTTCTATCACTGACTGGTATTCCTGGCCAGTGGCTTGTTTTTGTCCACGCCTGATTTTACTGTTTCCCTGTGTGATGGTATGAATGAGAACAGCCCCCATGGCTCATATATTTGAATCTTCCGTCCCTAGTCGGTGAAACTGGGAAGCGTTAGGAGGTGTGGCCTTGTTGGAGGAGGTGCATGCGTCAGTGGGGGTGGCTTTGAGGCCTCAAAGACTCATCTCCACCTTGTCTCTGTCTCAGGCTCATGGATTGAGAGATGAGCTCTCAACTACTGCTACAGTGCCGTGACTGCCCGCCGATGCCATGCTTCCCGCCATGGTGGCCAGAGACTCTTATATCTCTAGATCTGTAAGCTCCAAACAAACCCTTCTATAAATTGCCTGGTCATGGTGTTTCGTCACCGCAATAGAAAAGTGACTAGTATAGTCCCTTATCTCTGGTCGTGAGTAACCAGGCTGCACACTCCTGCCTCATGCTTCTCTTCTCGGGGCTTTTCCAGATTTCTGGAAAAAAAATTCAGCCTCTCTGTTTTCAAGGCCCCCACCCTGAGGAAGTCTATACAGACGTTAACTCCACAGGTCTTTCTTTTCCTCTGTGTTCCACCGTGGAAACGTCCTCTGCTGACACCCTCCCATTCACTCACCTTTTCTTCTGCTGTATCTATCGAACAGGCCTCCAAGACCCCAGCACATTCCCCACCACAGTGAATGCGGTCCATTAGGTGAAGCTGTGTAACGATCCTTTCCAGCTCCCTCCATGTTCTTAGCGTGGTCACCTTTACTCATCTTTTAAAACACGTGGACTGTGCTTGTCTGTGGCTGTGTGGTGATTCCTGGTCCCTTTCTATAGACGGGCTTTTGCTCTCCTTTGACCTGTTTGTTCCTGTTTCTTCATGTCTGGTGGCTTCAGCAGGGTGCCGGGCACTGATTCTTACGTCACTGGCTGCTGGTTATTTTTCTGCTCATTTTTTTTTTCTTTACCGGCTTTAGACTTTGTTCTGGGATGATTGTTCTCACTTGGGACTCTTTTAACAGCTTGTGTGTAGCTCTGACAGTCGGAACAAGAGCAGCCTTCCAGTCAGACAAGCTCTGTTCCTCCGCTGACACAGGCCTCTGAGCTCTCAGGCTCGTGGCTCTGGTATCTGCAGAGTTGGGGCTCATGCCCAGGGCTGAGCTGTCCCTCACCCAGTCATTATGGCCAGGGTTGCAGAGACTGCTGTCCTCAGCTGCATCTCTGACACTCTAATTCCTTTTCCTATGTGTGTACCCATCAATACTCCTCCGCTCAGAATCTGCAGCCATTTCTCTGTGCTGCTTCCCCTTTCTGCATGTTTCCCCCAAGTGCTCAAGCACTGTGTCAACTCTGGGAGGCACCGCTCCTCCCAGGGCAGCAAGCCAGAACATCACCAGCCTGGCCCCTTTATTCCCTCCCTGGGAACTGCTGTCATGAACAAGGAGCCATTGTTTGATGTGCTTCCAAACCACGTTATTAGGATGGGCCAGAGTGGGCCCTGCCACTCTGTCGCAGCTGGAGGTAGAGCCTGTGCCACATTGTATCCATGTGGAGTGCTACATGCTGATTTTCAAATTTTAAAATTATCCACCTGACAAACCATAGGAGATTTGACTGAATCACAACCTTAGGTACGATGCGCCACATCTATGTAGAACAAGGAGCCAGCTGGTGTGTCCCTGGCTCCCTGGCCCATGACCAAGATTTCCTCCAAATATTTGTCCCACAGAAGAAAGGATGACATGTTGGCACAAGAAGAACAAATGTTTGTGTTGGATCCTTTATTGTCAACTTGACACAAACTAAAGTCACTTGAGAAGAAGGGGGCCTCAATTAAGGTCTATGGGACATTTTCTTAATTAGTGATCGATGGGAGTGGGCTCAGCCCATTGTGGGTGGTGCCGTCCCTGAGCTTGTGGTCCTGGGTTCTATAAGAAAGCAGGTTGAACAAGCCACGGGGAGCAAACCAGTAAGCAGCACCCCTCCATGGCCTCTGCACGGGCTCCTGCCTCTGGGTTCCTGCTCTGCTTGACTTCCTGTCCTGACTTCTTTCTCTTATGGACAGTGATATGGAGGTGTAAGCCAAATAAATCCTTTCTTTCCCAAGTTGCTGTGGTCATGGCCTTTCATCCTAGCCATAATCATTGCTAAGACAGGGGACTTGTGTGACGGGTGTCTGACATACATGCCTGCTTTCATCGTGTTCCTGTGCACTTCCATGCCTGTGTTTATATACTTATGTGCACGTGTGTGAGCACTGCATACTTGTGTATATCTGAATGTGTGCATGAAGGCACATACTGTGTGCCTCTGGGTGTGCTGCTAACTCCCTCTTTAGCTTGGTTTAGAAGCTCCCCAGTAGGCATGCCTTGCCTAGAAGAATCACCAGGTTCCTTCTAGTGTAGACAAGGGCATGAAAGAGAGAGACAGGGAGGAAGGAGGGGACACACTGCCGCATCAGCCAGCGCTCTCAGAAGAGTTCGTTGAGTGGATGGATGAATGTGGATGGAGACAGTGACAGCCAGGGCCTAAGAGGGGTTTAGGAATAGATAAGAGAGTACATGCAGGAACCCAGAGTGTGCAGCTGGGGTCAGTTGTGGGGAGCAGAGCCTGACTAGATGCAGGATCAAGGCTCCTGAAGAAGTACCGGCCCCTGCAGAATGGCTGGTTCCCTGCAGCCACCTGTCCACTCACTCAGTGTCTCTTTCCTCATTCAGTCACACTCTTTCTTGACTGTGAGCTCATCACCTTGTTTACTCTCTCATGACCCCTCCCTCCCGACATGCATGATAAGGAGATGCTGTCCCTGCAGAGGTGTCTACTGTGCAAGCCACAAGTGGCTCCATCTCACTTCCTAATCACAACAGATATGACCGCTTTCCGTGGAAGCCAAGTTGAGTGTGTGTTGGCTCTGTCTGCTTCTCTGGGGTCTTCTCTTTGCACAGAGCGGTGGGTGGATGAAGGAGCAGGGTCCAAAGGTCCCGCTGTTGTTCCAACGTGACAAGTATTAGGACGTGCAAGAGTCAAGCCCAAGCTCCTGAGAACTTAGAGCCAGCGTCTTTCCAGGTGGGTTAGCCAAGGGTTGGTGGCTGAAATCAGGCGTACACGGTTGAGGAGGAGTGGCCTGGCCACAGGGGCGGTGCACTGCCCCAAGGTGTCTCTGGACTCTGTAGAGGAGCATCCAGGCAAACATTTGGCATAAGGAGAGGCCGAAAGAAACCCAGGAGGGGTCTCGGGAGTCTGACTGAGGACAAATGCTGCTCCTTCTGCGTGCCTAAACCCTGGGGCTGCCCAGTGCCTACAGTACAGAGACCCACAGAGATGTCCCAGGTGCCAGGGCAGGAGAGGGTTAAAGAAATGCCAAACAAATCTAATTTACATGCAAAGCCTCCATCCTTTAGTCCTCACAACCCAAGGCTTGTGCAAGCCAATCAATATTTCATGAAGACATTTCCTTCCTTCCGATACCGAGAGAGGCAGGTGCGCCAGATTCCCTCTGTGAAGGGAAGAGGAAGGGCCTAGGTTTGCATGCCTTTGGGGCCTCTCTGCTGCTTTCTTCTGAGTTAGCCGCATCCCGTACTGTAGGGCTCATCCAGTTCTCTGTTGATTTTTATCCCCTCACTGCTGGATCTAAAGTGACACTGTGGCACGTCCTTTGCTAAGTGACACCGTGTAGGATACGCTGGTGTCTCAGCAGCCAGCAGAAGTGTCAATCCTCTATAGGAAGGTCAAAGGTCCTACCCTATTAATCCCAGGGTGCACCTGTCTCCTAAAAAGGCCAAAGTGCCTGTACTTTGCTGGCTCTTTTCTGGGCCCTAAGGAGATTGGAGAGTCACAAGGAAATGAGGTACTCTGAAGAGTTAAGGTACTCTAAGGAGGTGAAGTACCCTGAGGAGGTGATATGCCTGAGGAGCTGAGGTACCCTGAGGAGGTGATATGCCTGAGGAGCTGAGGTACCCTGAGGAGGTGAGATCCCTGAGTAGGTGAGATCCCTGAGGAGCTGAGGTACTCTAAGGAGATGAGGTACTCTGAGGAGATGAGGTACTCTGAAGAGTTGAGATACCCTGAGGAGGTGAGGTACCCTAAGGAGGTGAGATTCCTTAGGAGCTGAGGTACTCTGAGGAAATGAGGTACTCTGAGGAGATGAGGTACTCTAAGGAGATGAGGTACTCTGAGGAGATGAGGTACTCTGAAGAGTTGAGATACCCTGAGGAGCTGAGGTACCCTGAGGAGGTGAAGTACTCTGAGGAGGTGAGGTACCCTGAGGAGGTGAAGTACTCTGAGGAGGTGAGGTATCCTGAGGAGGTGAGATTCCTGAGGATGTGGGGTACTCTGAGGAGAAAAGATACCCCAGAGAATTGAGACATGGTATATCTGCCCCCAGAGGATTTTCTTGGGCCACTGTCTAGATCTGTGCCAGATTCGGGTCAGAATACCTGGTTCTTCTTAGAGATGCCCTGAGACAAGTTAGGAGCTGGTCCTCATTTTCCTCAGCTCAGATTTGCTCATTTAGAACTGCTCAAGAACTGACCGGGCTCCTGGAGAACTGCATCAGCTCTGTGTTGTGGGAACAGGCTGGCAAGGATTAATGGGCAGCCCTTCACCCCAGGCCCTAGGCTGCACAAGCCTCATCCCAGCCTGGCAGGATGGGATCTTACATCAGGTGAGAGCTTGCTCTGCAGGCAGGCAAATAATTGCATCAAGCCAATGACTGGGTTCCTGGTTACTCTCTGACTGCTACTCGCCTCGTGCTGACCTCAGTAGAAGGGGGCTTCTTGGGGATTTGTTTCACCCCGGTCCTACAGGTGGTGTGTGATTCCTGAGTAGCAATTATCCAAACTCAGCCATGCAAACGGTGTGTGAGCATCCCTCAGCAAGACCCAGAGTCTGGTCCGTTCCAGGTCCCCACCTTCTCCTGTCCTGTTCTGTCCTCTAGGAAGGCAGCAGGGGATAGGGAAGGAAGGCTCTCATCCTTCATGCTCCTGTTGTCCATCTCATTCATTCATTCATTCATTCATTCATTCATTCATTCATTTCACAGACGTTCTCAGTGCTTCCAGAATGCAGAGTTAGCTCTATGTGTGTCCTGGACAGACAGACAAGTCCTGTACCTGCTTTTGGAGGAGGAAACACAGGTTCCCTGACACGGTTAGAAGACATGTGTTACCTTGGAACCCCGACGTGCCTGACCCCCAGAATGTCTACAATCTTCCCTGGCCTTTTGAACTTTGAATCAAGTTGTGCCAAGTATGGGGTGTGTAAGTAGTTCCCAGGAGACTGCAAGGAGGCTGTACTCCAGGCCCTGCGTCAGTCTGGCTCTCCCTAGGGTTAGGCTGAGAAGCTGAGCACTGAGGAAGGGAAGATATTTGTTCAGAGTCTGCAGGAATTTCTGTGAAAGGTCAGCTTCTGGCCCAGGTCTCACACAGCAGCTCTTGAATTTGGATGGAACTTCCCATCACTCCATTCTCTGCCACTGTAACAAAATGCCCAAGGCTGGATACTTTGTGAAGAAAAGAGATCTGGAGGTTCAGAGGCATAAAGTCGTCATCCTCTCAAACTCTGATAGGCACCTTGTGGTAAGAGTGGCTTATTGATGCTGTGTGTGCAAAGGAGAGACCTATCATGATGAGACAGATTGAGTGAGCAAGAGGAAGAGGGTGTGAGGAAGGGAGAGGGCAGAACACACTTGCTTTTAGTCAGCCCTCTCTCTTTTTTCTTTTTTCTTTTTTTTTCTTTTCTTTTCTTTTTTTTTTTTCGGAGCTGGGGACCGAACCCAGGGCCTTGCGCTTGCTAGGCAAGCGCTCTACCACTGAGCTAAATCCCCAACCCCTAGTCAGCCCTTTCTCAAGAACTTGAAGGGCCCCTGGAGAACTGCGCTGGCCCCTTCCAAGGGAGCCCTGATTCCCAAATACTTTGACTTAGAGGTTCTGTTACCTCCCAACTTCCTACACTGGGAACCACGCTCCCAGTATCTGGATGTCAGGACATAAACCATACCCAAACCACAGCAGGCCTTCCAGGCCCTGGAAAGAGCACGCTGGGTATGAAGTGAGGGGAGAAGAGCTCAGGGGGGCCATAGCTCCAGCCTGTCAGGGAAAAGCAAGGGACAATAGAGCCCACTTTGCATTGTGCTAAACTGCCATTTCTCCTGGAGACATGATGAAAAAAGCTTCCCTGTGAGTACCGGCCTTTGTGGAGAGCAGAAAGGCTCCATTTGCAGCCTGAGTGGATTCCCAGGGCATCGATCGCTCCGGGCCATGCTTAGTAGGCTGGGCTTCAGCAAATGGCTTCGTGTGAAGCAAGCTGTTGATAGTGTGCCCTGTTTTCTGTAATTAAAACCTGAATGGCAGGCAGGTCCTTGGGCATTCAGTATGGCAGGAGCTGAAGCGCTGTCCTGGGCTGTGCACAGGATCCGGCCTCCTAGCTGGAGCCTTGTCTGAAGTCTCCAGGGTAGACAGCAAGTGCAGCCGGCCACTGCCATCCTACCACATGCTGGTCCTCACGGGTGACAGTGAGTGCCAGGCCCCCATGTGGGTGCCTCTCCTGCACCCAGCCCCTACTGCCTGGCCCATCCGCTCAGCTCATGTTCGTCTTCCACAGCCTGGAAGCCCTGGTCCATCAGCTGCCTGGTCCGTGCTGATTGCCTGGGCTCCTCAGGCACTGCAGGGTATGCGGTCTCCCTGTCGGTGTGGGTAGCTGAACCCAGCACTTCCTCCAGATCTGGATCTATACGTGAACAATAGGGCTGGAGAGAAGGTTCAGTGGTTAGGAGCACTGGCTGCTCTTCTAGGACCCAGGTTCAGTTCCCAGAACACATACAGTAGCTCATAATTGTCTATAACTCTAGGTCCAGGGGATCCAACATCGTCTTCTGGCTTCCAAGGGCACCAGGTACACACATGGTGCACATACACATTCAGGCAAAACACCCATATAGATAAATAAATAAATAAATAAATAAATAAATAAATATTAGACATAGATGATAGAAAGATAGATAGATAGATAGATAGATAGATAGATAGATAGATAGATAGATAGATAGATAGATAGGGATATATAGATAGATATAGATAATAGACAGACAGGGATATATATATGTACACACACACACACACACACACATATGCCCTGTTGTAAATGTACTTTTGCATTAACTCCCATTACTTCTCTGGAGCTCTTTGTTCACGTATAGATCCAGATTCCTGCATTCCGTTTTATTATCTCTCCTGCCTGGGGGCTTCATTTACCATGCCTCTTAATGCAAGTCTTTTTTAAATGAATATATATATTCATTAAATATATTAAATTCATTAAAATAAATATATTCATGAGTACACACACACACACACACACACACACACACACACACACATCTTGCTGTTGCCTTAGGTCTTGAAGGATTTTCTTTCTGAATATAGAATTCTAGGCTGATAGTTTGAGTCTATCCTTGACCCCATACCCCACCACATACTTTAAAGATGTTTTTCACTCTGTGTGTGTGTGTGTGTGTGTGTGTGTGTGTGTGTGTGTGTGTAATAAAATATACACATCTTTAAAGAAGAATGATCCTCACATACAGCAAGGTTCTTTAATAGCAGGCCAGAAGTCTACCAGCACTGCGGGGTTTCTAAGGGAAGGCCTGGCAGCAGGAACGGAAGGACAAGCAGTGAAGGTTCTCAAGCTATCCCCAAGGAGGGAGGGAGATATCCCGGCAGCCAGAGTGCTAGGACTGCTGGGAAATTCTGCTAAACAAGAACATAGGAGGAGTGACATGGAGACAATCAGCCAGCGAGGAAAATAAAAACTATAGCAAATACTCAACCCAGTGAACAGAGAAATACGTGCAGAGGATAGGATATAGAGTGTGGTTCTGTTTTCCTCCTCTTCCCTTGGTGTGTCAGGCCCGATGCATACTGGGAGAGGATGAAGCGAAGTCCAGAGCAAACGGGTCAGCAGGATCCCGGTCCAGCCATGACTTCTGGGGGACAGGGGTGGGGGTGGGAAGTCCTCTGAAGATTTCAGTGTCATAACCCTTCAGAGTTACAGCCCTTTTAGAAAATCGCTCTCTTAGATGATAGTCAACAAAACAGCTGGTTTATTGGGAATAAACAAGGACGACAGAAACCCTGGGAAATGGGAGGGCTCTTCTTAGTGTGAAGTTTCATTGCCTGAAGCCTTAGGTACTGGGGATTCCTCCTTTGCATGGAGAGGTACTCTGAGAGGTTGAACCTGTAATTTCTCCCAAGGATTGCAGACATTCCTTAGATGGAGGGTGGGGGTCGGGCTCCCCAGGGAAAGTAGGGAAGAGGAATCCTTGCTGGAAAAGGGAGTCCTCCATTTTGCCAGGGTACCTGTCCAGACCTGGGGGGACTATAAATAGCAGGGTCTTCCATATATATTATATATACATATATATATATTAAACAAAACAAACAGGCAGATGGGAAGACAGGAAGCAAACATCAGGTGGAAAGCATAGCTCTCATGTCAATAAGAGCAGAAAACCCCCAGCAATTAAAGCCAGAGGTCATCTTATGGGGACAGTAACTATCTGAGTGCCCACTGGGCTAGCCGGCACTATACATCAGAAGCTGGGAAATGTGGTGTTAATGAACATGAGCACTGAAACCATGAGAAGAAGCCGAGGGACAGAGGGTCACTTCACACGAATAGAGGGCTGCAACGACATTGCCACCCCTAAGGGGCACACTTGGAGCAGCTGGGTCATGCAATCAGACAGAGCAAATGGGTTAAATAGCAAGTGGAAATATGACCTCATCTCCGGACAGATCTCAACCCTGACTTCCTGTAAGTACTAGACAAGCAGATTGGAAATGCAGAAAACAGCCAACTAGCTTGCCCTCTCAGACACGTCTGACCACTTCCCCCAAAGCAGCGGAATACATCATCTCAAAGGCTCCCAGCACGTTTACCACGATGGACTGCAAGACAGTTCCCCACGAATGGACAAGTTTAAACTATACCAGTCATGGTTTCAGGGAAGGTAAGCTAGAAATCAACAACAGAAAGGTATCTTAAGAGCCAAATATTTGGAAACTGAATAGTGTTCTTTGTGACTTGAAATAGAAAGAAATCAGAAGGAAAATGGGAATGTTTTTGAGCTGAATGTCTAAGGGTCTGAAAATCAATGGAGGAAGACCCCAGACTCAGTGTGCAAAGACAGACACTGTTTATTCTTCCAAAACAACCAGTGGGAGTGGAGGAGGGTGTGGGTGTGGGGTGGGGGAGTCAACTATTCTTTGAAATGGTGACTCCAGACAGGCGAGCAGACCTTCTTGTAGAGAACTGGGGGTAACTCTCTAGAACGATTAGGTAATCTAAAATGTTATTGGTGAGTGCCGGGGGGCTCACAGGTGATCAGCGGTCTGCTTTCCTATGTCACGAACACGTTTAACCATGTGGTTATCACCAGGCTCTTCCTTGGGAGGGGGTTTTATGACCTCCTTTCTGGTTTTTATGGCCTGGTCCCTGGAGCTGGTGCCTTATGACCTTGGTTTTGAAATCAGGCCTGGTCCTTCAGTGGAGACACATGGGGTTTATGTCATCCTTCAAATGAAAATGGAAACACAACATAGCAGGACTGGGGTGGTGTGGATCATATATGCTTGGAGGGAAACATAGGTGATGTATTAGTCCAATATCCATCGCTATAACAAAATACCCGAGGCTGGGAACTTCCCACACACATGTGCAACGCCATTCATTAATGTGTGTGTGTAATATAGCTATATTCATACATGTGTATGTGTACATATACATTATACATACTATATATAGTATATGTAGACACTCTATGTATACACTGTATACATGTTATCTATATGTATCTACATATATTATCTATCTATACATATATGTACATATATATATACATATAGATAAATGATATATTTTGGAGATTGAGCACTCATACCAGGCAGCTCCATTGTCTGAAGACCTCTGATAAAGGGTCTCCTGGCAGACAGCATCATGGCCTGACGATACACGGTAGAAGCAATGGCAGGTGAGACAAGAAGACAGAGATTCAGGAGACAGACTTGCTACTCATAACAACTTGCTCTCATGGGGCCTCTCCAGGGTCTTGGGAGAATCCCATCCATCCTTCCGAAGGTGCTGCACCGGGTGACCTATCTGTCTTGTGCTGGTAGTCTCCGCCCCTTCCACCGTCCACTGTCATTCAGCACCACAGCCTCAGGTCAAGGCTTCTAGCAGGTGAGCCTTTGAGAAACAAACCACATCTGGGATACAGCAAGCTCAAAAGGAGAGGTCTCAAGACAGCAGCCTGAGCTGGCAACTTCAGATACTAGGAAAGGAAGGACACATCGAGTCCAAAGAAGATGACGAAAATAATAAAAAATATAAATTGCTAGGAGGTAGTGGCACATGCTTTTAAACCTGGATACTGGGAGGAGGAAGAGGAAGAGGAGGAGGAAGAGGAGGAAGAGGAGGAAGAGGAGGTAGAAGAAGAGGAGGTAGAGGAGGAGGAGGAGGAGGAGGAGGAGGAGGAGGAGGAGGCAGGTAGATCTCTGTGAGTTCAAGTCCAGCCTAGTCTACAGAGTGACTTATAGAACACTCAGGGATATACAGAGAGTCCCTGTCTTGGAAAAAAAAAACAAAAAACAAAACGACAATACAAAGTTTAAATTGATGAAAGAGAAGAGATTGAAGCAGCAAAAAGATGGCTATCTTTTTAAAGACATCATTTAAAACTTAAGCAGCCAGCCCACCCGGTCCAAGAAAGAAAGATGCGTCTCATGGATGTGAGGAAGAGCCGGACCCCAGCAAACACTCCACCGTTCTCACAAGCAAACGTTTGCTGCGAACACTTGTTGACGGGTTCGACAACTCCTCTGATATGGGGTGATTCGGCAAGTTCAGCAGAAAGAGATTGATAAACTTCATGTCTGTGTTGCCTATACCTGTCAGCAAAATTTAATTTGCAAGTTAAAGCCTTGAGAAAGATGAATTTCAGACCCAAATGGATCCACAGTTGAAGCACACTCGTATCTAACAGAAGTAGAATATGCTTCATATTTCCCAGACAACAAAAAGGAAGGCTTGCCCCATCTGGGCAGGCAGCATCGCCCCACTCTTGAGTTGAATAAAGACATCAGGAAGAGCAGAGAACAACTTGCCTCATGAACGAGATGCAAACCCCATTAGCAGAATTTGAAGGATTTTAATCCGTCTAATTCTAATTGTGGCAAAGCAGCTTTATCCTAGTGAGGCAAGTTGCTTTAACATCCAGGAATCAATCAATTCTATCACTAATAATGAGCTGAGAAGAAAACCGCATTCAATAGAAAACATACTTGATAAAATCCAACTTTGATTCATAGTAAGATACCCTGAGGAAACTTGGAAACGACTTCATCGGGTCAAGGCCGGCTATGGAAACAAACAAACAAACAAGTATAAAACCCGGCATTGCTCTAAGACTCAGAAACAAGTCAAAGATGTCCCTAACGTTGTGCTGGAAGGTCCTAGTAATAAGGCGTGGGGAGCAAAAGTGAGTTAACACTTTTCTTCTGTGTAGGACAGCTCACAAAATCCAAGGACTAAAGCTATTGGAAGCACCACCGTTAGCATTCTGTCTAAGCTCCATCCCACAGTTACCTGGCAACAGCCAGGTATGCTCCGCCCCACAGTAACCTGGCAACAGCAAGGTGTGCCTGACACTATAAAAGGGGCTGCTTGCCCTCTCCTCACTCTCCTGCTCTCTTACTCCCTCTTACCTTCTTACCCTTTGTCCTTTCTCTTCCCATTCCCCTACCCACATCCCTCCATGTGCTCATGGCCAGCCTCTACTCCTCTCCTCCTCTTCTCTCATTAAACCTTTCCACATGGAACCATGTTGGCCTGGTGTTGTTTGTCAAGAGGCGAGCCGAGATTTCTACCCCAACAACCACTGCCTCCTCCATCTCTCTGCCCCCTCTTCCACAATGATCTCTGTGTTTTCCAAATATATAAACTCAGGAAAGCATGCACGAGATCATCGAAAGCTCGTGGGAGCAGGGAGAGGACACTTAGTTCCAGTCCTAGCTGAGGACATATTGACAACTAACTGCTGGAGAGCGAGCGTCAGTTTGGTTTAAGAGAGTTTCCCCGGGTCAGCATATTCCAGGGAATGGCCCAAGAGAACATAGACAGAACAGGTTGGACTTGATGGGTGTTTTTCTTTGAAAAAAGACACAGTTGGATGGTTAAGTGGCGGGGGCCGGGGGGGGGGGGATGAATGTGACTGACACAGGTATGAAATCCTCCCCTTCAAAAAAAAAACTGACAAAAAAATAGGAAAAAAACTGCTGGAATTAGTAAATAAAGTGGCAAAGTGTATCAACACACACAGAGCAACGTGAGAGCAACATGTATCAACACACACAGGGCAACATGTATCAACACACACAGAGCAACATGTATCAACACACACAGAGCAACATGTATCAACACACGTAGAGCAACACACACAGAGCAACAGTATTTTCTGCACTTAAATAATAAGAATCAGACATTTAAAAACATTTACAAGCCACTGACACATTAGCTGCTTGGTCATGATGCTAACAAAGGATGTATGGTATTTGGTTATTAAAACAATGGAAATAGGCTCGGTGGGTTATAAAAAGAAGGCATAACATTGAAGGGGCTGGGAGGATAGACCTGAGAGGAGTTAGGTGGGGGAATGGGTGTGAATATTATCAAAATACATTATTTTCATGTGCGGAGTTCTCAAGAATATATATAATATGTATATACCTCAAAAAAAAATGCAGTGTGAAGTAGAAAAGAAGGCCAAATCAAGAGGGATGTGGACTGCGTTCATGGATAGGGAACTGGAGGCTGCCTCTCCACGTTTATTCATAAATCAATGGATCTCAACCAAAATGCTGTCCTGTTCCTTCTCAGTAAACACTGACATTTGGAGTCTCAAATATTGACATAACAGAGAATTCAGAAATAGACTCAAATATGCATGGTCAATTGATTTGTGGCAAAAATAAGGAGACTATTGGACAGTGACGATACAATTCTCTGGTAAATAATGCCGGGTTCTTGCATAATTAAAATGGTGCTACCGTTTTCTACTTCCAGGCAACCAAAGTTTGTTTCCAAAAGACCTGTGTATGAATTCTTACCCAGCCTTGTGTGAAATATACAAAAGCTGGAGACAACCCAAATGTTCGGCTGGTGAATGTGTTAACACGTCGTGCACGCTCTCTGTTCATAAATTCGGGCAGGAGGGCGGTTCAGAATAATTTGCTAAGGGAAAGAAGCTAGCACTCCTCCCCCCACCCCAAGCAGTGAGATGTACTCTATGCAGGCCTCTATTTGTATGAATCACGGAGTGACTGACAACTTGGCGGTGGTTTCCTAGGGGCAAAGCCAAAGATACAGGAAGAGAAGAAGAACAAGGAGGAGGAGAAGGAAGAGGAGGAGGGAGAGGAGGAGGGGGAAGGGGAGGAGGAGGAGGGGGAGGGGAGATGAGTGTACCTATTTCTGCTATGGTAGTAAAGGCTGGCTTCATGGGTTAAACAATACAAATGTATCACATCTTATACTTTCACCATGTGCAGGGAGAGTGTGGGGAGTGCTTCCTGTGCAAGCGTGGGAGCTGAGTTTGGACGCTCCACATAAGAACTGGGCAAGGTGGTACACAACTGTTGCTCCAGTACCGTGGGATGGAAGCAGGAAGATTAGAGGAGCTCTAGTCAACTGGGCCAGCTTGAAAAACCAGTCAGCTCCAGGTTCAGTGAGAGACTCAGTGGAGACTATCAGAGGAAGACATCACTGTTGATCTCTGGCTTCTGTACCCATGCATAGGCGAGCACAGGGGTTCATGCACGTGCGTGAGCGTGCACCAGTGTGCACTGGCATTACTGCCAGTGAAGTACAGACTGTAAAAAGGTAAGTGTAAAAGCAATCTGAAAGAGAAAGTCACAGCCATAAAGGCAGCGTGGTGAGGCAGACACCCGTGTGTTCACAAATGCACAGTCCAGATAGCACACAGTGCAACAGGCCATCCCAAAGGTGATGAGGAAACCAACAGTCAGGATCCTGAGCATCCTCGGAGCTTCCCACAATGCACTGCTGAGAGGTATGCGCTGACCAGAAAGAGGCAACTCTGAACACGTGAGCAATGTAAGACGCTCTGAGTGACTGCGGAGGGAGACTGAGGACCGCAGTGCTGAGCTCTGATAACAGCAGCGTAAGATGCTGTACGCAAGCATCAGGGCCCACGGATGCTGACCTGAGGTCCGAGGGGAGAAACCAAAGAACACAGAGCATTTCCTCAGATCGAAATGAAAACTGTCTCTATCATGCTACAATCCAGCACTGCCCTTTGACATTGACTCCACCCTCTCTCCTTCAGATGCACTGGAGAGCCCGGCAGCAAAGGGGTCAAGGAAAAGAAAGAGCAAAGTGAATGGTTTTTATTCTCAGGACACTTTAAAAATGATTTATTTATTTTTGTCTTATGAGTACAAGTGTTCTGCTGGCGTGTACTGCTTGTGTACCATGTACCTGTCTGGTGCATGCAGAGGCCGAAGAGGGTATTGGATCCCTTGGCACTGGAGTTACAGAGGGTTGCGAGCTACCACGCAGATGCTGGGAACTGAACCCAGCGCCTCTACAAGAGCGGCCAGCGTTCTTAGTCACTGGGACATCTCTCCAGCCTCATCCCGAGCCGTGTGGAATTTCCAGCATAATCTACTGAGAACAACTAGAATCCTTTGGAGTCCAGTGAGTTGGAGAGAGTAAATTCAGCATAAGAAATAAATATTATAAATGAGAGAGATAGTAATAGTGACATAAAAAAAAGCCAGTTGTGAGAACAAATCACCCACTGTTTCCAAGGTTACAGGAGCAATGCTGGCTTGGAAGGCCCTTCTAGTGGGAAGGAACAGCTGGACTTTGAGGAGGGCTTGAAGGAAGACTTAAATGTATGAACAGACTTACCACACCCAATGTATGAACAGACATTCCACACCCACGGATGGAAAGAGTTAAGAATAATGAAAATTCTCTTTAAGTTGGTATAAAGATAAAATGTGTTTTCAATCTAACCCAAGCTAACTAGTCAAGCTGGTTCATAAAATTAATATTATCATAGTGAAGTGACCAAGGTAAGGCCATCTTGTTCTGACTCCATTTGCATTTTCTAGGACAGCCCTCAGCCCTCTCTCCCCTCTGCCTTGGCAACACATGAGGTTTCCATGACCTTGACCGTGGTTAGATGAAGTAACGCGACAGTAGCATCCATACAAACGATATAAACTAAGGTAAACGAGGAAGGTATACATCAAAAATAATTGTCACCTTACATCTGAAACAACACCTAGGCGCTGTCAAGAATGTTTTAAGGTCGCCTTGGCCCTCACGGTTTTCGTCTTTAAAAATTCTGTGCCCCTGATATTCAGCATGGAGAGACTCTGAGACATCAGCCCACTCTCAGTTGCCAGACAAATTAAAGGACTCAGATATACATTTAACTGGCTCAACTGGCATGGCTGACTGGATCTTTCCTGGATTATTGAATAACAGTGGTTCAGAAATAGCCGAGATGTGCTGGAGACAAAAGCGGGCTCTTCCCCTCTAGATGTCAAGACGCTGTAGGTGGGAAGGCAGCTTGGAAGGAGGTGTTTCTGGCTCTTGAGGTCCATCTGAATGGAGTTCTGAGCAACGCTTGGCCCAATACCGTTGTGAAGCTCGAGTCTCTAAGAGAGCAAGTTAGGGTTCGGGGATGGAGAAGTAAAGCACAGTGGCTGGAGAGAGGGCTAAAACATGGTCGTCAGCACACGTGGCTGTGGGATGCGATACGCGGGCTCCCTGTGAAGAAAGGGTAGATTCATTAAGTCCACGGCACTGGTATTACAGGAAACAAAACCCACTTTACACCATAAACTAAAACCAACCGAGGGTGGGTCGAAGCCTGAACATGAGGATGGGGAACTGCGAGGGTAACGTAAGGGTTTATGTGGGCACCACAAAATGGAAGGGAGCGTCTGGAGCAGCAGACGCATGAAAATTTAAAGTTCTGTTCAGCAGAAGGCACCATCAACAAAGAGAAAAATACAAGCCTCGGTCTTGGAGGATATATTTATAACCCATATAACCAATAAAGTATCACTACCCGGGTACATAAATAATTCCTCAAAATCAATAAGGGAGCAGCAAGCGGCCGATGGAAGAATGAAGAAATGATAAGAAACAATAAATATGGGAGAGGGGAGGGTTCGCCATAAATACGTGAAAGCGTGTTCAGCTTCAGGCCTAACACGGAGGAGCACAAATTAAAACAACAAGATGCCATCTTTCACCCATTAGAGGATAAAGAATTAGTAAATCTGGTCTCGCCAAGTGCTGCCGTGAATCTGTGCAGCCAGCAGCCCTGAGAAGTGTTGGCTGGAGGGTAAATTGGCATTACCATCGCGACAGCCCTGTCCCTACTTAATCATGGTTGTAGAGCACACTCACGGGTTGGGGTTACTAAGCACCTGTCTGCCAAGAATGCTCAGGGCTCTGTCCACAGGAACCCCAGGGGTCCAAAGTGCTTCCCTCCCAGCCAGCGTTTCCACCAGAGGGTGTGGTCCTGAGGGTCTGCACTAGCAGTCTCCAGGTGGCAAACAAGGCACCTGGGTGTCAGACATTGCTGCCAGTCAGGCAGGCAGAAGGGACAGGCTGAGAGTCCCATCCTGGGGAGGGATGAGACACCATGCCTTCTGGACCCAGGGGAACTGTTCTACCAGTCAGTTAAAGCAGGCTGGCTTGCTGCCAACCACGGCGCACATCTGTAAGAAAGCTGGATGTTGCATGAAAAAAGGAGGTCGTAGCCATCTCTGCCACTTTGACACTTAGGTAAACTTTCGAACTCATAAACTACTGTGAGTGGGTATGTACGCATAATAGAGCGTGTAAATGTGGGCATCGAAAAGGCGCCCAGACACCATGGGCAGAGCACGGCCTTCCCTCTACCTGCGGAAGCGGAGTCGTTTGCAGGAAGGAGCTATGGCTTGGGAAAGCGGGATCAGCGGGGAGGAGCCAGAACCCTGAGGGAGGAGGATTACTACAGAAATTCACTGGCACCTGATGTTTGAAATCCACTGAGGTAATTGCTGTAATTCATTCAGGTAATCAAGGCAGAGTCTTAGGACACACACACTCAAGTAGCGTTCGATAACTCATCCCAGCTTGCCTGGGGAGTCCTTAGGGGGTAGGAACAGAGAAAGCTGTGCTCTGAGCGGCATCTGAGGTCCTTGTTATAGCTGGAGTAACACGAGGACACCCACACCCCCATCTCTACTCCTCACAGGGGGCTACGTCAGCACGGTATGTTTTTAAAACTGCGGGTACCAGGCCACGAGATGTTGTGGCTCACTGAGAATACAATCAGGTCTGTGGGGAGCAAGGAAAACTAATGAGAGCTTAGTGGTGTAGTCAGGGCGGGGCCTAGGCTTACACATCCACTGTGTAACAGCAGCTACCTGTTGACAGTGGCCAGAGAAGCTGAGGCTCCCTGAGGGCGAAAAGAAATCAGACAGAAATGCGTGCAGAACCCATGCTGGGGATGGCTATAACCTCTCCTGGTCTACATAAGAGGAGGTCTGAGCACTGGAGAAAGTGATGCCTGGCTCTTCTGTGAGGAAACTCTGTGAGATGCCACCGTCTTCCACAGCGATCTGTTTGTGCAGCGGAATTCCAATCAGGCAGCAACGGCATCTCCCGTGGATTTGACAGGCTGTGTGAAACTCCCTGGGAACAGAGAACACTTGTAAACATTGGTTTTTGACAACAGAAAGCAATGACAACTGGACTTGCAGACACAAGTTACATGTGACAAGGAGACTGCTCGTCTGAGCTGCGGGGACACTCGGGAGGCATCGTGTGCAGTACAGGGGGCTGGGAGTCAGGAGACAGGCTGGCCCCTGGGACAGGCTAAAGTGGGTCTCTAAGTCACAGACTCGGGAGGGAACGTTTCGTGAGGTAAAGAAACTCATCTCAAGACAGACAAGCTCCAAAACAGATACTGACTTCGCCATTAATCAGGGGGGCACTAGTGAAAGCGGCCGTGAGATATTACTTTTCTCCCCTAAAACTGGGAGGAAAAGGTAAAAGCCAATGATTTCATGCAATGTCAGACGTAAGCAAAGGCAGAGGGGGCTCGCATGGCCAGCGGGGAGTCCTGATTATGACACGTGCCTGCGCTTGGGTAATAGGAAAAAAATGATTAACGGGGAGAAGAAGAAACAAGTTCTTTTTTTTTTCCTAGCGAAGAGAGCCTGCAACACAGCAGTGTCACCCATAAGAGAGAAGAATCTACAGCTATCAAAAAAACCCCGAGGTCGGGCTGCGTGTGCCAACATGGAGAGCTCCCGAGACACTGTGTTAAATATAAAAGCCGAGCTGCAGACAACCCATGAAATATGTATGACTCCATTTGTGCGAAGGCAAAATCGCCAGACAAAACTGTATATTTCCCTCTCCGAGAGCGCATGTGTGCTGGCCACAGTGAAGAAGACGGCCGTTTCTGGCAGCAGGGAGGGACCCCCTCCCCACCCGCGCAGGAGCAGCCACAAATGGCAGTGGGCTGAGTGCCCCCCAGGCTCCCGTCCGTGTGCTGTGGGCGCAATTTAACAAATGACTGGGACAATAAAAGGAAATTAAAATCGGCTGCTAGATGTGTACAGGTTGCAAGCTTAGGAAGGAAGAAAAGCGAAGGGTGAGGGTTCAGTGTCAGAGATGGATGGACGATGCCTGAAGCCGGGGACAGAAGATGCCACCAGGACAAGAGTGTCAGCATGAGCCCCGGAGAGCTGCTCCAGAGAATAGGAGTACTGGTCAGGTTGAACTGGGGTGTGAGGACCAAGGGCAGCAGGTGAACCCCACTGGGAAGTAGGGAAGCCCAAGGAAGATCCAGGCTGAAGGAGGCATGGGGCTCAAAGGTAGAGGAGACTGAGTCCACCAGTTACGGTTTAGGAGATCAAGTCTCACTGCTGTAGGTGGGGATAGTGGGTGGGCAGGGAGCGGGCAGAAGAGGAGGGAGATGCATGTGCAGGAAGGGAAAGACTGGGCATGGTCAGGCTGACCAGGAAGGGCTCCCTCAGGGGGAGAAGAGCTAACCATGGGTAGGCAGATGAGGCAAAGGACTTTTCCATGCCTCATCCATGCCAATCCATGGCCATGTCCTATGTCCTCACAGGAGTTGGTAAGGTTAACCTGGGCACTTCTAGCTTAGATGTGAGCTTTCCTATGAGGAGACACTGGATCCTCCACGGGAGGGAGAAACCTGCAGGAGGACTTAGGGCTGGGAAGCAAGCAACCATTCAATGAGAACAATCCTGTCCTACAGTCAAGGCCAGATGTTCTTTAACATGGGAGGATAGCTAAGCAATGCTTGGGGCCTGGGGAGGCAGAGATGGCTGCCTATCCTTGTGGAATGTTCTCTGATTGCCCTGACTAGGAACAGGTAGACAGGAGAGATACCAAATACTAACACGGAGCCTCCATCCAGTGAAGGCTGGGGCCACCCGAGATGGGAGTGTCTTAGTCAGGGTTTCTATTCCTGCACAAAACATCATGACCAAGAAGCAAGTTGGGGAGGAAAGGGTTTATTCAGCTCACACTTCCACATTGCTGTTCATCACCAAAGGAAGTCAGGACTGGAACTCAAGCAGGTCAGGAAGCAGGAGCTGATGCAGAGGCCATGGAGGGATGCTACTTATTGGCTTGCTTCCCCTGGCTTGCTCAGCTTGTTCTCTTATAGAACCCAAAATCACCAGCCCAGGGGATGGCACCACCCACAATGGGCCGGGTCCTCCATCTTGACCACTAGGTGAGAAAATGCCTTACAGCTGAGTCTCATAGAAGCATTTCTGCAAGGGAGGCTCCTTTGTCTGTGATAACTCCAGCTTGTGTCAAGCTGACACAGAAAACCAGCCAGCACAGGGATGGAGCCTCCATCCACTGAAGCCTGGGCCACATGAGTTGGGTATTTCCAAGCCAAGGAATGAGCAAAGTCCTTGGACAACAGGTTGGACCCAGAGATTTGGCAAAAGAAGAATTTAGAGGGTTCAGTGGCCAGGGTCTTCGTGGGATCCTCATTGTCCCAAGGAACCTGTCGTGTGAGCATGTGGCCATCACTGGTGACTCACTCATAGCCCATGGCCTCGTTAAACCATGTGACTTGGCCTTAGCCACTGAAGTAGGAGAATACTCGCTCAGGCGTCCAGATATAAAGGCATCTAAGAGCCTGGGTATCCTTAGCCCAGACAAATCCACTCACACAATGGACAGACAGTCTTACAGGGAGGATGGAGGGGGCCATGGGAAGGTGAAGTGCGTGTCTGTGGGTAGGAGCCATTCCCAAAGCCCACAGAGCAGCCTGCATCGGGGCAGACCTGAATCGGGTACTCCATCTCCTGAACCAGGTTACATCACCTGGCCCGAACTCACAAGAAATGGAGAAGATGGCTGATGAAAAACTACGTGTCCAACCTCAAGCTATCAGAATTAAGTTCTATCCACTGTACTCAAGAGCTGTCTGCCACACACTGGGAGGCACAAGGATGGTGGTGGTGATTTGTGTAAGACATGGGGGCTGTCTGGGCCCCATGCCTGCTGTTCTTGACAATCAGTTGACTCTACCGGCTGACAGGGAAGTTTTCTAGTTGGAAGCTCAGATTGGAAAGAGCCAAGCAGGATGAGATTTGTCTGCGTCCATCCTTCAACGGGAAGAGTAATCAGAGCGCGGGCCATCACCACATAACACACAATGGCTTTAATATCAACTCCCCTTAAATATTAGATGCACCGAGAAAATATTAGCTAAATTACTGCAGACTAATATGATCAGTTTCCTCTAGGATAAAATGTGATAAATGGGTTTTAATAAACTAAGGAGAATTATATGCGTCATATTCTTGGTTCCTGTCAATTTTATTTAGAGTAAAATGCCATTGCGATAATTAGTTGGTTTTTACTGTGTTCATTAAAAGCTTTTCTAATGACCGCTTGGAGGAATAAGTAAAATTAATTTCTTTCTTGAGCATCCGAAGAATTCATCACACAAACAAAAAGCAAATTTCAGGTCCGTGCAAGACGGGGCGGTGGCTGTGGCTTCAGCACTTTGAGGCATCTGCCGAGGGCATTGAGATCCAGGCATCCACAGCGGTGAACAGGGTGCAGGCCCCTCTTGAGGCAGATGGTGCCACTGAGCTGTGACCCCAGGCACCTTTCACTACTAAAGTCAGAGCCTTCCCCTTGTAATCGGACAGTTTGGGGTTCTAAACTTGGGGTCCCATCACATCTCCTTTCAGAAAGGGAACTTGGATCTCCTAAGACACCTTCTTCAGTCCCGTATACTGGGCTACGCTCAGCCTGCCTTAAGCACACAGTGTCCAGCCCATGGGCACACATTGTCTCTGGATGGATCACAGTTGGTTAAAGGGTTAGAGGGGACCTCCAGGGTTAGTCATCATGATGGTTATTTTTGACAACGTCACAAAGGCTAGAATCACCTGAGAAGAAGGACCCTTAGCTGAGGAATTGCCATCCATGAGATCGGACTGTGGCTGTGTTGTTGGGACATTTTCTTGATTGATGATTGATGTGGGGGCAACCCGCTGTGGGCAGTGCCACCCCTGGGCAGGTAGGTGATGTGGAGAGCAAGCTGTGGGGTGCAAGCGTGGGGAGCATTCCCCATGGTCCCCACTTCTGCTCCTGCTTGAGTTTCTGCCTTCACTTCCCTCAATGATTGGGGGTGGTAAACCATTTAAATTAACTCTTTCCTCCCCCTGATAACTTTTGATCATGATCTCTAACACAGAAACAGAAACCAAACTAGGACAGAAACCGGTACCAGATGGTGGGATGTGGCCATGTTGGCCCTGACTGGAATGTGTGCCTTGGGCTGCTATGCAGAGGAAGGTGGAGGATTTTAGAGCTTTGGATTAGAAAAGCCAATGAGTGCTCAGAGCTTAAAGAGCTATTGTGGGAACTTGGAAGATAACACTGAGGATGGAAGCCTGGCTTACAGGGTTTAAAGAGAACTTGTAAAGTCCCTCAAAAACTCTGTGAGGGCAGTTGCACTACCTGGTTGTGTGTGTCAACTTGACACACACTGGAGTTATCACAGAGAAAGGAGCCTCCCTTGAGGAAATGCCTCCATGAGACCCAGCAGTAAGGCATTTTCTCAATTAGTGATCAAGGGTGGGAGGACCCAGCCCATTGTGGGTGGTGCTGTCCCTGGGCTGGTGGTCCTGGGTTCTATAAGAGAGCAAGCTGAGCAAGCCAGGGGAAGGAAGCCAGTAAGTAACATCCCTCCATGGCCTCTGCATCAGCTCCTGCTTCCTGACCTGCTTGAGTTCAGTCCTGACTTCCTTTGGTGATGAACAGCAATGTGGGAGTGTAAGCTGAATAAACCCTTTCCTCCCCAGCTTGCTTCTTTGTCATGATGTTTTGTGCAGGAATAGAAACCCTGACTAAGGCATTCACTGAGCCAGTTGTCACCCTGGCTCCCCTCCCATGAGTACACTCAGTCCGATGGTGCCAGGATTTCCCTGTTTTGTTTGGTGCCCAGCTCCTCCTGCTCTGGGAATCTTTGAGGAGTGAACATTCCAGAACACCTGCTATCTAGTGTGGGATTCCGGTCCCTCTTTGCAAACATGTTGATACAAAGTGTTCTTCTGAAGGGAAGCCTTGCTTCTTGGGGTAGGTACAGTTTTCAACTTAAGTTTACTTTGTAAAGAGCTCTTCCTTGAACACACAGCAATTGCCAGAAACAGTAACCAGCACCAAATCCTGTGCATACGGTGTCTTTTCTTACAGAGCATAATTTTAAGGTAGAAATAGTAAGAGGTCGAAGTAGCTAACAGTTAGGGGCATGTGGTATTGTGTGTGGCCAAGGTTTAGCTCTTGCTGTCCACATCCTCCTTCTTGTCATACTGTGAGTGACAATGTGTGATAGGTGAAGTGGGGTGAACGTCAGAGTGCTGTGACAGTGTCAGGCTGTCCAAACGGCCAGAAGTGCCACTCTTACACTCTGGTGCTGGTATTAAATAAAAACAAGAGGCTTGAACAGAGTACAGATACATTGTAACCGTCCGTCCAACAGTCAGGCTGGGGGTACCAGGCAGGGTGCATGCATATACATCGTGGATAGCTGCACCGAGGGATGGCTTACACGCTGGAGTGGATGATGCGAAATGGTGAAGTCTCATCACACAACTCACAAAGATGTGTAGAGTCTGGAATTTCTTCTTCACTTTGGAATTATCCCACTTCGTGTTGTCAAACCAGGACCGACCTCACATGACTGGCACTATAAGAAGTGAAATTCTAGCCGAGTAGGAGCCTGTGGTACCGGAGGACATCCAAACGTTCCCTGTAGCGACAGCACTCAGTTTGGACCGTGGTCGATACACTTTCCCAGAGCCAGCCCTGGACATGGCGTCTCCAAGCCTGGCTCGGTGCTGGGCTGTCACGTCGGGAGCAATGGCTGCAGCAATTCTGGCGATGGGTAATTTAGCTGGTAATCATGCCTCATTGTTGTTTATTTGCCATTAGAAGCTGCTCCTCAGACTCTCTCTAGAGCGAGGCAGAGACACACTCAATTAAGCCGAGGGTGAATCGGGCCCGTGGAGTCAGCTCCAGGGCTGGGGGGCTCAGGTACAGCCCAGGAGAAGTCTCGGTGCCTAGCAGTCAATCAGGGTACCCTAATTGGAAAGTGGTAATAAAAAGTAATTGAGTTTAATACATAATTTAGATCATTACCCAGTTAAGTTAATGCCTCCCGCTTAGGTGTGGGGAGAAAATTATTTATCTCCTAGACGGGAAAGATTTCATTTGTTTTGATAATGGAATACTGGCCAATTGACTTTAATAAGAGCAGTTTGTTAAATCAGATTTTGAATTGGTGCATGGATTTGAAGTTCATATGTTAATTTTTGACATGATATACTCAGCACAACCGTTCTTCCCTTAAAGGGCTGAATTTATTCTCCCCAGGGACCTCCCAGTCACGGGAGTCCTACGTTACACAAGTTAAATGAGTCTTGTGTCTTGACGGGAGGCAGTTGAGCTCCTCACTTCCTCCCCCCCCCTTTTTTTATGGAAAAAGAGACATGCTACAGAGCTCTGCTTCTTTGCGAACCCCTTTCCTCTCTAAAATGGTCCCCCAGCTGTGAGCAAATGCTTTCGTTAAATACTGAAAGGAACCTAATAACGATCCTTACTTGGACCTAACCATCTGCGATTCATTAACTCGTTTAATTTCCTCAGCCTTCCTGCCAAGTCTGTAGCAGCGCTCACCCGTTCCCTGTGTGTGCACACTGAGGCCAGGCTCTGATGACTAAGGTGCTGGTAGAACTTGGTGCGGTATTCCTCCTGACCCAGGCAAGCGCTCTCTCCACTTAGGCCTCTGCTTCCCTCTCTACTGAGTGGGAATTAGAAGAGAGCCTTGGAAGAGAACTTCAGATCACAGGAAGACACTTGTGGTATAGGTGTGTGTGTGTGTGTGTGTGTGTGTGTGTGTGTGTGTGTGTGTGTGTGTTGGGGGTTGGTGGGGGTGACCCATGTCTGCACATCTCTCTGGGGTTCCCTCCAAGTTCTCACTGCCTTGTAACTACCCCTTCTGAGGTTAGAAAGCCCTCAGAGGCATTCTAACAGCCCCCTGGGACTCCAAGGGACACATAACACTCATCTCTCTGGGAGACAAGCCTCCGAGGTGCTGAGGGAGCACAGGGCATCCTGGAACCCTCCATACTCAGCAGGGCCATCTCAAGACTTCCAGTAACTAGGGCTCTTCCTTTCTGTAGGGAGAGAGGAATCTGGATCCTCAGAGAGAGAAGAATGAATCTATTGGGTCTGGAGAGGCAGAGCAGGCCAGTGGAGAGAGAGCCTGGGCAGAGAATCTCATCTCCATCCAACCAGCAATGCACCCATCCTGGGAGTGGTCAGGACCTGGGGAAACCCACACCCCCACCCAAAGCTAGAGCCCAGTCTGAGAAGGGGCTGTAAAGTGAGAGTCAGAGTGGACAGGATTGATTCACAGGCCCGGCAGCCACAGCTGTGTCCAGCTCAGCTTCTTCAGGAGTCACTCACCTTTCACACATGGACCCAGGGAGATGGACCAAGCTCACCTCTTATCCAGTAGCTTTGGGATTATCAGGAACGTCACAACCTAGAGGTAGCCAGCTTCTGGAAGCCCTGCCTGCCCTGCATATCTGGGCTTTTCTGTCAGCAGATTGAGTTATCGCAACCTTCAAGGGAGAGTGAAACCAGGGCCTGGCCCAAGCACTGCCGGGCAGGACCTCAGGGACAAGAGAACTACTCTTCAACGTTACAGTGTTACGCATGTGGACCACCCAGCCCAACACGTGGTGCTTGAGAAACATTTGTTTCCGTTTAAGCAGCAATGTGGTCCCACCCTCCTACTCCTTTCCAAGGTCAAGGCCAACACTAGGAAGGCTGACGCCACAACTGTGAGGGTGCCTGACCGTGACCATTGCCTTAGAACAAATGGAAGCACTTGTTTACAAATTGTCCATTGAAATTTGAGTTGCAAAAATTGGCATCGGGCCTTGCCTGCCAGGCCACCCGGATTGGAGGGTGATTTATTAAGATTGCTTTACCTGAGGCCGCTCTGGCCCATGCCTCGGAGTAATTCACACCGGGCTCATTTCGGATGCAGTCAAAGACCCCCGTATTTCACTATGACAATGTAATCACAGAGCCACATTAAAAAGTCATTATTGTTTAGAATCCAGCTTGGTTTGAAAAACACTTACTATAAAATTCAACAGCCTTTGTAAATTACCGAAAGGTTTACTCAAGAGCACTGGGCGCCGTGATTTAGACACGGAACTTACCACTTTATTGATTCAGTGGGATTTTGTCGGTCCCTGCATTTATGGGAGATGATTAGTGAGTGATCAGAGAAATAAACTACCTCGTGTTGGTTCATAAATAATGATGAATTGAATCTGCGCCCTCAAATTTCCTGCACATGCCACTCTGGCCCCAGAACCCGAGATGTACTTTCCGGGGTGGCTCTGCAGTGGTTCAGAGATCAGCCCACACCTGGGTGGAGAAAAGTGAGGGCTCGCCTCCTGGCTTCTCTGGGGATGCTGTGTCCTGCCCGCTGCCTCCCAGGGGAGTGGTGCTCTAGACAAACTTCCCAGCAGCCACACAGGGTGCTGAGGGGCACTGGACGCGAGGCCCCTCATAAACGAGATTTTATGTTTTACCTCCTCATCCTGTCCAGAGACAGGATTCATGCGTGCACACTCCCTAAGTCATTCATACATGGTGCATGCGCAGAATAGGGAATTGCTCCTGGCTGCCCTGAGAGGATGAGGGCAAAAATGCTGCAATGGTAGCATGGGGGGAGGGGGGGAACCTGAAACAACCTCCCTATGCCCAGAGCAGAGCAGGATGCTGGCCTGCCTACAAGTAGCAACTGAGGACAACTTAGGAGTCCCGACCTTGATATGCCAGCTCATCTCCAGGACCAGAAGGAAATGTCTCCAAACAATTTCTACTTATTTCCCTCCTTGGGAGTTTCTGATGCACTAAGGGTTCCAGAGGGACCACAGAGAAAACAAATGGCTCAGTGTGGAATTGTATCTCCAGAGGCCCCCACATGCCACAACTCACAGGACTGGGCATCTCAGAGGCACTCGGGGGGAGTTCCAAGCAGGAATAGAGCTCAGACAGCGCATCACACGGGGGGGGGGGTGCTAACCCCTCTATCAAGGCTTATCATGGCTACACCCTCACAATTCTCCCGGGCCCCCTGCCCAATTCCCACCCCTACCCCACATCTCAGTCTGGCCATGACAAGCTTTGTCAGCAGCTCCAGGAATGGAGGCAAACAGAGCAAGCATGGCGGAGCCCCACAAATACAGGTTAAGCAAAGCAGAGACCGAATTCTGAGTTTGAACTGCGTGACACGGAATTGAGTTACGCTGAGCTGAAAGTCGATTGAGGGAGAGAGGGACTGAGGGCTGAACGGAATTGAACTGGAAATGGGTTAACAGACTCGATTATAATCTAAACACCAAGCAAGCAGGGTAGTGTGTGAGGCAGGGGCCCTCAACGCCAAGATTCCCACACTCAGAGCAGAGAGGAGGCCAGAGACCAATGTCCTGCTTCCTGCCTTCTGGTCAGCATTACTGATGGGCCTAAAAGGTAAACTTGTGAGTCAGCCAGCCTATGGTGGCCGCACATCGTGTGCACGACCTGGGAGTTCTCACAGCCTGCCCTGCCCTTGTGTGCTGCTTGTCCCAAGAGTCTTCCACACAACACAGATGGCGGCCACTAGAACTGAGGCTGCTCAGGCTTTGCCCAGCAGGGAGCCCAGGTGAACTAGATGAAGGAGCGTAAGGGACTCCCAGGAAGGACAGCTGTGGAGACCCGCATTAGGCTGACACAAACGCTCAACACCCTTTAGGACCTGGCTCAACAGCTGTGTGGCCCGGGCCTCCATAAACACAGCCCTTGGGCTCTTGAGATCTTGTCAACCTGAACTGCAGTGAGACCTCATCTGAAAACATCGGAGTAACGAAATAAGATGGTGACAGTGGCCGAGTACTCGGAAGCTGGGGTAGAGGGAGATGTGCTTGGGGAATGTGTATGCAGTGAGGGTTACAGATCAAAAGAGCGGTTGGGGATCTGGGGTGACAGCTCAGGGGCTAAGAGCACTTGTCACTCTTGCAGAGTTCAATTCCTAGGTTCGATTCCCAGCACCCACACAGCAGGGTAATCTCATAACCATCTGTAACTCCGGATCTAGGAGATTTGAACCTTTCTTCAGGCCTCCATAGGCACCAGGCACACGCATGGTACAACTGGCACATTCAGGCAAGACATCCATTTACATAAAATAAAAAACAAAAACCTTGGAGCAGTTGGTGTCCAGAGTGTGTCAGGGGCCCAGCCCATTCCTGTTGGCTGGGAACTCTGGGCAAGCTCCACGCCCCTCCCCCCAGAGTGGGGCCTTTAAAACTGGGGATGGGGTGGGGGTAGGGGTCGGGGGGATGAACAAACAACACAGGGACACTGGGTCTCCAGCCTTTGATCTCAAGCAATTGAGTTCTGCTCTTGGCACTTTCAACCAACGGGACTGGTGTAGTTTTTGCAAGAAACAAGTTCTACCTAGGACTGTACCATTGCTGTGTCCTTTCATCTCTGAGCTCAGCCCGGAAGTCAGTGTACCACTTCACCTGGTTCCCATCAAGGATCAACCTCGAGCTTCAGGCATAGGGGTGCACAGCTGAAGTCTTACGACTCGAGAGGCTTCGGCGGGGAGAGTGAATATTTGAGAGTAGCTTAGGCTCCGTCGTGATACCTTGTTCAGAAAACAAGACACAAAGCACCAGACTCAGTGTGTCAGAGTTGCACCTGCCCCCCACCCCAGGCCCTGACCCTGGCAGTAGCTTGGTGAGTGTGCCGGAGTGAGGGCCTCTTAATGACCACAGGCAGGGCTTCCTCTGATGAGGACTCCTCTGTCTTGCATCCTTGGACCACTAGCCATCACTCACGGCTCTTCACCTCTGGTTCTTCTCCGAGTTTAGAGGAGAGAGAGCAGCTTGAGTGCCCAAGGCTCCATCTTCCATGCCATGAGGGGCCAGGAGGGGCCAGGTGAATTTGGCACATGGAGATTGACTCTGTGGAGCCAACCCAGCCTGGGGCGGCTTCTCTGCTTTTCCTCCTCCTCATCCGGCCGCTAAAGAGGTGGTACTGTGCTGTACTGTGCTGGAAATATGGGTTTGTAGTAGTCATGTGACATCCCTTCCAGTCTTGACCTGACGGTGGGGTAAGAGCTGGTTCCTGCATTGGGTCCTGAGAAACTTGCCACCCTGAACCTACCTGGACCCACCTCGGATGCAGCTCTTCGTCTCTTTCTTATTTTCCTCCCTTTCATTTTGTCGTGATGCAGGAAACAGAGAGCTCACCCTGTCTCCACATGCTTTAAGCTGGGAGCTGGAGAGACAGCTCAGCAGTTAACAGCACTTGTTGCTCTTGCAGAGGACACAGGTTCAGTTCCCAGAACTCACATGTGCAGCTCACAACTACCTGTAACTCCATTTCCAGAGGATCTGACACCTTCTCAGGCCACCACAGATACCAGGCATGCACACACACACTCACACACATACACACACACACACACACACACACACACACACACACACACACACACACACACTCTGCTTTGAACGCAGGGCTTCCTAATCTGGCATGGAGCTTCCTCCAGCTCTTGAATACTGCTCTGCTGCCCCTGTCCCTGCGCCTGGCCAGGTGCCCTCCTCCTCGGCCTGCAGTGACCTCTTCCTGATGCTGCCCGTCTGTCTCCCTCCATAATCACACTGGGCTCTGGAAGGGAAGGGACCTCTTGAGTCCCCAGGGCTAGACTCTCAGCAGGTGTTCACTTATTATTTGTTGAATGAATGAACGTCCTTGGTGTTGTTTTCCCAGTGTCCTTTGCTCCTGTTCCTGAAATGGCTTGTTTTTCTCTTCCATTTCTATCCCAGTTCTGCAGCCTCATTTTTCACTCATTCTGCTATCTGAACATCTTTTGTTTTCTTATGTTTATTCTGTGTATTTTTTCCTTTAATTTGGAATATACATCCTTTGTCCCAGCATTTCACTGTGGGACAATGCAAACATTTAGAACCCTTTGTATAGGATCACGTGTAACTTACCCTAGTCTTAAGGCATGCTAGCATGTCACAGGTAATTGTTTTAAGGAGCGAGACGTTAGAAACAAAATAAGCCCTGGTTCCTCTCTCTCTCTCTCATTCCCTTCAGAGATCTCTGCTGCAATGCACCACATGGTTGTAGCAAAGATTAGCACAGATGACATCACCCTCACCCAGTGGGGTGTGTGTGTGTGTGTGTGTGTGTGTGTGTAGTTTTGTTCGACGTTACATTTTAGGTGATCTGAGTCTGTGCAGGGCCAGTGGCGGCTGTGGACAACATCTTTCTGCCTGAAGGACTCCTCCGGGCACATTCCTGGGTGTCACTTTGTAGAATGTCTGGAAGGAAGAGGGGACAAGCCCAGCTTCAGCTTTGTGGCAAAAGTTGTATTAACTGCACTTCTCTGGTTGACGGAAAGAGGGCGCTTTCCCCATTACCTGACCATTGGGCTTCCTCATTTATAAACTGCAGGATCCTATTGCGCGTCTACTTTTCCATTGTTCCGTTATTTGTGTCATCAGCTCGTGTATGCTCTTAACGTGCTCCATCTACTGCGTGGCTGGTGGTTTAAATTTTAACCATCGGTCACCTTGAGGGTGGAGAGTATTGGCTATAACACAGCCATCGTTATCAAACCGGTTGTACCTTGCTGTTCTGTATCTTGACACGATCCCCATTTCACCAGAGTGCTGTTTAAAGGCTTTTATCACTTCGCGTTTCAGATGTGGGGCTCTGACCCATCTGGACTGGCTTCTCTGCCAGTTCCAGTAACAATGTGGATAACTTCACCACGCCGCTGGGGCTGTGAGCAGCTATTCCACAGAGTCCTGCGTGTGGGGAGGAGCCGCGTTGCACACGGTGCTGTCGGCCTTTGATCTTCTGGGTCCCCTCAGGGGAGGCCTGGCTGTGGGGTGGAGTGCAGCTGTCTCTTTCACTCCCCTCCAAGCTTTCCTTGGTCTCTTGAAGGTGAAGTCGTCAGTCTCCTGAGAAGGCTCCATGTGGAAACTGCTGGGATTTAAAACGAAATTATATTTAAGTTATGAATCAGTGTACACCTAAAATTGGACTTTTCTATTCATGGCGTAACTCCAACTCCTTAGCAGGCTGACAGGAATGTCCATCTCCTCACTGAGATGTCCCATGCTCCTGTGCTCTTTGCTCCTGAATACCCAGAGGCTCCTTGCTAGTGGGGCTGGCAATCTTTGTCTTTTATGTTCCTTAATTGATGTTGACTGGAGAATACCAATGTGGTGGTTAATAACCTCCCTAAACCAAAAGCCTTGTCCTTCTAGTTGTAAAGTTTCTTAGGATTCTTAGCAAATCACCCAACCCCCAAGTGACAAACCGCACCTCTTCTTTTCTGGCCTTTTCTCCTCTGTCCTTGTCTGGAGACCTTGACTGGACACTCAGATTCTGATTGGTGAGAACTGGCCATCAGAGCTGTCAGCTCTGCCTGCAACGGTCTGGCACCTCAGCCCGAGGCTGGATGCAGGTGCTACAGCGTCCCCTGCCAGGCCAGGGTAGCTCTGTGTCTGAGGAGGTCTGAGAACTACGCTCCTCTCCGCATCTGGGCTATAGAAGGAGGAAGTCAACTCCACCTGCAGCCTCCGGAAGAAGCCCTGTTTTCACCTGGGATCTGTTGATGGAATTACAGTGAGGGCAAGGTCCTCACCCCACCTCAGCTCTACCTTCCTAGAAAACTGTTTCTAGAACAGTTCTCACTCGCATACAGCCAGCCAGGCTGACCGGGTTCCTCCATCTGCTGCATGATGGCTTTGGATGCGACCTATATACAGTTTAGTGGACAAACTGCCTTAGGCAAGAGTGGAGCCACCACCAGGCATGCATTGCCCGAGATTCTCCCACACCAGAAATTCCCATCAAAAATAGCCACCAGGGCCGGCAAGATGGGTCAGACAATGAGGGTGCTTGCTTCCCAGTCTGACAATTCGAGTTTGATCCCTGACACACACGTGGTGGAAGAAGAGAAGTGGTTCCTGCAAGTTATCTTCTGACCTCCACGTCCTGGCTGGTTCTGTGTCAACTTGACCCAAGTGGAGTTATCACAGAGAAAGGAGTCTCCCTTGAGGAAATGCCTCCATGAGGCCCAGCTATAAGGCATTTTCTCAATTAGTGATCAAGCGGGGAGGACCCAGCCCATTGTGGGTGGTGCCATCCCTGGGCTGGTGGTCTTGGGTTCTATAAGAGAGCAAGCTGAGCAAGACAGGGGAAGCAAGCCAGTAACATCCCTCCATGGCCTCTGCATCAGCTCCTCCTTCCTGACCTGCTTGAGTTCCAGTCCTGACTTCCTTTGGTGATGAACAGCCATGTGGAAGTGTAAGCTGAATAAACCCTTTCCTCCCCACCTTGCTTCTTGGTCATGATGTCTGTGTAGGAATACTTGATTAAGACACACCACGTGTGCATCATGATACCTCCCCACACACACACATGCACACACACACATACACACTTACAAATATACATGTACACACATGTGCCTATAAGCATGCATGTACATATACACACCTATAAGCACACACACACACACATACACCTAGAAGCATACAGAATGAATGAATGAATGAATGAATGAATGAATCAATCAATCAATCAATCAATCAATCAATGTGATTTTAAAAAGTTTAAAAATGACGACAGCCATTAGTCCAGGAATCAGGGGACTGACTCAGGACAAAATTTGATGCTTATGCTTGCTTGGCTCAGGGTTAAGTGGGGACATGGCCGAAGGAGGCCCTGTTAGAAGAGAAGAAAGTTTCATGGAGCTAGGCTCAAGGCTACTCACAGTGTTATGTCAGCTGCTCTTCTCTGGGCATCTCTGGCTTCTTGGGAGCAGGAGTCAGTGATGGGGCCGGGAGCACCGTAAGCGTCCCCAGTCTCTTTCTCTCTCTCAGCTGTTTGGAGGCCTCAGTGTTTCCTGCTATGGAAAAGAAAGGTTATTGGCTTCTGTCACCTTGAGAAGGATTTGTGGCTTGTGGAACAGAACTGGCTAGCATGTGAAGCAAGTGAGAGGCTATAGGCTGATAGTGGAGGCCTTGACGTGCATGTGCCTTACGGCCTCCTGTGTGACATGCACGTGCCTTATGGCCTCCTGGATGGAGTGTGGCCAGGAGAGGCCCGCTGTGGCCTCACGTCACTCACCCTTTTGCGATGGATGCTTGCTTCATGGTGGCCAAGTTGTTCCTGCCTGGAACTTGGGACAACAGGAAACAGCTAGACCACACAGCACTGTGCCTGCTTCTATGCCACAGTCATGGCTGAGAAGCCCACCCCGCCGTTGCCACCCATGCAACAGGTGTCGGAGGCAGGGAGATAAACAATTCTGGGTCACAGTCAGCCAGAAAAGACAGTGGCAGGGACAAGGGGTGGAATTAAAAGAAGAGTCAATAGCAACAACCAGAGGTGCTCGGAGCTTCTGGAGGACCCAGGGGAGAAGCTGGAACAGCGGGGTGACAGCTGTGACAAGTACCCTAGGAGAATCACACGTACTGCGGACTTTGTTACTGAAGAGAGAAAGAACAGGATCAGAAGACGATGCTCACGTTGGTGGACTGAGCTGTAGACATAGAAACCAGAGAGTGCACGGAGCCGGAAGCCATGAGGAACAGGCGCGGACCCCGGAAAATAAGCCTGGGTTCTCGAAGACGAGAAAGTAGGGGATTGTGGGAGTGCAGCTGATGAACTGTGGCTCAGAGAGGGAGGGACAGAGGTTAGTGCCCTCCTCCCGCCTCATGGCAACACCACCTGTCCAAGGGCATCCCCATCACCCAGTGAGGCCAGCCTGTCGGACTTCTGCCTCGAACCTGCCTCCTCCCTCGCTTGCCTTCTGCAGCCTTTGGAAGGAGTGTCTCATGAGTGGGCTCACACAAGTCACTTGTACTTCTGTGCGGGACACTAGTCTTTCCTCCACAAGTGTGTGTAATTCAGTCATATGCATCTGCATGGACTCACAGACACTTACTTCATGTACTAGAGTCATCTGCCAGTTGCCACTGTGGTTGTCTTTCTGGTCCAGCTTGCTCCTGGGGGCGCTTTTGGTGGCCAGCAAATTCCACTGGTGTGACCTCTTCACTATGAGGTTTAAATACGTCACCGTTTCAGACACAAGCGGGGTCCTTTTGTCTAGCCCCTGATCAGCCTGGGGATGTCTGGTCCCTGTTGTGGATGGAAGGTGTGAAAGCCAAGCTGAAGGCATGGACTGGGGCTGGGGAGATGGCTCAGTGGTTAAGAGCACCGACTGCTCTTCCAGAGGTCCTGAGTTCAATTCCCAGCAACCACATGGTGGCTCACAACCATCTGTGATGGGATCTGATGCCCTCTTCTGGTGTGTCTGAGGATAGCTACAGTGTACTTATATAAATAAATAAATAAATATTTTTTAAAAAACAAAGAAACATGTAAAAATCTAGTGTAGACAGGTCATTTACCAAAAAAAAAAAAAAAAAAAAGCCACAATCGGAGTGACATTGGAAAGTTCTGAACGGGCAGGCAGGTTTACTGAACAGTGTGGGGGTGATCTGGGTGACACACTGCAGAATGGCTGAGTAGGAGGAAGAAATAACCAATGGACAATAAATCAATAGTGACTGAGAAATTAATCGAAGAGATAGAAAAATCTAAAACAGAGCTAGCTGCCAGCAAACCATGGACACTCTCATCACACAGCACGGGGGAGCTGAGAGGGCAGACAGGGGTGGGAGGAGAGAGAGGAGAGAGAGAGAGAGAGAGGAGAGAGAGAGAGAGGAGAGAGGGGAGAGAGAGAGAGAGAGAGAGAGAGAGAGGAGAGAGGGGGAGAAAGAGGGGTGAGAGAGGAGAGAGAGGAGAGAGAGGAGAGTGAGGAGAGAGGAAAGAGGAGAGAGAGGAGAGGGGGAAAGAGGGGAGAGAGAGGAGAGAGGAGAGAGAGGAGAGAGGGAAGAGAGGAGAGAGAGCAGAGAGAGGAGAGAGGAGAGAGAAAGGGGGGAGAGAGAGGGGGAAAGAGGGGAGAGAGAAGAGAGTGAGGAGAGAGAGGAGAGAGGGGGAGAAAGAGGAGAGAGAGGAGAGAGGAGAGAGAGAAGAGAGGAGAGAGAGAAGAGAGAGTGGGAGATAGAGAGGAGAGAGGGGGGAGAGAGAAAGGAGAGAGGAGAGAGAGAGAGAGAGAGAGAGAGAGAGAGAGAGAGAGAGAGAGGAGGCACTCGATTGGAAAGCATTAGCCAGACATCCAAGGAGCCGGACACACCGCACTAAACACCAAAGACGGAGCCCACCAGGAAAGTCTGAAAGCACCGAGAGCGAAGCAATTCACAGACAAAGGGACCCAGTGAGGCTGCCCAGGAGCCTCTTAAGAAGCGGTGGGAGCCAGATGGCCACCGGATGACATGCTCAAAGTGTTAAAAGAAAAATCTGTCAACTCGGAATCTTCCAGGCAGCTCATCGCTGAGTTGAAGGTGAGACGAAGCCGACCTGTTGCCAGGGAAGCCGCCTTCTCAGAGAGACGCGGCGGGGAGCGCTTCGGAGTGCAGGCAACACAGCAGCTAGTGCACACGAATGAAGAAATCTAATTATGCAAATTTTGAAGATTTTGGATGGTTTTGGATTAAAGACACTTAACTGATAAAGTCTGTGCGAATATTCCAAAATCTGAAAGACCCGCGGACTGATACTGCTGTTCTCACGCGTTCTAAGTCAGGGGCAACACCTGTATCCAGAGGATTTCAATAAAATACCACCCCCAGTAGCAGTGGGATGTGCATCCTTTCACCACCAACCCCCCCAAATACATACAACTCTTCAGGCTGGCTAAACGCTGGATAAGAACACAGAGTTCCAACACGTTTGAAAAGCTTTAGTGACTTCAAGTGACTCTACAGTGGAAATTCAACTAGAAATCGACGCTAAAAGGAAATATAAGGCTCACAGATTCTAGAAATTAAACAAAACATTCCTAAATACCAGGACACCAAAGAGGAAAAACTCTGCCCAAAAGTCAGAGCGTTCATTCACAGGAAGGAAAACGGAAAACCCAGCCCCCAGGAGCTGACGTAAGAACACTGGGAAACGTGTAGCTGCAGGAAGAGAAGATCGCAAACCAATAACCTGCTCCTCCACCTTGAAACACCAGGAAAGAGGAGCAAAGCAATCCCAGAGCAAACAGAAGGAAGGCGGCAACAAAAAAAACGGGAGAGGAGACACAGAGAGAACAACACGGGAGAAGTCAACACCGAAAGTCTCACCCCTGTGAACACAAGCCAGGCTCTTTGAAAAAATGAACAAAGGTAATAAAATCTGTGCAGACCAAGGAAAGGAGAGGCTCGAACCACTGAAACCTCTGTGAGCGTTGGCCTTGAAAGGAATATTATGAACCAATGGCGCAGAGAACTTGGGGCGGTGGGCGCGCTCACCGGAAGAGAAAACTAACAAGACCTGGTTCAAGAAGAACAAGGAAAACCTTGTCAGACTTATAACAAGAGATTGAATTAGATGTGTAAAACAATAACAGACCGTGGCCAGGCTTGGTGGCACACGTCTTTAATCAGAGCACTTGGGAAGCAGAAAGAAGCGGGTCACTGTTGAGGGCAGGCTAGTCAACATCTCACTAGTTCCGGTTCCATTGAGCCATAGGAACTAGGGCTAATTTATCTCAGCAGCTCCAGGCTATCCCCAAGTACTCTCTGACTCAGGCTAACCAGGCTGTCCTCGAGCCGTTCCAGCGAGGCACCTTGCCACACTGCTATCTAGTGTTAGTTCCAACACCTGTGGGCCATATGGTACTAACCATAATTTATCTCTGGTTAGTATCTCTCCCGGTGCGAGCCGCAAACTCTCTGGTTCCCTGGTAAAATCAGGACTCTAGAAGTCGAGCATTGGCTGGCCCACGGCTCCCTGCCACGAACTCTGCTCATGCTCCCAAAAACCTGGAGAAATCATGACTCAATAAACTGTAATTTATCAATCAGATTTATATGTTAAATTCTCAATCCACAATACATCTCACAATGGACTCACAACCAATTGATAAGGATCTAAACCGCCCACCTAGATAGGATAAATTTGCCTACAGAAATCCAGCCCAGCCTCCTTGGCAATTCAAGACCACCGGGATCTGGGTCATCCTTCTCCGTCTCCATCTTGCTTCTCCTTTCTTTTTCCCCCTTCTCTCCCGACTTACAAAAGCTTTTCAGGGTTACATAAAGAGCCCCATCTCAAAAACCAAACAACAACAACAAAGATACCCACATTCTAGAAAGAGCATCCCAGATCCTGGATCCACTGGGAAAGGATGGCAACAGGTGTTCAAAAGAGTAGTCAATCTTCCCTACCATCATCTAAACACTGACAGAGGAAGGCTCCCTCGCTCGCTGGATCAAGCTAGAACTAAGCCTGTAAGGAAAACCTGACCAAGGAGTCACTAGGAAGAAAAACAAGAATCACCAGTGAATTACCTTGTAAATATAAACAAAAAATTAAAAAAGCCAAACCACCAGACAATTCTAGCAACGTATCAGAAGGATCCTGTACCATGACCAAAGCGAGCTCACCCTAGGAAAGCCAGGCTGGTTCATCAAGAGACACACCACGGGGATAGAATAAAGGAGAAATGTGTGCGATTGTTTAAATAGACACAGAGAGGTAGTTTTTTTTTTTTTTAATCGTTCAGTTCTAGGGATAATAGGAAACTTGACATCTAATAAAGGCATCTAAAAGAAGTGATCGCTAACTTCTTGCCTCCCTCCCTGAGATCAGCCTGGACGGTACAGCCTGGGAATCAGCGGGGAAAAGAGATGGAAGGCACTCAGGCTGGAAAATAACAAGTCAGACATCACATCTCTGTTTCCTTGCGATATTATCCTACACACAGGAAGTCCCGAGGAATCTGCACTGAGGGAAGTCTATCAGAACGGCCTGCGAGCCACAGGAGGCTGTGAGCTGCACAAAAAGCGATAGGCACCGTGAAAATTAAATTAAGGGAAATTTTCATTTATAACAGCATCAAAAAATAAAACACTTAGATAAAAATGTAAAAAAATGTAGAAAGGGAGGATAAGAGGTGCGTGCTGGGAATTAGAGACACGGTTGAGAGGAATGGAAGAGAGTCAGAGCTAACGCAGGAAGCACAAGCTCCTCCTAGCTCAGACACGTAGGCTGTTAGGACCCTGTACCCCTCAGACTGGTCTACAAATCCAACAGGACCCGGTAGCCATCACCCAGCTGGCTTCACTGCCTTGCTGATTCTAATGTCCCTGTGAAATCTCAGGGAATCAGAATAGCAGGGAGGGGCTGCACCCAAAAGGAAGAATAAGATGGGAAGACGAGATTTCCAGTTCGGAATCTTAGTGTAAAAATGCAACGGTTGGTGCACCGTGCGTGGTCAGATCCATGGGATGTAACTGAGGAGCCAAAATTTAAGCTCTCCAGCCAGAGTCAGTTGGATTCCAGCAGGGTACCAACACAGTGAGGCAGAGGCAGGGGCATCGGCATGGGAGTCAAGATAGTGAGCGGTGTGTCCACATGGCAGAATGGGTAGGAGGCGCTAACTCTCCCTGAGCTCCAGAGCGAAGTGAAGATGAGAGACCTGAACACAGGAGATAAAGCTGTAATGGAATAAATCATCTTGACCTTGGGGGTAGACAGTCGCTTCTTTGTATTTTTTTTTAATTTTTTTTAATAGTATAGAATAGAGTTTATTCAGGGCATGGGGAGGGGAGTTAAGAGGGTAGTGTGTGTGTGTGGGAGAGAGAAAGAGAGACAGAGAGACAGAGAGACAGAGAGACAGAGACAGACAGAGACAGAGACAGAGAGACAGGGGGAAAGAGAAACAGAGAGAGAGAGAAGTAGAGAAGAGGAGGAGTAGAGGCCGCTGGCCATGAGCACATGGAGAGAGGGGGGAAAGGGAATGGGGACTGAAGGGGCAAAGGAGGAAGAGGTCAAGAGCAAGAGAGAAAGAGAGCAAGAAGGCGACAGAGCTCTCTTAGATATGACGCCAAGGGCACGAGCCACAAAGGAGAAGTGGATGAACTATGTCAGAGTTTAAAGTTATATGCCATCCACAATGTCATGGAATAGGAGGGGAGGGGGTAGAGAAAGAGAGAGAGGAAAGCCTGGCCCCACAAACCAGGAGAAAATACCTACAGGCCAGCGGTGCGGCGAAGCACTTGTATTACACACGTGTGCAACACACTCATTCCTAACCCAATGGCAAAAGACAGATAACACAATTTAAAGGTGGTCAGAGGGCTCGAGCAGACATTTCTCCCAAGAAAATAGACAAACAGCATGCATACGAAATGCTGTTCCTTCTGCGCCATTACTCACTGGGGAGCCATGAATCAGACTCACAAGGAGGCTCCATGCCACACTACCAGCCCTGGCTGAACTCAGCCAGGCAGCCCAGACAGCCTGAGAACAGCAGGTACGTCGGAGGAGCAGAGAGGCCGAACCCCCAGGGCACGGTGGTGAGGTCCACCACGTGACCCGATAATCCCACTCCTAAGTGCTCAAGAGAAGAAACGCTTACCAGCTCACTGACCGGTAAAGTCTCATTGCTGCTCCTTCCTCAAGAAGGTTTACATGGAAACAGCCAAATTTTTCATCCATGGATTCCCGCCCCCCGGGCTGGAAGTAGAAGATATTACGTCTATGCAATGGAGACTGTGTGGCAGTCAGAAAGAGAGGGTTATCCTGCTGTACTTGAGAGTGAGCCTGCCTCGCTCCTGTGCTGAGAGGGGAGCCAGAGGGAAAAGGAGGCTTCAGAGTGCTCTGGTGGGGAGGAATGGGAGAGAGCACAATAGACAGGTCTCCTTTATGAATGACACAAGTAATTATGGTCTTCATGCAATCTTGTGGAGGTCACAAAGCACATCGGTGTGTGTGCTTTAAATGGTTACAGCACATGGCATATACATCGGATCTTAGTTACACTGTTTTTCAGTCAGCACGGCCGAAGTCTAATGCACCTTTGTAATCGTACAAATAATTCCGAAGTTATTTTGAAAATTCTAGAATGTGGGGAAGAACAAAAGAATTCTGGGATAGTTTATGAGGCTAGGGAAATGCTCACACACACACACACACACACACACACACACACACACACACACACGTGTGGGACTATGAAAGGCACTCTGGTTTCCGGTTGAGGAAGCTTGAGACCCCAGTAACCCTGAAGGGATGGTAGGCGTTCCTCCTGACTCCCAGGAAACCAGACCTGTCCCTAGCCCTCATCCCTCCATAGATTGGTGGCCATCAGTCACATAAAGGCAATGCCCCAAGCCCCTCCACAAGTAGAGGACATGACCACAAGTCACGTAGGCTCAAGACAGAACTCCATTATTATGAGGTACCTAAAGGCCTGGAAACTTAGCCAATAAGTTTCCCTTCCCAGACATCCCTCCCTGCAAAAGGTATTTAACCTCAGGCCCACTCTGAGAATGGGGGTACAGTTTTACTCGTCCACCTTCCACCATGACAACAAACTCCTTGAAACCACGGACTGCCTCTTTTCATGGGAGCCACAGAGAAGGTCATTGCCTACATAGCTGCAGTCTAATCTCCTGTAGAGGGCTTCCCTGTGCTTCCAGCCGTGGCAGCCACCAAGCTCAAGCCCACCTCCATCTAGCCAAGGACTATTCCCCATGAGACCAGCCAGAGTGCCCCCCTTCCCCCTCAGCCCCTGACTAGATCCAGCCCTGAGGACCCCCCATTCCATTCTTACCTCTTCCAAGGCATCTCAGCGGCACCTGGATGCCCAAGAGCCTGAGAACCTGATGGCTCTGGCCTCCTGGAAGGTCCCAGGGACCCCCAAGCCAGCTCTGGCTGTGCCCCACCCGTGCCTCAGACCACGCTTCCTTCCCACAGCCTGACACCCGCCCAGCAGCAGTGTGGGGAGCGTGGTCAACCTCCGGCATCCTGCCTCCATGAGCGGCCCAAGCCAGGAGCAGACGAGGATGTGATTAATCCTACACATATGCATACATATTTACATGTAGTTATATATAATTAGACGAGAACAGAAAAAGAGAACTATAAGTCAAATTGTTTATACAAAAAGTAAAGAAGAATTTTTAAAGGCTCAAACAAAAGCGTCGAGTAGAACCCAGAGATATAAGCGGTAATGTAGGGGTGGTTCTGTACCTGGAGACACGGCTTCTTAATTTCCTGTGTCTAATCGTATTGGTTACTTTTCTCATTGATCTGATGAAATAGCCAGAAGATGCAAGTTAAGGGAGGGAGGGATAAATTTGACTCACTGCTCCAGAGGGTCAAGGCCATGAGGGCATGACGGACCTCTCAGAAATTAGAGAGGGCCCACAAGGCTTGGCCTTAGTAACTAACCCACTCTCTCCAGCTAGGGCCCACCTTTTAAAGGATCCACAACCTCCCAACAGGGTCCCACCAGCTAGAGACCAAAGATTCAAACACACCAACCTGTGGAGAATGTTTTACACCCAAACCGTAGCTACCTGTTGTTTGAGCCATCCATCGATACGGAAAAGGCCTTTGACGAAACTCCCGCTGCAGTCATTTCCACAAAACATCGTGACTCAAATAGTAGTGACATGACTGCTGAATTAGGGCCTTTGGAGCCCAGGGATGTACCTCAGGCTTGCACATCTACCTCCTCATGTCCACCTTGCTTGTGTCACCTGAGTCCTGCTTGTGGGCCTTTGTGGCACTGGGAGATAAGCTGAAAGGGGACAAAGCAGGCAGGTCCCGGGTCCTGTTAGTTTCCTGTCTCTGTGGCCTGCCATCACAGAGCCACGGCTTTTGTGAGAAGCCTGTGTGGGGTTCTGCTGCAGGGACTCCACAGTGACGCAGACACACAACACACACACACACTTACACACACACACACACACACACACACACACACACCATCACCTGGCACTTCCACTTTGGGGTTATCCTGGAGGATTGGGGACTTAGAACTGGGGTCATGCAGACCTTGCCTTGCTCCCTGTAGGAGGAAGGTGCCTGCAATCTGACCCCCTGGGCACTGCCTCCTCCTACCAGCTCTACAAAAGGGAGTCACCAGCTGCCTTTAGAGAATGCATATCCAGAAACAAAATTCCACTCACAGAACACTGAGCTACCCCAGTGCAAATCAGAATTAGTCAGGGACACCACGGATACGATTTAACCCACTGATCAGGCTTCTGGTGGGCACGGAGAGATGAGAAAACAAAACATGAAATTTGGAGGCCACGAAATTAGTATGTTTTTTCCCCCTCTTTATTGTTTTGTGGTGTTTGGAACCATCAAACTCAGAGCCTGACACATTCCAGGAAAGCACATTGCTACTAAGCTGCACCCAGACCTCAAAGGCTTGGTTTCTTACAAATCCAGTTATTGTATTTAAAATTAGAATTAATAAGAAAGTATGGTAGGCTGAGAGTGTGTCATATAATTATACAGAAATCAATAGATCATCTGTTTCAAATAATAAAAATGGAAAATGAGTATGGAGAAAATCATAAACTACTGGGGGATGATTGACAGGTATGGAACCCTGGGCCCGGCCCCTGTCTATGTTGGAAGTCTCCCCAGTGTTCCCACTGTGTTCTGCAGGTCCACACCCACCCCTTAGCCAATGGGAAGGAATCAAGGCTAGGAAAGGGCTCTCTCTCTCCCTCTCCCTCCCCTCCTGTGCCTGTAGGTTTCCCAGCATTCCCTCTGACAGCATCTGGGGATCCTTGGTAGTTGCAACTCTCAGTCAAAGCCTGTTTCTCCTTGACCCCTGGCTGAGCTGAGGAGCTCTGCCCATGGTTGTAACCCCTCTAGCCCAGCTTGGAGCAGAAGTGACCTCTTGCTTTGAGCCTCATCACCGGAGATTGTCCTCCCTTCTCCCAACCTATCAGCAGCCCCTGCATTGAATTCCCTCTGCTTGAGTAACCTGGGTGGCATGTGGTTTCCAGGTAACCGCCCAGCTGACACAGTTATAATGAAGAAAATGAGGAAAGCTGATTGAAGAAATCTAGAAATACGTAAGGTCTTCCCGGCAAAAAAAAAAAAAAAAAAAAAAAAAATTTCCCAGCATCCCTGCTTCAAAGTCCATCATAGCCCTGCAGAATCCCAACAGAGCTCACAGAGGGAGGGTCCTCAGGAGGCAGTAGCCCAGGCTGAGCAGGGAGAGCTGACAAAGCAGAGAGAAGCTTGGGCCAGGTGTGGGATGGGCTGGAAGGCTGGAGATGAGCTTGGGACAGGCAGGAAGTTGATACTGCACCGCAGGCTTCATTCTATTAATAAGGTGACAATGGCTACCTCCCTCCAACAGAAATAAAAGCAGGACCACTCATGTCTTTAAAATGAACTCTAAGTAGACTTTAAGATTTGCATAAAATAAAATAAAATAAAATAAAATAAATTAGGGGCTCATGAGTAAAAAGCAAAAGACCTGAGTTTGCTTCCCAGCAACCACACCGAGTGGCTCACAACTGCCTCTAACTCCAGCTCCCGGAGATCCAACACTTCTAGGCTCGGTGGGCACCAGCACTCACCTGCACATCACACAAACGCTCACACACATAACACACACACACACACACAAACACACACAAGCACACATATACACACATACACACACTCACCACACACACTCACCACACGCACACACATACACACACAAACACACACACATACACACACACACATACACACATACACACATACACACATACACACATACACACATACACACACACACCACACACACACCACACACACACAAAAACAAACACACACATACACACACACCACACACACAAATACCACACACACACATATATACACACACACATGCATACGCACATAACACACACCACACAGTCGCACGCACGCGCACACACATACACACACACACAAACACACACACCACACATACACAAACACACACACAACACACACACACAAACACACACACACACAACTAAGAATAATAGTAATGGCTGGAGAGGTGGCTCGGGGGTTGAGAGCACCGGCTGACCTTTCAGAGGACCCAGGTTCGGTTCCCAGCACCCACATGGCCGCTCACAACTCTCCATAACTCCATTCTGAGGGGAGTCAACCTCCTCTTCTTACTTCCTCAGGCACCAGTATGCAGATGGCGCACAGACAGAGAGGGGAAAACAGCCGTGCACATAAAATGAGATGAGTAAATCTTTTTTTAAAAGGACAGTAATGATAAAACTTCAAACACTGCGAGAAGACCTGGGGTCGCACGTATGGCATCAGCGCAAGAGCTCGGAGTCTCCGGTAACTGGGAAAGTACAGGTGGGTGAGGGAGGGGCTTGCTCTGGAAACCCACCCTGGCAAACTGACAAGACTGCTACACTGCCCTGGGGGGAGGGGCCAGCATGGATGCTGGCGTGGAAATGGGCCTCTCAGTGATCCTAGAGAGCAGCGTTCCAGCACCATCTGAAGAAAAGCCATCTTGGCTCACAAAACCCCAGGTCCTAGGCTCTTCCTTGTGCTCGGCTGCTAGAGAAGCACCCGGCCTGCAAGTCTGCACAGATGGCATTCCCTGCCCACAGTCCTGGAGGCCTGAGGTCGCCAGGCATGGCCACTCACCTTCCTGCCTTCTTCTTGAGTCTCACGGGGTCATCTCTCTGGGTATGTCTTTGTGCTGATCTCCTCCTTCTGTTAAGGACATCAGTTCAGTGGACTGGGGCACCCTAGTGGTTTTATTTTACTGCCGTTACCTCTTTAAAGGTCCTTGGTCTAATACAGTCATGTGCTAAGGCCCTGGGGTTTGGACTTCAACCGATGATCTGAAGGTTGATGATCTTAGTTTTCTTCCCTATTGTGATAAAATCCCGGACAAAGCAGCATATGGGAGGAAGGGCTTACTTGGTTCACAGTCCCTGGTTACGCCCATTTTGGAGGGAGCAGGGAACCTATCCATGAACGTTAGTGCTCAGCATACCTTCTCCTCTCTTACACAGTCCCGGATTCCTTGCCAGGGAATGATGCCACCCACAGGGGGCGGACCTTCTCAGTAGTCAAGGTTCTTCTCCATAGGCAAACTTGATCCCAACAAGCCTTCACTGCGACTCCTCTTCCAGGTGTTTCTAGATTGACAGTTAAAACCTCACCATCACAGGAGGTGACCCAGCTCAGCTCCTAACAGCCTACAGTCTTGCTTCGGTAGAGAGCAAGCCATTTCGACAGAGAGCAAGCGGCTGATATAGACAGACATAAGAGGTCTGTTTCAAGCCCTGGCATTTGCTCATGGGAGAAAGAACCTTTAAAACCTAAACCAGGAGACACACGGAGAAGCTGTTTGTTACATGTGGTTAAAGTGAAGGGCACCCTCATGCTAGGGCGCTGCATGTGCAGAGGGCCCCAGGCTCCCCCAGAGGGGGAGGAACCACGATGATTGCTGACTCAAGAGCTGGAGACCAGAGGAGGTGGTATTCAGGCTGGGAGGCTGATCTAGGGGAGGGAGGCCTGAGCTGAAGGGCAGAGGGAGGGACAAAAGACAAAGAAACAATGACAGATGAGGAGGGTCCTCACCCACCAAGGAAAAGGAGGTCGGAAGCCGGCAGACCACACAGGGGGACAGCACAGACTGCAGCCCACACAGGGGAGGTGCCTGGTGAGCTCTGCACAGTTCCTGAGATTATACTTTGTAGCCACATAAAACTCCCGAGAGCTACAAGAACACCTAAAAACCTCAGCACAGTAGGTGTGAATGGAAAAGGTTCTCAGTCCCTCAGTCACCGCACCACACCCACTGGGGTGTGGGAGCAGGAGGTAAAGAGCCTCACAGTGGGGGTTGGGGGGACTCCGGTGTGAACCTGCACTGGAGTCAGTGTATAGCCCACAACAGTTCAGCAGGGAAGGAAAGGAGAGCTGGCCCACAGGAGAGCGTGGACTCAGACACTCGGGACCGTAAACCACTCACAAAGGCCATGCTGCTCCGAATGACACTGTCCTGTAGTGCTGTCTGCAGAGACAGAGGATGAGTGGTGAGCGGGTGGGTAGATGGGGCAGTGTCGGTGGGTGTAGGAGGAGGGGGTGCTGCTGGGTATAGAGGAGGTGCTGATAAGGACAGAAGGGAACATGGCCAATGGGGTGTTCCCAGCTGGCTCTCTCCTCACCAGGAGCATTTGGGAGACACCAGCAGCGCCTGTAGGCACACTGTAGCAGCAGCAGAGAGGACCTTAACTGCTGCTACCGGAAGAGATACGTGTGCAGGAAAGCCAGCCTGACACTTCCCTGAGGGTCTACAGACGGCCAAAGCTGTGGCTGCTCCCATTTTTTTGGATTCAGCTGAGACTCAGAGTCTCCCTTCTGTCGGGGAAGCATAGAATCCCCACTGACGGATTTGGGGCCACAGCATGGGGGAGCCTTCATCTCCTGCCAGGTCAGGGCCCCACATCCTGGGCTGGCTGGCATGCCGGACGTCCCAGGAAGGATAGACACGTCACTGCCTGGATTGGCCTAAATCTGCCCCCAGCCTCAGCCTCAGGACAGCTGCTGCCCATGCTATGTCTGTGGTCCTCTCTGTTAAGGTGCTTTGTGGTGTAGGCAGCTTTCTCCTCAGGCCCTGGGAAAGGTTGCTGGGATCAGCCTGAAGGCTGGTAATCACCCTCCAGTGAGCCACAGGTGAGATGCACAGGATCCTGGGAGCTGGGCCACACTCTGCTCACTCCTCAGCAGCGGGCTGGCCTCGGCTCAGGGACCCCACATCTCCACAGCCAATGAAATGCTGATTGCTCCCAATTCTGTGTAATTGAGTTTCCCTCACATGGGACCAGCGAGCAATATAATTTCTGGGATGATCAAACCCTGCCAGGGCCTGAGCACAGTTACTGAGTCGTAGGATTGCCGAATGAGCTCTGTGCTACCCCTGTGCCTGGAGAAGATTGCTCCCTGAGGCCCTGGCACTGTCCTGTTGATGAGGCATCTCGAGTGCCCCAGCTCCCCGCTGCGGTGAATTTTACTTCTGACTCACCAGCTGGGCGGCAGCCCAGAGAAAACCTCACTCGATCCTGCCTTCTGGAGGCCATGGCTCACGTGCAGCCTCACCCACCCATGCCCACAGAGAAAAACCTCTTGTTCTTGGTCGTATTCCTCAAAAGGCTATAGAGAACTGCGGTGTGGGCTCTCGCCTCTGTGACGGCTAAGGAACCAGGCAGAATAATTACTTAGGCCGCACTGTGACCCTGGGGCCGCCACCAGCATCTGGTCCCCAAGGTTCCCAGGGAGCCCCCAGATAGCCAGTGTGGTGCATTTATGCCTGGTCCCCAGAGACTGAGTCTCCTAAGTCTACCATGGGGACGCAGGGGTGTAGGACGGGAGTATGAGGCTCGGCTCTGCAGGAGGTAACATTGTGGTCCTTACAACGTCAGCCGCCTAGTAGCTGGCTCTTATAGCTGACCCCAGGGTTAACAGGTAACAGAGATAACGGAGAGCCCACTGGCAGGAAGGCAGGAGATCTCCCAGGCCTGGAGGTCCACAGAGAGACGGAGGCTGAACACAGCCAGAGGAGACCACAAACAAGAGCGCTGGAGCCCTGGAGGACAGAAGAGGAGGAGGCAGGTGGCCACAGATGGGCCTGGAAGGCAGCACCCCAGAACCCAGTGCCTTCCAGCAACGATGCGCTAGAATCCTTCTTCCTAATGACTAGGGCTGTCCCTCTGCTCTCTGGGACTCTCCTGCAGTCCCAGAGATGAGAAAGGCTTCAGAGGATCCTTCTTGCTGTGGTATGGCCTCCCAGGAGGGCCGTCTGTGGCACCCAATCTAAGAGTCTCTTTCTGGAGAAGACAGAGGGCAGAGAATCCTCTGGCCCACCTGCCTTCCTCTCCCTGTACCTCTACATTGCCCTGTGAATCTCCCCACTCCAGATGCTGCCCCCTTCCCCGATTCTAAGGACCTTAAGATTGTTCAGCCCCAGGAGAGAGGCTGAGATAGGCACGAAGTATGGAGGGGAGTCTGGGAGGAGGTGTTTCCCACAAAAAACTCCATGGAGTACTCCTCCAAACTCCTGAAGGAGGTTAGCAGGCTGGTCATCTCTGCAGGGAGTGCTCCCCTGAAAGGGGGACTTGTCAGTGACAGTGACATCTGAGCCACTGAGAGCCACCACCAAGAGACCCAGATCATTGGCCTTCCAAAGCCTCTCTGAAAGATAGTCTGGTGCTAATTAAACCTCGTGGCCTTCCAGACAGGAATAGAGCAGTCACATTCCTGCCCTTCCTAGCCTGACCCACAAAGGAAGCCTTCCTTGCCCTCCATGCACCGATAATCTGAGGACCCAGGTTGGGGCTCACCAGGCATCTGGTTTAATGATCACCCGGTGCTGTAATTAGATATTAAAAATCTCACTGTGCCTTCATAGAATAACATAGAAGGAATAATAAAGTATCATAGTTATAAAGTCATCAAAATGTAATAAAACGGTATTACCAAAGGCTTAAATTTTAACGATGGTTTTTTAGTATGTCACTTAATATGTAATTAAAGTTACAAAATATAAGATAAAATAATGAAAATGGAGCAATGTGGGGGTGGGAGCCTGAAGGTTCCGGCTCAACTTACAGTGGCCATGTGGAAAGGCAGTGTGGCCTCTGGGCTATGGTCTCCATTAGGGGTCTGGCTGGATATGGCTGACCTCCTACAGACTTGTGAAAGTCTAGAGACCAGGGACCCAGGGCTAGCAAAGGGCCATTCGTTTTTGTTTGTTTGCTGGCTTGCTTGCTTGTTTTTTGGTGATCAGGACCCAATCCCTGATTTCTCATATTCCTACGTACTCCCCCTCTGGATCGGTTACTGACTAGAGTGCTTGTGAGTAAACAACTCCAGGAGCTTGCTGCCCCCTGCCCTTTGGGTGGGTAACTCCAGACTCCCCCCATGCCTCTCATGAGTTCCTGGCTGCTACAGGTCTCTCATCGACCTAACCTCCGGGGACAAAGGCTGCTCAGATGTGAGTGTGGTGCGGTACCTAAACTGGTGTTGCCAGGTTTGATGTGTGCCAGGTGGTGCCGGGAACAGGGCTCTTGGTGTCCAGAGCAGGTGTGCTGTGAATAGAATGGCCGGCCCTGCTCCTATGCAGCCAAGAAGTGCGATCTAGCAGAGGGGCAAGTCCAGGGAAGTATGAGCCCTTAAATCCACGGGGCAAAGGCACAGATCCAGGGATCGTAGCTAGACTGCGTCACACGAGGAAAGCTGCACTGTGCACGTCAAAACCGAGTCCTCACGTCTCTGCCCAAGCTTCATCTCGGACTGACACAACTCTTGCTCTGGCCTGGACTGGACCGCAGTCTTAGGCTGAGCTGGAATCCTGATCTGAGACAGATCCTGAATCCTACTCTCACGCTGAGCCCTGTTCCTAGCTACAGTACTTCTGGAGTTTCCTTCATTTTCATACCACCCGTGGCTCTTCTCCAGAAGTAGCTCTGCAGGAACCATTCCCTGCTCCTTTTCCCTGCTGTTCCTTCCACCCTGGTAGCATCTTGGTTCTAGGTGGCAGGCTCTAGGATGCGTGGCTAGACAGGCATTCTCTGTCAAGTGACTCCCACAGGGGCCTGTCACCCAGGAGAAGCAGTCAGGCTTTCTGTGATTCTTTCCCGTAGGCCCAGGGCTACCCTGTGCTGTCTGCATTTCTGCTCAGGACCGCTGGGTGAACTGAGGCAGGCAGGTAGGTCCTTCTTCCTTGGCCGTGTTCCTCAGTCCCCTTCCCAACAGACATGGCAGCTTCAGACTGACCTGGACAGCAGTTCGGGGTGGGCCAGCTGCACAGAGAGGGCCTGGCTGCCCTGCAAGGTGCCCTCTGACCACCCTCGAGCCAAGCCTGGCACAGCACCTCGTTCAGGCTGCGGTGGCCGGCAAGTGTGTACTCTCCATAAAGAAGGGGCCCGATGCCTCATTATAGATCATCCTTAAAAAAGAAACTGAGACACTGGGGGGTGCCTCTCTGCGGCCCCATAAATCTGGAGAGGAGGGGGCTACGCTCGGAAAGCTGAGCCTTTTGAATCTAAATGGCCAATTTGGTCAATGAATCAATTTCACTGGGCTGAGGCGAGCACATAGATGAAAGCAGTTTTAAGACATGTTTAAAGCAGCAAGCGCCTCTTTGTTCCCGCTTTTCTCATACTGCCGCCCTCTAATATTTCATCTATATTCATTTTTATGGCTTTCCAAATTATAGATGTCAGCTAAAAAAAAAGAGAGAGAGAGAGAGAGCATGAGGAGAAGAGGCAACAGCGGACATTGAAAGAAAGGCTGGGTGACCCCTCCCATGTGAGGGCACCAGCGGGGACAGTCGGGCCCTCAGCCCAGCCCTCTGGATCCAAGTCTTGGTCTTCCCACATCTCATGGCAACCCGAGGCTAACTTGTTCTGACCACAGGGCAGAGGATGAGGCAGATGTCCCCACTAAGAGGAGGCCATGCTCTAAGGGGAGAGCTCCCCCTATTGAAGTGAGCCTTGGAGCCCTGCTGGGAACCCAGGCTAGTAAATTAAGCCTTGGAGAGCAGCTCAGAATGGCCTGTTCTTCCATGTGTATTTTCTTCTTCACATCCTCTATGCCCAAACTGTAAACGAAGGTAGCAACTTCACCCTCAGGGATTCGAGTTCTGATGATTTGGACCGAGTCCGACCACCAGCGGAAATGTAGCACAGGCGTTACCCTTGATAGTTGAGGCGCCTGCTTGGCGGGTTCACCGTGCAGAGTGGGGAGGTCAAGATTGGGGCCAAGGCTCAGCAGGGCCAGCAGAAACATGCCGGCCTTTCTTCCTGCTGTCTCTGATGTCCTGCGGTGACAACACAAGCTGAGGAATGTGGCTGCGGCTACAGTAAGACTTTATTTGTAAGAGATGAGCCATGGGCCAAGTGGAGCCACCAGGTCAGGGCCTTGTAAGGCCCTCATTGATTTGTTAACATGACCCAGTGCCTTGTCTGTAACATCTTGTCCCAGCCCCACTCCAGTCTCTAGTTGTAGTTTTCAAAGTCCCTGATTCTCCGTATACTCCCATATATTCTTTAGATGCTTGAACACGGACATGCCTGTAACCCGTGTCTTAACCCTTAGCTACTGTAACCAGCGTCTTAACCCTTAGCTACTGTAACCCGTGTCTTAACCTAGTTACTGTAACCAGCGTCTTAACCCTTAGCTACTGTAACCAGCGTCTTAACCCTTAGCTACTGTAACCTGTGTCTTAACCCTTAGCTACTGTAACCAGCGTCTTAACCCTTAGCTACTGTAACCCGTGTCTGAACCCTTAGCTACTGTTTCTGCCGCCTCTGTTACTTCTGGTGTGCCTCTAGTTCCTGCCCTCTCCTGTTTTTTGGTAATGTCTTCTTATGTCTTTGTTGTCTGCTATTCTTAGCTTGATGCTGGACGAGCATATGGATTTGGGCTCTGGATTGACTTCCATGTGTTTACTAAAGGAGGCTGATCTGCAAAGGATTCTTTGGATGCCTTAGGAGGGTCCAGGGTAGCCTTTCCTCCAGCATGGGGTGAGCTGTGAAGCCAAACTCTCCCGAGGTCTCTGTTGGACACCGTGCACCCTTTGAACACTGAGCACTCTGAACATGGCTGGGAGGACTTGGGTGGCTCTAAGACACCCACCTTACAGCTCTCTGCTTACTGTTTTCTCCAGGCTGCTCCTGGAGTTCACCCCCTCCCTCTACGGGACACTGGCACTCAGGCAGACACCCCTGCAGTCCCCCGGACACCCTCTTCTCTGGCATCCTCCTCTCTGAAAGCCATCTCAACCTCTCAGTCTCTGAGTCTGTCTGTCTGTCTGTCTGTCTGCAACTTAGCAAGAGCACTGAGTCACACAGGCTCCTTCTGACTCAGGACAAAGAGTGGTGGTCTGTAAGGATGAAGGAGGGAGAAGTGAAGGTTTCTCAGCGCCACAAAACCTCATCAGCCCCGGAAGTACCTCACTCAATCCAATAGGCCTGCCTGGGTTGTCCTATCTGTTTCCCTGTCCACAGCCACCTGAATGACACTTACAGGCTTTGGAAAGAGTCCCTACTTGACTCGCACAGTAAGATCCCTGGTGACCCGCAGTCTAGGTGGCACAGGATAGGAACCACTGGACCAATTCAGAGCCTCTTGGCAGCTTCTGGCCATGCATGATTTACACCTAATTCCTTTGCCTTAGACCACATTCCATTCTTGTCCACACAGCCCTCCCACAAGCCTATGCATCAGCTCATCGCTCTGGATTCTGCGTGCACACGCACGTGGCGCGCGCACACACACACACACACACACACACACACACACACCCGAGAGAGAGAGAGAGAGAGAGAGAGAGAGAGAGAGAGAGAGAGAGAGAGCGCACAATTCTTTACCAGGCATTATCTGGCCAGGGAGCCCTTAAGGATATAGCCTGGCTATGCTGTCACACCAAGGAGTGGTAAGAGCCCCTTTCCCACTTAACTATCCAGGTAGCCTGAGTGCCAGTCCTTGAACAAGGCTCTCTCTCTCTCTCTCTCTCTCTCTCTCTCTCTCTCTCTCTCTCACACACACACACACACACACACACACACACACACACACACACACACACCTGGATGTGGGCAACTTCAGACCCAGATCCCTGCTCAGTGCAGATGTTACACCTGCTGGAGACCAAGGAAGGAGAAGGAGCTATCCTCAGCCTGTGCTCAGCCAAGGGGCCCTTGGGTGAGAGAGTTGGGGGCCCACTGACTCATACCAGCTTTGAATGAGAGGCCAGTCGTGTCAGGAAGTCCATACTGGGATCGAGAGATGACCCCTCTTGCCCTGATGCCACCCTCCTCGGTGTTCAGCGGGAGGTAGGAGGAACACAGAGACCAGAGCCTTCTCAGCTGATCTCCCTCCTCAGCCAGTGGAGCGTCCCTTCATCCATCTGCTCAACCCTTGCTCCTCAAGGTCACCAAGAGGCAGGGAGTGAATGCCCTTCCAGTTCAGCTCTAGCCAGCTTTTCCCCTGTGGGAATCCAGGAGCCATCTTCTTCACCACGAGTGCACCCATCCTCCCCTGGGGACCCCATGGTGCTCCCTGTTAGAAAGCACTGCATTCACAGCTCCCTGCTGCCCCTCCCCAGTCCAAACCTTCACCCCAAATCTAAACCCTTTTCTCTTTCCACACCCCAGTCCCTGCAGGTGAGGATCACCTGGCTGGCTGGCGTATGTTCCCCCCGGGGCTTTCCATGGTCAGACTGAAGTGAGACGAGACCACTGAGTCATTCTGGGTTCTTGGGTAACGGGGAAAAAAAAGAGTTAAGGGGTGGAGCCCCTCGCTCCTCACTGACCTCAGCCTGGGTGGCTTCCGTCATTCCTGGAGCTGTGAACCACGTAATACAGTCCAGGCTGCCTACAGGGCAGCGATGGCAGTGGCCCTGACTACTGGGCCCCACCCTCTAAGGAAGCAACCCAGTCTACATCTCTGCCCACCAGTGGCCACCTCTGACTCTGAGGTGCAAGGTCTTAAACAGCTCACTGCCGTTCTTAATTTATATTCACGGCACTACAAGGCTCTGAGACCCCAGTCAGTAAGGAGGTGTCTCCCTTTGCGGTCCTCAGGAGTGTTGGTGGGCCTCACACTGAGTGAGCCCACTCCTTGCAGCAAAGACACAAGCCACCATGCGTTCTCACTGGCTTGGTGATTGGACTGCTGCTCCCAACCAGGGTGGCTGCCGACAACCTGCTCTGAAGGCACCCAGGTTCTCCCACGTTTTGTGATGTCTGTGATCTGGCATTTGGAGAAAATAAGGCAGAGGCAATTTTGCCACTGCAATAAAACCAGCAACGTGCCTCTCTGATGGTTTTAATGAGATTCCGTCTATCTCCCCTGACTGAGCTGGCAGACGGTAACCCCATGTATGAGGTCAGAATGAATGTCGTTTGGTCTCTGGCAGAGCCGAGAGCCGTCGCCACGGAGCTTGGCTAATCTGCCCCAGCATCCGACAGGAGTGATCAGCAGATACCTCACAGGAAATTGTTTTCCCTCCTGTAACCATAACAACAGATGAGAACAGCCCTGTTCAACTTTCCAGGCCAGTCTTTGTCAACCTGTAACCAAACCTGGAAAGCAAAAACGGAGGCCAGGGTTGGCCCAGGGGCTTTTCAAGGGCATCGGCATTTGAGGATCGTCCTCCCTCCTGGACCACTGGACAAGGACAGTTGTGCTCCAGAGAGCAGACTGGGATTATCAGGGGAGAAACTCGGGTCTCGTGGCACATTGCTGTGGGCTGTAGCATCTGCCCGGGGCTCTGATAGCAGCTGTCACCACCTAGAACCTTCATAGACCTCAGAGTCATGGACACACAGCTACCTCGCCCCAGGTCGCAGCTCAGTGCTCTGCTCATATCACTCCCTAACTGTATACATTGCTCAGAATGACAGGAACACCGCTGAGAGGAATTAGGGGGTCATTTGACAGAGCGCTACCACGTGACTTCGTAGAGTCAAGGCTCTTCCCTGGAAATTCCAGGCTCACTGGCCGGCCGGCCTCACCTGACTTGACAGTTTTCAGGTTAGTGAGAAAACTGCTCTCACGTCCAGACACATTGGCAAAGGGCACCTGAAGGGAGGTGTTTGGGGCTGTCTTCTGACCTCCATGCCTCATCACCATGGACAGACAGACAGACACATATGCTCTCACATACACAGAAGATACATTCCCTAGTGACACGGTTCTTCTAATATCCTTCAACTGGTTCACTTCGTACATTTTCTTGCCTCGCCATAATGTGCCACTCTCAAGAAATGATCCACCGGCTGGGCGTGGTGGGGTGGGCAAGTTTTAATCCCAGCACTCAGGAGGCAGGGCAGGCAGATCTCTAGGGGTTGGAGGCCAGCCTGCTCTACATACATAGCAATTGCCAGGCCGGTGAGGTTGCAGTGATGAAACCCTGTATCAAAAATAAATAAATGACTGAATAAATAAATAAATAATCAATCAACTGATCCACTTATCAGGTCCAATGCTCTTGGGAAATGTCCTCACAGACACACCCAGAGGTGCTTTACCAGTTCCGTAGGCATTTCCCAACCATAATCCAATCAACCGGGCAGCAAACCACCCGAGCAGTCTGCCCTTGCATCTCTGCCCCAGCAGCCCACGGTCAGACCTCAACCATCTGAAACCTGGCTTCTCTCAGAGCTCTTGGGTCCAGACTAGAGTCAGTAGGGCTGGGCTGCAGCAGGCTTTTCCGGGGAGATGCAGTTCCCTGTTGAGCTTGGGTCCCCTCACCCCCCCCCCCCGTGTAATCAGAACCACAGCACAGGTCAGAGCACAGTGTGGGGGCAGGCAGAAGATCTGGGTGGCTCCTTACCAGCATTGAACCATCGAGGACTCAGTGATGGAGAGGGGCTTGCGTTAAGCCACACCCACTGGGCTTCCCCAGACAGCCTTGCCCCATAAAACAGAGCCAGTCTGCAGGCCCTGGAGTCCACTACCGGGGCTCTACCTTTGGGTCTTTCCCTGGCTGTCTTCTGACCTCCTGCTGCCAAGTCCCCTCCAGCAGAGCTGTCCCCACCAGGTCAGTTCACCCACAGCTTCCCATCCCAGCCTGATGCCTTTGTCCTACTCTGTGTCCTACCATGGCTGGGCCCATCCTGCAGGGAGACAACAGCTGGCCATCCAAAGGCATGTAGGAAATGTCTCAGTGGCAGACCAGAGGGCTTGACACATGTCCCTTCCCCTGGTGCCCAGGCATGCTGTGGGTAAGCTTCCCACCCTTGTTCTGGGGCCACCTACTGACTAGGACAGTCACTCACCCACAGGCTGGTACCTGCCTGCAGCCCTACCTCCCTGCGCCGACAGCCTGGGGACCGTCAGCCAGAAGCAGAGGAGGTCTGGCACACAGGCAATTTTCTCCAGAAAACAAATGGAGAGAAATTGCTCTAACGGGCGAACAGCCTCTGTTTCAGGCTAATTTCCACATAATAGAATCAAACTGCTTCCCTTTCCCTCCGCTGTCTCCTCTGCATAATTTGACAAATTGCAAACTCGGTCTGATTCCGGGCTTGAACACAGACGCAGATTCTTCTCGATAGTCATAGACAAAAGAGGGAGGGGTAGAGAGATGGCAGAGGGCCCCCTCGAAGTGCTGGCCTCTGCACCCCTTTGGGGGTAACAGTGCAGGGACTGTCCGGGTCCTAGGTCCCAGAGGCTGCTCCACAGTCACTCAGGAAAAGGGAGGACGGGGCCCAGAGCCAGAAAGGGGCTGGCCAAGCTCAGCATTCCTCCACCACTCCCCACAGGCAAGCCACGCCATCTGGGAAGGGCCTCGGTCCAGGGATTTCATGTGCAATATGTCCTGGGGGCCTCGTTGGGGGAGGGCTCGAGTGTGCCTGGCACACCCAGCCTCACACCCAGCCAAAATGAAGGCGTGTGCTTGCCTTGCCGACTCAGCGACGTGGTGAGAAGTGGCCCAGCCAGGAGAGCAGCTGCACTCCGTCCTGCCCACAGAGCTGCCAGACCCTCGCCTGTCTCCCAGCTCTACATTCACCCTCATCCTTGCACGCCTTGTGTGGGCTCCCAGAGCTACTTCATACCCACCCCTGGCACCATCACCTTGCTTCCCCTCCACATATGCACAGAGAAGCAGACTAGTATACTCTACATGAGTGTCTCCCCATCCAGCACACAGTAGATAGGTGCACACACACACATACACACACTCACACACACAACACACTCACACTCATACACATGCCCACACTCCCACACAACTCACACACACATGATCACACACATTCATACAACTCACACACTCACACATACCCTTACACACTCATATACTCACACAACACACTCACATACTCATACACTCACACACACCTCACACTCACACTCGCTCTCACACTTGCACACCCTCACACACATTCATATACACTCTTACACACTCACACATACTCACACACAACTCCCACACTCCCACTCTCACATTCATACACACTCACTCACATACTAACACACACAACTCATACACTCACACACGCTCGCACACTCACACAACACACTCACAAACACTCATACACACTCACACACTCACACAAACTCACACACACATGCTCACACACATTCATACAACTCACAGACACCCTCACACACTCATACACTCACACTCGCACACCCTCCCACACACATTCACATACAACATTACACACTCACACATACTCATACAACACACTCATACACACACATGCTCACACACAACTCCCACACTCCCACTCTCACACTCATACACTCACTCACATACTAACACACACAATTCACACATGCTCGCACACTCACACAACCCACACACTCACATACACCCTTACATACTCACACACTCACACATGCTCACACACTCACACACATACAGTACGCTACTTTAAAGGAGAAGCTGTTATTTCTAGAGGTACTTAACTTAAAATTGTACGAGTGCTGTATCAAAACAGGCTCACCCATTAAAGGTGTCTGTCTTCCATAGTCTCATCCTGAGTTCTTCCAGGTTTCTCTGGTGTGCTCATAAGACATACCTGTAAGCAAATAGCCCCAGGGAGGGACACAGGTCCCATCCACCCTGTGACTCTGAGTCGTAGGGTTGGAATCAACAGCCTGCCACCCTTCTTGTAAAGAACAACCTTCTGGTGACACCAAGACAGTGGACGGGTGGGTACCCGAAATGGCCCCTAGAAATGGCGGCATTCCGGAGGCCAGCGGACGCATATGTGACACACCCTGGCTGAGTACCAGCTGGACAGGCAGGCTTATGGACATGAGTCTGTTGGCAAAACATCTACTGTATTTCAAAGTCAAAAGTATGCGCTTTGAGGACAACATGTGGCTTGTGACAGGTTGGCCCCCACAAGTCGACTGATCGAGAGCAGACTTGAGGCATGTGTCCAAGTTAGGGGGTCAGTCTATGCAGTGCCTGAGGCCCAACAGGGAAAGGCCCAGCAGCCAAGGGAGTCGAGCGCTGTCAGCAAAGTAGCTGTGGCACTCTGCTGGAGGCTGGGGAGGGGGGTCCCCATGACGCGACATTTTCATAAAAACTCAAGGAATGCCAGTCTGAGGGAGAGTGGGGGGCGGGGGCCTTGGTGTCCGGCGTTGGGGACACACATTGGAAACTGAGGCAAGGCAGAGCATGGCGAGTCAAGGGAGGTGACCAATGGAGTAGAGCCTGAGGTGGAGCAAGGGAGGCAGGGGGATGGCCAGCATGCACAGGCTGGAGTGCACAGCTCCTGCTATCCTGCTCCCCTGGAAGGTTTTGAGCAGACGAGATGCACAGGAGTGTGCGTCTTAAACTGTTTCAGGGATGTGTTCATCAAAGGTGAGCAGACCATGGCTCAACCCAACAACAGGAAGTTACAGACAGGAAAGGAAGGAGAAATGATCCCCCAGTGAGGCAGAACTAGACATAGAGACACAGGGAGAAGCTGAATGAAAAGTGCTTCTGTGGCTCCGTGCGCGTGAAATGCCCAGAAACAGGACAGTGGTGGCTGCGAGGAGGCTGGGACGTGTAATTTGTTTAGGCCCTGAGCCTGTCGAGTGCAGGTGGGGTGTGGGGGAGCAGGTCAGGAGCGCTTGACTGGGGGCCACCCATCTGACAATCATATCTTATTTTGAGATGATAACATAGCTATTTATCTTTCCCGTTTCTCTTCCCTTCCTATATCCCTTTACTCTTTTTCAAATTCATGACCTCTTCTTTCATTAATTGTTGTTATATATAACGTGTATATGTGTGTGTATGTGTGTGTGCGCACACATGTGTGCGCATATACATAAATACCTACATACAGCCTGCTTAGTCTGCACGATAGTATTGTTAAATATGTTTTCAGGGATAACCATTGGTATTGGATAACCAATTGGTATGGTCTTCCCTGGGAAGTCTTGAAGGAGAGCCTCCACTGTATTAAATCAATGTGAATCCTAACTATATTCTCAGTATTTGTCCTTAAACCCACAGATAAATGGAGTCCTCACCCCACATCAAGAAAACTTCTCGGGGCTGGAGAGATGGCTCAGTGGTTAAGAGCACTGACTGCTCTTCCAGAGGTCCTGAGTTCAAATCCCAGCAACCACACGGTGACTCACAACCATCTGTAATGGGATCTGATGCCTTCTTCTGGTGTGTCTGAAGACAGCTAGAGTGTACTTATATATAATAAATAAATAAAATCTTTAATAAAAAAAAAAGAAAACTTCTCTTTGCAACAGATGGAGATCATTACAGAAAACCCCGACCAATCAAAACAACAAAGTTGTGGAGCCCTGTCCCGCGGATTCATCTACAAAACAACTCCCACTTAAGGCTCAGGAATCATCGCAGAAGATGGGGCAGGGAGACTGAGAGAGCCAAGGATCGGGGGTTACTGCAAGACAGCGTCAGAAGCTACACCCGTACTGTCTTACCAATGTGATTTCCCTAGCGTGAACTGGCCAAGGACAAGAAACGTGCCAGCGTGGACGGAGAGGAAAGTCTATGGGGCCTAAACCCGACACAGAGAACCCCAGGGACTTTTTAAAAGTGCTCTAGCATACATGAAGCAAGATCAAAGAGGTACGAGGGAGACCCCAGCATCTTGCAGGGGTGGGGGCTGAGTCCCCATGTTCCTTGATCTTGTATATGGGAACTGGTAGAGTTGGGGTGTGAGTGTGTGAAGCAGCTTCCCTCCCAGGACATTCTTCACGATGTGTCCAACTGTCTTCTTGGCACCTGCACAGGTACTGGGCGAGACCAGTTTCCGCTTTCCCAAGTGAGGCCCTGGGCAGCCCCCACAATCCTGCCCTGTTTGGAGTTACACGCACAGCCCCATCTGGATGGTAGGATGCCTGGCTCCTGCTGAGAACCAGATGGAGAGCCTGCGGGAGACAAATTGCCCCCTCCCCGGGCAGCTGCCGCCCCACCCTGTTCCCACTTGTGAGAAGGACTGGTGGCCCCTCCGCTCTGAGGCCTGGTTCTTGAAAGCTTTCTCTTCCTTCCCCTTTCTCCCCTCACCTCCTCATATTTCTCCTCTCCCCTCCCTCCCTCCCTCCCTCTCTTCCTCAGTCCCTCCTACCCCTCTACCTTCCCATCCATTTCTGTTTCCTTTCTCCTGTCTGTGTTGGAATCCCTTCATAGCCTATCCCACAGGGCCACATGGGACGCAGGATCCTCCACTCCACACCCAGCCCTCATCTGGGAGATGCAACAGGTCCCGGTACCCTGGCTTGGCCCTGGGTCCATCTGTACCATGAGCATGAGCGAAGCTCAGTACGCTGGTCTGCAGCCTTCCCTCATCTCTCACTTCTCTTGCTTCTGGGAGTGGGTCGGGGTAGGGGAGGGGGAGAGAGGGACGGTAGCAATTCTTTATAGCCCGAGATTAGTTATACTTTCTTTGGAAAATCCACACACGCTCTGTTTCAAATCCTCCAAGGTTATCTTGGGAATATGCAACCCCAGGACCTTCAAAGTGGCATGTGTTATGCCTAGAGCTCCCAGGGCCTCTTAAAGCCCATCCTGCAGGCTGTTCCGGGCTGGGCTTGTTTTGGACGCAATGCTCGCTTCTCTGAACTGTATTGCTTGCTTCCCGTTGCTCACTCCTTGCGGGTCTCTGCTAGATGAAACTGCAGCCGGCACAGGCCTTGCTTCACACACCCTTATTTTCCCTACATTGACAAGTTGGTTGGTCCTCATGGTCCATTTGTTATAGCTAATGAACCAGTACTGGTACATTTTTAATGGAAGCCCTAGTTTCACTCGGATTTTCTAGTCTGTCTCTGGTGTCTGCTCTGTATTCCAGGATCCCAGTCAGGACCCTGGGGACCTCTCATCACCCAATACACCAGGCTCTTCCGTCCCAGACCCCTTGCTTTTGATAACCTCAACGGTTTGCAGGAGTGTTGCTTGTTGGGGAGGAGGGCTGAGGGATGACCCTCCTTTTGGGCTTCTATGATGTTTTTCTCACAACTGAACTGGTTTGTGGGTTTTAGGAAGAGCTTAGAGCAAAGTGCTGTGCTGTTCGTAGGTCCTGCCTCTGCAAAGTAGATTTTAGTCACCGTTTAGTCCCTGACTATCAGGATTCCCTCTCATAAACCCATCTTTTCTTTTCTCCTCCCTCCGGGCAACTGGGGAGGAGGACATGGGCTCAGAGGGTCTGCACAGATGGCCCAAGTCTCCTGCATGGGAAGTGTATCTTGTCTTGTTTATTTACTTATTTATCTAATCGCTTGTTTTATCATGATGGATTCATGGAGATTAATTTTATTCTTTGGGATTAAAATCAGTAAGTGTGCTTTATTGCTGCAATTTCAGCTCTGTTCATGGGAGTGCTGAAAGTTTGTTCCTGTGGCTCTCGGGCATGTGTGTGCATGAGTGTGTGAGCATGTGTGTGCTCATGTGTGCGTGCGTGCACATATGTGTGTATGCACAGGGAAAGTGGTTTGATGCACTGGGTGCTTTCAGAGAAGGCAGGCTCACAGTGGGAATTGTTGTCACGACCTGTAGGACTGGCACCCCAGCACCTGTCCTGCCTCGCTCCGTGCCTGGAGGTTAGACACTGCCCTGGGGACACGATGTACTACCACTACTGCTCTTCCATGTCTCAGGCTGGTACCTCTGGATACAGGACCTGAAGGAGGCTAGGGGGTTTACTTAGCCCAACTGGACATGCTCCGGGTCTTCCTCCCTCTGCTGTGTGAGCCTCTTGGTGCTTTATCCTGTCTGAAGGAAACTCAGGGTTTCCTGAGGTCCCCACCTGTCTTCCCATCATGACCTTGGCTTGCCCAGTCCCATTGGTACCCTATGTCCTCCTGCAGGCAGGCAGGTGTCCCTGGGACTGTTGTACTATGAGGTTTCCCCTTCTAAGTTTGGGCTCCTCAACTGGTCTTGTGTGAACAGGCCTGGATGCTCCTGCTGGTGGCCGGCGTGGCAGGGTCCCCAGCCAAACAAATCAGACTGGCGGAGGAGCTGTTCCCAGAATGGAGGCAGACTGCATACCCACACCAACTACAGAAACACTCAAATAGCTTCAAGCTGTTGGTTCAGACGGCAGCAGGATCCCCCAAAACAAACAAACACAGGCTTGAAGGGCCGATAGTTCCCTTTATAGATCCGTCTCACAGCCGAGGCTGATATACCATGTGGAAATGGGGCCAGCATCTTCTCAGCCTCCTGGGGTGGCATGGCTGGCACCCACAACCACTGCCTTCCAGAGACTCTGCCCAGCAATAGCTTACCCCCGTCTCCTGTTTTCACATCCAGGAAAGACGGGGCCCAGGAAGGCTGTACCAATGGCTGAAATGACCCATAGTCACCCAGAAGGGCCAGTGACCAGGGCTCAGGATACAGCAGGACAGATTGGGCAAACAGGGCTGTTCTAGTCAGCTTTACATATGAGAGGTGTTCATTCATTTATTTCCTTACGGTTCTGGAAGCCAGGCTCTCAAACTGGGCGTGTGAAAATGAGACCAGTGCTCCCTCTGGAGCCTCTTCAGCTGCCATAGCCCCCTCCAAAGAGCTGGCTACTCTGAAGGAAGCTGGGTGTAACCGGACCCACCTCCATTTTAAAGGCTAATGGGTAGCAGAGGCCAGACCACTAGCTATGGGCACTAGGCTCATGATAATGGTGGCCTGCAGATTTGGTTGGGATAATGGGAGGACAGAGGGTGGCAGACACTGGAGAGCTGTCCACTGATCAAGGGACAAAAGCTTATCTTGCCAGCGAGTCCCAGAACAGACGCCTGGGGCCAACTGTGCAAACCAGCACCCTGGCTTCCCTTTATTATGTCCAGATTTCAATCTGAGCAGAGCTCACCCTGTCTTCTTCCGTGACCATCAGCCAGATCCAAGTGGGAACTTCATTTTAAGCAAGAGCGGGGAGTTATTCCTTTTAAACGCAACGGTTAGTTTTAAATGTCATCTTGCCACATTTTAGAATTACCTAGGAGCGATCACGGTTGGTCTGCAGCCATGTCTGTGGTGTGTTGTCTTGATTATTAATTGATGTAGGGAGACACCCTGCTACTGTGGGCAGCACCATTCCCTACTCAGAAGGTCCTGAATATTCTTAACTGGAGAAAAGTCAGGGCCAACAGGTGTCATGGCGCGTTCCTTTTCTCCTCTTGACTGTGGATGTGTGACTAGCTGCCAGAGTTCCTGAAACAATGACCAGCAGCTTGGAAGTGCAAGTCAAATAAACCCTTTCCTCTTCTGTGCTTCTGGTCAGGATATTCTGTCACTGCGACAGAAATGAAACTAGAACCCCATGTCATAGGAGGTGGCAGCTATGGGCTGTGGAAAGATCCCAAATTCAGGAAGTTGAAGTCCCTGTGCAGTGCCTGAGTGGGGAGGCAGAGCTGCTCCATGCCCACCACTCCTTCCCTGGAACTCACCAAGAAGAGACTCGTCCACATAGAGAGCTGTGTGGGGATCCCCAACTGTTCTCCTCTCTACAGCCAAACCTGAATCCACACGAGAACAGGGAATCTCAGTGGCCTTTGCTCAGGAAACACTGCTCTAGACAGAAAACACCCATCAGCCGTGCAAGAGTCCAGGACCCAGGAAACAGACCTGTGAGCATCTACAGCCTGCCTAGCAAGGCACTGGCAGCAGAGGGCTTCAGTGGGATGCAGTCCTAGCATGAGCCACACAAAGGCACAGCCCTGGAAGGGACCTAAGGGGGCTTCTGGAGCAGAGGTTTATTAACCCCTTTGGAGGCGTGTGTGACCCTGAGGAATGCCCAATCCAAACTTTCCAGACCGTGTGATCAGTAATGCGTGTTCTGGGTGCTGTGGAGGAGACTCGGCCGGTAAAGCTCAGGCATGAGGACTTGAGTCTGATTCTCAGAGTCCACATAAAAAAAAGTCAGGTATGGCAGCACATGCTTGTCACAGTGCTGGAGACCCAGAGACAGGCAGATCCCTGAGGCTCATGAGCCAGCCATTCTAGTCAGTGAGCACCAAGTCCGAGTGGGAGACTCTGTCTCAGAATACAAGGTGGATGATCCTAGAGGACCTAAGGCGGTCCTCTGGCTTACACATGTGCTTGTGCGTGCGTGCACACACACAAGCACATGTGCATATACACATGGATATGCACACACCTGCACGTATAGACAAAGGATGATAAAACAAGTGTCCATTTCATTATTTCACCTCAACTTAAATATGTTAAACACTCACACAACACAGACATGCCATTTTCATCTGCCAGCAGGGCAAAATCCAGAAGTTCGAGAGCAACCACCTAGGCAGTGTGAGGACCAGCAGACGCGTGTGCTATGAGCAGGAGCACAGCCTGTGTGTGAGCGGGAGCCACCTTTTGCATAAAAGTGAGTGAGAACATTGTCAGAATTTCTTGTCGTTCCCTAAAGAAACGTGGGAAGACACTGGCGAGAAGTCGCGGCGGTAGTCGTAAGCTACCAGGAAGGCCCTGCCTATGAGCCAGATAACTGTCTCTGCTCCAAGCTGCTGGGTCATGTGTCAGAGTCACAGTAGGACAACAGGTGAGGTGGAGTTTGAGGAAGCAATTTAGAGAGAAGGCACACCCTGTTGTGGTCATTTTACACACACACACACACACACACACACACACACACATCGGCACACTTCTACCAAAGGTTAGGCAGGTCACCTCACACCTTTGCACAAATACTTCAAAAAAACTAGGTTGGAGAATTAGGTATAAAAGGCAAAAGGTGAGAATCCATTACCAGAGGAATCACAAGAGAATACTGAGGAGCTCTGGGCAGAATCATAACCTGATCCTAAGGAGAAAAGAGAGCTCAAAAGACACCTGATTTTCACAGAGAGACCCAGAGATGCTCCGTGCTGAGGGCCAGACAAGGCCAGTGAAGAACTGATGAGGGATATCATGCTGGAGATGCCAATAACCTGGGACAAGAGAGAACACTGAGGACACAGCACTGGAGGAAAACCACACAGAGAAAAAGGAAAACACGCAGTCACGGAGACCCAACACTCACCAGGAACCTCCTCAAGGAAGCAGAGTTCTAACAGTCGTTCCAACAGAGAGTCTGCTGCTTACGCTCAGCTTCTGCTGGCGAGACCGAGACGCCCACAGGCTGACTCTGCTATGGTCACACCAGCGTGAGGGCTCATAGGTGGCCTACACCCCTTCTGTAAACATCCAAACAACTAGGGGATCAGGAAATCGAAAAGGTCTGAGGGCAAAAACCCAAAACACTGTGACCGAGGATTTGCTATGCAAGACAGGTTTCTGTCTTGAAGTGTAAAGAAAGCCCAGTGTGGTCAGGGATCTCCTGGGGCTCAGGCTGTGACCCAGGCCATTGATCCGAACACGCTTCTCCTCTCAGAAGCCCTCTGCCCTCAGAGGGGAGGAGGGCTTCGAGGCTGAAAGGAACAGGCAGAATCTGAATACGGATGCAGTGCTAGGTGAGTGTGTGTGTGTGTGTGTGTGTGTGTGTGTGTGTGTGTGTGTGTGTGTACAAGGAGGTGCATGTCCCTGCTGACAGTCCTCTCCTCAGAACACACCTGCCGAAGCAGATGGCGTCAGGCGACCGGCAGACCCAGGAAAAGTCAACGTGGCTGCTCCTTGCTTTACAATTTGTTGTGGCTTCTCATTACAGTCACAATCGTTTCCAATTATTAGAAAGAGCAAAGGAAGCAAATGCTCCAGATTGGATAACAAATGGTACGGTCTGCCAGCCTGTGAGCTTCTAGACAATCACAGGAACAACAGACCTTAGAGACGCAGAGACACAGAAGAGCCAGGGGCTGGGCTCTGAGCCCGTCTGGCTGTGACAATGGATCCAGGTGACAGGAGAAACCAAGAGAGACAAAGAGTTAAAGCTAGAGGCGTTGGTAAGATGTGAAATCAAGTCAAGTTAGTGAAACAGAGACATAGAGGGACTGTTGTGTGGTTAATCTTGTCTGTCGGTTTGCTGGGGTTTGGAGCCACCTAGGAGACACACCTCCAGGAGTCTCTGAAGGGGTTCCTGACAGGTTTAACTGGGTAGGGAAGACCCACCCTGAGTGTGGGCAGCAAAGGTTGCCTCTCTCCACTTCCTGGTCAGCATGCTGGACCTAGCCACTCCCATCATGCCTTCCTCCTCACGGTGGACTTCATCCCTCTGAACTGTGAGCTAAAATAAACCCTTCCTCTGTTGTATTACATTTTGTCAAATATTTAATCACAGGAAAAGTAACTAACATAGTTAGGAATAAAGAAAAAAACTTGCAGGGTGTGGTGGTTTGAATACGTTTGGCCCCATAGATTCATGCATTTGAGCGCTTGGCCATAGAGAGTGACACAATTAGGAGGTGTGGCCTTATTGGAGGAAGGGTGTCACTGTGGAGGCGGGCTTTGAGGTCATGTATATGCTCAGGTTCTGCCCAATAAAGAAGGCAGTCTCCTCCGGGCTGCCTATGGATCCAGATGTAGAACTCTCAGCTCCTCCAGCACCATGTCTGTCTGCACATCTTTGTGCTTCCAGCCATGATAGGAACAGACTAAACCTCTGAAACTGTTAGGCAGCCCCAATTAAATGTTTGCCTTTACGAGAGTTGCCTTGGTCATGCTGTCTCTTCATAGCAATGAAACCATAGCTAAGACCCAAGGATCGGAGAGATGGTTCAGTGATTCAGACCGTCGGATGTTCTTCCAAAGGACCAGAGTTCTATTCCCAACTCCTACATGGTGGCTCACACATAGCTCCAGTTCCAGGGGATCCAACACCGTCTGAGGGCACCAGACAAAATGGTACACATACATGGAGGCAAAACACCCATACACAAAATAATAATAATAATAATAATAATAATAATAATAATAACATAAACAATAAATCTGTACACAAGACACAACATGACTTTCACAGCAGCTTTCAGCCTTCTCCTCACAGCTCCTCATGATGGCACGTGAAATCTTGCTAGACTCAAACATGTCACATGGATGTTTTTTTTCTGGCAAACCATGACCTCATGTCACCACAGCCATATCCACCTTCCTGTCCACTCTCTGGTTCCGCAGTGACCACTGCAACAGGCATGGACTGAGTTTCCAGCATTCCATGACTGAATGGGTGTCTGTTTCTTGCTCACCTGCAGTCAGTCATGCCTCCACTGAGGTTCCCCAGAGAACACAGAGCCAGGTACCAGATACCGGGTGCATCACTGGTGCCACGGTGTCCCGCATAGAGGCCCCCAGACGGAGCAGAGACTCCAACCTGCACAGCCATGTGCACAAGTGTCTGTGGCGTTCCTAAACGCAGTCACGGAGCACCTACGTTGTGACCCGTAACCTTGACTGCCAACTTGGTGGCCTCTGACATCACCCCAGAGACATACCACCATGTTTGTTGGGAGATGTCTTCCAGGGAGGATGAACTGAGGGAGAAAAATCTGTTCTCAGAGCAAGCGACACCTTCCAGCAGACAGCCCAGATACAAAGAGGTCTGAAGGGGAAAAGAGTTGCCTGTCCGTCTTCACTTCTTCCTGAGGTGTCAGTCACTGCTGGCTGCCGCCAAACTCTGCTGCCTTCAGACTTAGATTCTTCTGCCTTCCAATGTGGACTGAAGACCAGCGGCTCCCCAGACATCCTCCGTACCTTCCGCATGACACTGGGACTGCTACGGCAGTTCACCGGGTGAACTGAAGAGCCAGGAGGCCATTGTTGGCCTACCCAGCTCATACCATGTAAGGCAATGCAATAAATTCCCTTTGTAAGATGCAGGTATCAGACCTTTTCCTCTGAACTTCCCTACTCTTACACGCATTGCAGTAACACAAGTCCATACTGATGTTCCAGACAGTTCCCTGCCTCGCGGATCATTCTGTCTCCTTTCTTTGTCTGCTGGACCATGAGAAACCTGACTCCACCAGACCAGTCCATTCAGTCCTTCAACGTGTGTGTGTGTGTGTGTGTGTGTGTGTGTGTGTGTGTGTGTGGTGTGTGTGGTGTGTGTGTGTGTGTGTGTGTGTGTGTGTGTGTGTGTGGTGTGTGTTGGCAGGAAGTGGGGGGCTGGCGTCCCTGGCATCTCCACTCCTGGGGAAGCACATTGCCAACTGATCTGCAGGGTGTGTGGTGCCCTCTTGCCTTTAGCTTTACAGACTCTATTTACTTCCCAAGTGGCCTTGGTAGTCCCTGCTCTGCCCCTGCAGTAAACCCGTTCCACACACACATGAACAATGTCGTTAGGTACAGCGTTAGGGCCTTCCTAAGATCCCTGACTTCCTAAGTAATGGGATTTCCTTCTCCCTCCCTCTCCCTCTCTCTCTCCCTCTCTCTCTCCCTTTCCCCCATCCTTTCTCTCCCTCCCTCTCCCTCCCTCTCCCCCCTCTCCTCTCTTCCTCTCTTTCCCTCTCTCTCTCTCCTCCCCCCTCTCCTTCTCTCTTCCTCTCAGTTATTTTCATGTGTATTAGTGTTTTGTCTACTCATCTGTCTGTGCACCATGTGCATGTCTGGCACTTGCTAGAGGACAATACTGGATCCCCTGGAACTGGAGTTAAAGACAGTTGTGCATTGCCATGTGGGTGCTGAGAATCGAACCTGGGTCCTCTGGGAGAGCATTCAGGGCTCCTAACCATTGAGAACTATTCCCAGTCCCCTAAGGAATATTTTAACATGCACATCGAATAGTTACCCTTGGCTACAGAGTCAGTCCTGTGCGCTTTGGAAAATGTAGCAAACCATGGTTCCCTGGGAACGGAACATCTTCACGGCTGGCTTCCATCTTCGTCCCTCTCTTCTCCTTTGTACGGTCTGAATCTGAAACTCCCCAGACTTGTGCGTCCAGTGTCTGCTACCCAGTTGGTGGAACTTTTTTTGAGAGACTGTGGAACGTTTAGGAGGCGGGGCCTGGCTGGCAGAAGTAGATCACCGGTGTGCGCCTTTGAAGATGGTCCCCACTCGTTGTGCTGAGTTCTCTGCTTTCTGATCCACGGTGAAGCGAGAGGTGTCTGCTGCACACTCCAGAATCAAGAGCTCCACCAAACCTTCCTTCAGTTACTGACCCCAACCTAGAATACAAGCTGCATCTGTTGTCACGGGGATAAGAAAACAAACCCACTCCTCAGCTCCAGGAAGCCTCAGATCTCTTCTGAGTATGATTTTCCCTTTTGCAGAAAGATAAAGTTGGGAGTCTTTAAAAAGGATTTATTATTATTGTTGTTGTTGTTGTTGTTGTTGTCTGAGCTCCTGATCTGTGTGCATGAGCACACATGCCACAGTCCATGTCACAGTGCACATGAAGAGGTCAAAGGGCAATCTATCTCCTTCCTTCTACCTTTAGCTGAGTCCCGGGAATCACACTCGGGTCTCCAGTCTTAGCCACCTTGAAAGCCCATTCCTTTCAGAATGATCTAGCTTGCAGGCTCTTCAGGCTGGCTTCTGTGCCCAGCTGTGTGTTTCTGTGCCCTGGGGGCTGGTGTTCTCTCTTTCCTGGGTGCTCCCTCCATGGAGGCGCGGGTGTTTACCTCTGCACGTGCTGAAGGCCCGAGGCTGCTTCCTGCTGGAGCGCTTGTGAAGAAAGCTGGTGTAAACATTCCTGCCGAGCCTTTTGTGTTGACATAAGTTTTCAAATCAGTTGGATGAACACAGAGCACACAATTGCGGGGTCTTGTGGCAGGAAAGGGTGTACTCTGTAAGGAAATGCCAAACCGTTTTCCACGGTGGCTGTACCACGCTGCACATCACCAGCCGTGCCCAGCAGTCCCTGCCGTTTGACACACTCACAAGCATTTGGTGCTGGCAGTTTTGTGAAGTTTTTGTTTTGTTTTGGGTTCGTTCTCCTCCCCCCCCTTTTAATCTGCGTGTGGTGGCATCTCCGTGTTCGAATTTGCAATTCCATGGTAAGGAACGGCTGTGAATGTCTTCTCACGTGCTTACTCGCCATCTGTCTGTCCTCTGTGGCGAGCTGTCTCTCCAGATCTCTCCCCATTGTTAATCAGAGTGTTTGTTTTCTGATTGCTTAGTGCGGGGGTTTCTTTGTAGACTTTCTAAGCAAGATGCGGGAGACACAATGGACAGAACACGTATATCAACACTCTAACCCACAGCCTGAGGCAAGCAGCTTGGAAAACAGATCTCTATCCACCCCCACCAGCCAGGAGGCCTCCTGCTGTATGCTGGGCTTTCAGAAAATTAGGTCAGCAGCCACGGGAAGCCACACAATAGACTGTGTAACTACCAGCACAGACAGCGGACTCAGTACATGCAAGTACACGGATGCTTCCATGATCTTGTTGCCCACTTTCCACCCAGAACCCAGGACCAGCCTTCCCACAGAGGGACCAGCCTTCCCACAGAGGGACCAGCCTTCCCACAGAGGGACCAGCCTTCCCACAGAAGAAGGACCAGCCTTCCCACAGAAGAAGGACCAGCCTTCCCACAGAAGAAGGACCAGCCTTCCCACAGAGGGACCAGCCTTCCCACAGAGGGACCAGCCTTCCCACAGAAGAAGGACCAACCTTCCCACAGAGGGACCAGATTTCCCACAGAGGGACCAGCTTTCCCACAGAGGGACCAATCTTCCCACAGAAGGACCAGCCTTCCCACAGAGGGACCAGCCTTCCCACAGAAGAAGGACCAGCCTTCCCACAGAGGGACCAGCCTTCCCACAGAAGAAGGACCAGCCTTCCCACAGAAGAAGGACCAGCCTTCCCACAGAAGAAGGACCAGCCTTCCCACAGAAGAAGGACCAGCCTTCCCACAGAAGAAGGACCAACCTTCCCACAGAGGGACCAGCCTTCCCACAGAGGGACCAGCCTTCCCACAGAAGAAGGACCAACCTTCCCACAGAGGGACCAGCCTTCCCACAGAGGGACCAGCCTTCCCACAGAAGAAGGACCAACCTTCCCACAGAGGGACCAGATTTCCCACAGAGGGACCAGCTTTCCCACAGAAGGATCAGCCTTCTCACAGAAGAAGGAATGGCCTTCCCACAGAAGAAGGACCAACCTTCCCACAGAGGGACCAGATTTCCCACAGAGGGACCAGCCTTCCCATAGAAGAAGGCCCAGCCTTCCCACAGAAGGACCAGCTTTCCCACAGAAGGCCCAGCCTTCCCACAGAAGGACCAGCTTTCCCACAGAAGGACCAGCCTTCCTACAGAGGGCCCATCCCGGAGGCTGGCTGCGTGCATCCCAGGCCAGCAGCTCCCCTGGGACATCTCCAGCCATGGCATTACCTGCCTTACTTTTCTAACTGCCTTCCAGAGGCGACCTGCCCCCAAAGCAGGCAACCCAAGCTGGGCACCCTCACATGTCCAGGTCTCCCTTCCCAACAGTGCTTTCTGGGAACACATTTACCTTACTGAAAGCCCATTTTCCTGTGGGCCGAGCTTTGGGTGAGTGTTGGGTAGGTAACTGGTATTCTGCATCCACTTTGTGGCTGGGTTTGCCCAACTTCTGGCTCAGTGGCCTCCCTGTCCTGAAGCTTGTATTAATGTACGGCCTGAGTTTTGGTAAGATGCTTCCCTTCTGGTCAAATCTGGATCAGGTTGCTTGGTTGGGGTCTGGGTCACTGCGTTCCATTCACATGGAATGGCGCCATACCCAGGCACGCAGAGATTTGGGGTCCTTGCGCAGGAGCAGGGAGCTTTCCTGAAAGCCACAGATTTGGGGGCAGGGAAGTTGTCCTTCCTCGAGCTCACTGCACACAGAAGAGCAGGAATCAGGGTACCAAGGCTGACAGCACCAGAACCATTCCCCTGTCCCCAAGTCAGACAGAGCCAGGGTCTAGGGACAGCACTCTCACGGGTCACAGAGCACCAGCTTACCCTCGCACCTTCGAGACTGTTCTCATCTGAGAGTGACTGCTCTGAGGACCGGTGGTAGTGCCTGCAGACCCTCTTGGTTGTCTCCGCACAGAGGATAAACGCACGCACGCACGCACGCACGCACGCACGCACGCACGCACGCACGCGCATGAGGAACTTCATTGTTAGTCCCAATGTTTAAAAGCTTACTTTATGTGTATGGATGTCTTGCTTGCATATATGTATCCACTGTAACGTGGGCATGCGCACTGCATGTGTGCTGAGTGCCAGAAGGCAGGAGGTGGCGCTGGGTCCCTGGGGCTGAAGTTACACTGGGTGAGCTGCCACCTGGGCGCTCCGAACTGAACGGGGGTCCTCTGAGAGAACAGCCAGTGTTCTGAACGCTGAGCTACCTTGTGGTGGTTTGAATACCAATGGCCCTCGTAGGCTCATAGATTCAAATTCATAGGCTCATAGACTCAAATGCTCTGTTACCAGGGAACGGTACTATTTGAAGGGATTAGAAGTTGTGGCCTTTTTGGGGTAGGTGTGGCCTTGCGGGAGGAAGAGTATCCCTGGGGGTGGACTTCAGGGTTTCAGAGGCCCAAGCCAGACACAGGGACTGTCTCTCTGCTTGCTACCTGAGGATCCAGACGTAAAACTCTCAGCCACTTCTCCAGCACTGCGGGCACACTGTTCTCTACACTGTGTAAAGGTTGTCCTTGAGTTTTTCAAATTTCTGCGTCCTCATATCTTGTCTCTTGCTGAGCACAGCATTGTAATGCTAATACCAAGAATCTCCTGTCTCAACTTTGTGAAACAATTTTTACTATTTGTTCTCTGCCCTGTCAATAAATGCTGATCACCCAATGGCTGGACAGAAGAGAGAAGAGGGTAACAACATCTGCCAGCCAGGGGAAGGAGGGAGAGAGAAGGGGGAGGAGGGGGAGGGAGATTCAGATCAGCCTTGAGGAGAGGATCTGTGAAGACACCACAAGAAATAAGAACATCTGAAACCCAAAGATCCAGATCAATTATAATATGCAAGTATCATGGGATGGGGCTGGGAGGTAGCCAGATTAGCTTAGGGGTTATTATAAATCTTTTATCTGCCCAGTATTGAGGTGCAGCTTGAAACAAATCTCGATTTCTCTGTGTGGTTATTGGGGACTAGCAAAGGTAAGAAACCCAGTCTCCAGATTAATTCATTACTCACACTATATTAAAAATAATGCATTTTATACAGCGCCATGTCTGTGTGGGCGCTGCCACGCTCCTCATCGCGAGGATAATGGACTAAGCCTCTGAAAATGTAAGCAAGCCCCGGTTTAATGTGTGTCTTTATAAGCGTAGCTGTGGTCATGGCGTGTCTTCACGGCAGTAGAGCACTGGTTAAGACACACCTCCTGGGCCCCTGCCGTTCTTGACAACGCCACTCTGACAGTTTGTATCTTCAAGTTTGGTTGAGTGTACTCATTTATAAAAGTCACCAAACACAGTGGCACAAGATTCTTAAGAGTCTTCATTATCCTTTTAATATTCGTGAAACCCTGCAGTGAGCTCTCCTTCCTTGTTCCTAAGAGGGACAGTTCTCCCTCTTGGCTCCTTCCTGACAGCTGTGACTAGAGGTGCCGCTGTGTCCTCCACTGTGGGGTTATACACAGCATCTCAGTAGCTCCTGCCTGCCTTCCTGTTTTCTCTGTTGCTTTCTACTCCGTTAGTCTCTGACCTTTAGACCTTTACCACCTCTTTCCCGCCGTTAACTTCGGGTTCAGGCTCTTGTTTGTCTGGTTTGATTGGGTTTTGGAAGGTGGGACGGGCACTTGGTTTAACACCTTCTTCCTTTTACACAGTCTTGAGATCCCACTTTCTCTCGATGGGCAACTTTAGCACCAAGTCACAAAAGTCTGACCTGGTAGGTTCTCATTTTAAATATTAAAATGCTTAATAAAAGAGGCCTTTGGTTATTGTAAGTACGCGATCCACTTAAGTGGTTTCAGACTGTGTCGATTTCCTTTTGTTGCTGGGTTCCCGTTTAAACCTATGGTATCGGAGGAAACTGTATAATTTGAATACTTTTCAATAAATGGGGATTTGACCTGCAAACTTGACCTGCCACTCATGACACAGTATGTTCTGACAGATGTCCCCATTTGCCTGAGGTGAGCATGTGCCCTGCTCTGTGCATTGTGTCCTGGAAATCGCAACATAGTATCATCAGTCAACAGGGTTTCCGTCTTCGATTGGTTCTGTCAGTTGGTGAGAGATGATTTCCCCCCACGGTTTTGCTTTGCATTTCAGATCTCTGTTACTGGTCTCATAAGCATTCACAGTTTTGTCTTCAGAAGCAACACTTCTGTCTTGGAATGACCTGCATCTCAACATTCCTTGTTGAGAACCTACTTTGAGGAGGAAACCAGTTTTGCTTTTAACATTCACATTAAACTTATAACATGTCTTTACCCCCCCAACCCCAGCCCTTGAGACAGAGCCATACTGTAGACCAGGTTGGCCTTGAACTCAGAGATCTGCCTGCCTCTGCCTCCCAAATGCTAGCATTAAAGATGTTTGCCACCATGGCCAGCCTGCTTTCATACGTCTTCAAACCACGTGTTGTGTCTTGTAACGATCTAAGTACTTGTTCTTCTTATCAAGTCTGAGAATGTTGTCTCCCGACGTGGACGTGTGAGCCGTCCCGATGTGAATGTGTGAGCCTTCCTGATGTGGATGTGTGGGCCGTCCTGACGTGGATGTGTGAGCCATTTTTACGTACTTCGAATGCTGGAAGGACCCACACATTTGTTTCTATTTGTCCAAATCCAACAGAAAGTGATAGGTCAGGGGGTTGGATAAACATTTCGTTAAAGATGATATTGAAGTTGCAAATAAACGCAGGAGAATATTCTCTGCTTTGTTTTACTTTTACAAAGATGCAGATGAGCACGACTACAATAGATACTACCCCTCCCCGTGCATTTGCTAGGATGGCTGATGTGCCGCCTTGTTGGGCTGGTGCAGACGGGATGGCCCAGAGCTATCTACCGACATTGAGAACACGGGGCACAATTCCTCTAGGAACAGCTTGGCAGGCTTTGTTTGTTTTGTTTTGTTTTTTGAGAAAGTTAAACACACACCCCTGTGTGACCTAGCCCTTCTACCGCTAACATCTACCCACGAGAAACAAGACTGTATGAACACACAGGGCCCATAGCAGTCTTCTGATGACTAATCCAGAAACAACTGGTCTGCCCACTGGCAGGAGAGCGGAAGGCTGCTTCGTCCTGCAGTGGGGCCCTGCTGGCCAGGAAGGGTAGGCAGAGCCAATGGGAGGACTCAGATCTCAGAGTAAGGGTCCTCGGTCCTCGGTGAAAGCTGCCAGGTTGGAAAAAGAGAGCCTGTTTCACAATTTTACGTGGCTCAGATTCCAGAGGACACAAAGTAACCTATGTTGACAGACAGCGCACAGCAGTCCTGGGGAGAAGGGGGAGAGAGGCAGGACAGAGGGAGGTTATATGCAAGGCTCGGTGGCACCTGGGGACTGGCGAGGTAGCTGGCTAGCTCCTCCTGATTGTGGCATGGTTTTGAAGGCTTTTACATACATCAAAATGCATCAAATTAGCCATTTAAAATATGTGTAGTTAATTGCATGTCAATTATACCTCAACAAAGCTGTTTAAAATACATTTCAAACTTACGATTTACCACCAAGGGAATACAAATGAGAACCGGGCCTTCCAACTCGGTAGAGAGAAGAAATGAAATAGTAAGGAAAACAGCTCGGGAGCCAAAGACAGAGAGGAAAACAAAGCACAAATAACAGATGTGTCAACAAACATGGCCGTTCCGACACGGTCGCTTTGTTTAAAGGAATCCCACCCACACGTGCACTCCTTACTCAAGGTACATTTCAAGAAAGTGAGGATGTGTCAGGTGTGTGAGCTGATCCCCTCTGCACTGGCTGAGCCAAGTTAAGGGAGGGAAGGAATATTTTTGACCCAGGGTTTGAGGCGATTCCATGCATCACGGCTGGAGTGCATGGTGGTTGGAGCAGCTCGCGGCTGTGCCCGTGGGGGCACGCGACAGTGGCTTCCTCTCTCGAGTCTGAGCAGATCGGGAAGCAGAAGAAAGAAACTGGTGTTCAAATGCTTGTCTCCTTTTCTCCTTTTGATTCATCCCGGGTTCCCAGCCCCTTGGATGACAGCACCCACATCCAGGACGGGTGTGTTCGTTGGTTTGTTTTCACTGTGGTTAAACACTGGGACCAAGGCACCTTACAAACGGAAGGGTTTATTTGGGCTCAGAGTTCCAGAGAGGAAGTGCCCGACGGCAGAGTGAAGGCTTTGCAGAAGGAGCAGAAGCCAAGGGCTCAACTCCCTGGAGCAAGCATGGAGCAGAGAGCAGGCTGGGAGGAGCTGTTCAAGTCTTTACTCTCAAAGTCCGCCCCAGTGACACCCTTCTTCCAGCAAGGCCATATCTCCTAAACCTCCAAACACTGCCACCACCTGGGGACCAAGACTGTGGGGACAGCTCATTCAAACCAAGGGTGGTTCCTCTTCAGTTAGCCTTCCTTGGAAACTCTTTCAAAGACCCTCCCAGAGGCGTCCCTCACCAATATCCTACGTGTTGCTTTTGTTGTGAAATCCTTACTTTTCTATGTATACGTGTGTGTGTGTGTGTGTGTGTAGTGTGTGTGTGTATAGTGTGTGTGTGTAGTGTGTGTGTATAGTGTGTGTGTAGTGTGTGTGTAGTGTGTGTGTAGTGTGTGTGTATAGTGTGTGTGTAGTGTGTGTATAGTGTGTGTGTAGTGTGTGTCTGTGTGCAAGCGTGTGTGTCTGTGTGTAGTGTGTGTGTATGTGTGTGTATGTGTGTGTAGTATGTGTGTATAGTGTGTGTGCAGTGTGTGTGCATGTGTGTGTATAGTGTGTGTATGTGTCTCTGTGTGTGTGGTGTGTGCATATGTGTGTGTAGTGTATGTGTATGTGTAGTGTGTGTGGTGTGTGTGTGTGTGTGTGTAGTGTGTGTGTGTGTGTGTGTGTGTGTGTGTGTGTGTGTGTGTGTGGTGTGTTGCCTACAGAAAAGGACATCAATCCCCTGGAGCTGCCCAACATGAGGGATTGGAACCAGACTTAGGTTCTCTGGAAGAGCATCGAGCCCTCTTAACCACCGAGCCATCTCTCCACCCCCTCAGAGGTATTTTAGTCCAGTCGCTGATGATCAAAATGAATCGTCACATTAGACAAATTAAAACATTAGAAAAAGAGTTGATAATTCCATACTAATTAACATCAAATAAATTTTTTAAAGAGCTTGAGGAAACAAAGAAGCTTGACAATGAGAAATTATGAGAGACCCAATAACTTACATATATACATATATATATATATATAGAGAGAGAGAGAGAGAGAGAGAGACAGAGACAGAGACAGAGACAGAGAGACAGAGAGAGAGAGAGGAGAGCAGGGAGGCAAAATATGAGAAATGTCATAACAAATTAACAGCTCACACGTAAATGTTCACAATGTTCACACGTAAATGTTCCCCTTGGTCATACGTTACATAAAATCACATTTGGTTTGATTCTGTCAGTTCTCGATTTTTAATATGAAGATTGGCTTGAATGAGCAGGGAAAATTTACACTCCACAATGGCAACTCTTCTCTGCTTTCTGTGCGTGCAGCACCGTCTGGGGCTCAGGGACAGTGGCAGGCAGAGAGGACTCTATGGGCTTAGGGCCGAGAGAATGCAGGAATGTGTTCACACAAGTCCTGAATCCAGCCAGAGAGACTACTGGGCCTCCAGTCTGAGAGCCTCCTCCCTTCATCATCCTGTGAGGGGCTGGTGTCTGCCCCTTGGCAGATTTTGGTGCCAGCAGCCAGAATTGCCACACACCTGTTTAAGGGCAATTAGCTTGTCCCCCAACTCCTGTCTTTCTGTTTAGATAGAAGCCTATACCCACGCATTCTGGGATGAGCACTGCTTCCACAATGCAGCAGGTAGGAAAGCTGGTAACAAAGATGTCGGAAAGAACAAAGCCAGACATCCAGCCCCAGTAGTCTCAGACATCTTGTAAGCCCAAGGACATCTGAGAAACCACCATTGCCTCTCAAGATTCTGGACTTTCTGCAAGTCACACGTTTATGGCCACTGGCTCCTGACCCAATCTGAGGCTTCCCCTGTTGCATCCAAATTGGAGCTGGGGTGACCCGTCCTCTTGCTCTCTGATCTCGGATCCCAGAGCCGAGCTCCTGAACGCTGAGAGAGGAGGAAGGAGTTTACAGTTTGAGAGGGTAGCAGCCTGCTCTCCTCACAGGAGACCCAAAGCCCTTCAGTCTGAGGTGGAGGCTGACGCTTTCCTGTTGGCACCACTGCCTCTCCCGATCTCCTTCAGACTCACTAGCCCTGCCTGGGCTCTCCAGCCCCTTCGTTCCAGGGCGTGGTTCCGAGAGGACGGCTCTGCTGCAGAACTTGAAACATAATTTCAAAGCCTTCCTCCCGGAAGTCAGGACACAGCTTGGAAGCTCCTATCCTGATCCAGTGGACACCTGAGGTGGGCAGGCAGAGGCCTAGTGTTCTGAGTAAGACGGACAGGAAACATGGAGCCAGCGTCCAAAGACAGTAACAGGCAGCGGCCACCAAGTGAGAGCCATGTTTAAAGGCCGGTGGCTGCTCACCTGCTTCTGGGTTGCTCTTGGAATAAGAAGACAAGCCCAGCTTGCAGGGGAGAGGGAGGTGTGAGATTGTGTAAAATTGTATCATCCTGTGTGTGTCTGGGTGTCTATGACTGTGTTTGCCTGATTCCTTGTGTCTATATCTATGTGTCTTTGTGTAAGTGTGTTTTCATGTCTTTGTGTCTGTGTATATTCATGTGACTGTGTGTGTGTGTGTGTGTGTGTGTGTGTGTCCTTGGGTCTATGACTATGTGTGGCTATGTGTCTGTGTGTGTCTTTATATCTTTGTGTCTGTGTATCTTCATGCGGATGGGGGCATCTATGTGCGTGTATGTGTATGTATGTGTCTTTATGTCTTTGTATCTCTGTGTGTGTCTATATTTCTGTATGTCTGTGTCTGTGTGTCTGTAGGTGTCTGAATGTGTCTACCAGCATCTGGTTGGCTGATTTTCTGCCAGTACCCTTAGAGCTAAGTTCCTGACCTTCTCCGTGCCCACCGAAATCCCCTTTAGGTAGGAGGAAGTTCAGGCAGGGTCTCCCACCAGGATGCCCCCGAGAGAGCTGGCTCCTGACCACACCTGGCTGAGCATTCTCTCTGCTAAACCACAAGTCAGAGAGAGATCGGAGCCCGCATGGGACACAATTCGGTAGGAAGGAGCAGCACCCCCATCTTGTGTCCCGAGTGCCAAACTTTCTGAGATTATGGGAGGGGGAAGCAATCAATTTGAAACATTAAGTATGGCTTTGGAACCCATTTGGCTCTTAGATGACAACTTGCCTTGTTCCAGATGGTTCCGTGCAGTTCACATTCGTTAGCATGCTAATTTATTCTGACTCATCCAGGCTGCCTTGGCTGCCTCACAGCAGGGCTGGCATGCACCTCAGTGCCAGAGCAGGCCCCTGGAGGCCATGACTCCCAGCTGGAATGGGCTCCTCTGGGGAGCTGTCACATACTCAAAGATAAAGAGGAGGGAGGGAACATCTGGGGGCAGGCTTCCATGTCAGCCTTAGCCCTGGCAGCACTAAGGCAGAATCAGCCTGTGACAGAACTGCCAAATGGAACTGAGAAGCCCACCCACCCAGAGCAGTAGCCCGAGAAGACCTGGTGGACACCAGCCTTGATGGCCTTATAAAAGATCTTCCAGAGCAGAGAAGTGGGTGTGACCATCCTTTCCACATCAGCACCCCCAGGCCACACAAAACCCAACTCTCAGCCGCTCCACCCCTAAAGTGACTGGACTCACTGGCTGAAGATGGGTCCACCCCAGGCCTCAAGCTTACATGGATGAGCAGAAGAAAAACATTTTTCCGTATCCCTGCTGTCACCTTCCCTGAGCATGTGACCACCCGGCTTCTCAGGGCAACCCACATTGCCCCAAGACATTTTCTGGCCACCGTGGTGGCTCCGCCTGGGCCAGGAGTTGGTGGTGCTAGGGTTAATGTCTCTGGAGCAAGTCATCCTAAAGTGATGTCTGGGCAACTGCAGGCTTGCACTGCCCGCCCCTCTGATAACAACACACTTCTACATGCACCCGCTGCCCTCCGCAGTCATTCTTGCAGGCCTCAAGTCACTGCCCATGCGTTTGGCTGTGCACTCCACCAGAGCAGGGGAGGTGATCCCCACAGCAACGAGGAAGAGCTAGCCTCTGACTGCTGACATCATCTTACTAGGAAAATCTGGTGAATTGGTGACATCTGGATTCAGGGAGCCTGGGGTGGGGGTGGGGGTGGGTATATTAAGTGTGCCAAAGGTCCCGGCCGAAATGCAGAGCCAGGCTCTCTACCCATCCCACACAGAGAGAGCCAAGCTGTGCGGCTTCCTTTCCTGCCTCTCACTGTCCCTTCTATACCTCGGAATCTCTGTCCCACATCAGACGCAACATCACAGTTCCCAGATGTGCGCCCACAAGGAATCTCTTGTCTGTATGTACTGAGTAACAAGGTGAATGGTCAGCCATGTATGCAGCCCACAGCCCACAGCCCAGACCTGCCCATGGCACGTCCAGCTCCTGCCCAGAGTTCCTAACATCTGCCTACAGCCCCTCAGCATTCCCAGCATCTGTGAACAGCTCGCGGAACTCTCAGCATCCGTATGTACTAGGCTCCAGGGTTGCGAAGAGCCTCTCGGGAACATCTGGCCTTCCATGCTCTGGGAGGAAAATGCCAGAACAAATGTGTTCTCTGTCCCCGGAATTTGGACAGAACAGGGCTAGCCTGGACTAACGGTGGCCTTCAGCGAGAGCTCACCTTGGACATTGGAAGAGATACTTGTGGTTTCTGCAAACTGTTAGAAGCATTCTCTACTCTCCAGAGTCTTGGTGAATGAACGGAGCGTTGCATGGAGCTCCGAGATGCTGCTTTCCTATCTCTGGAGCAGGATAAACACTTAGAAGGATTCAGACATAGGGCTGGAGAGATGGCTCAGTGATTAAGCACTGGCTGCTCTTCCAGAGGATCCGGGTTCAATTCCCAGCACCCGCATGGCAGCTCACAGCTGTCTGGGATCTGACAGCCTCACACAGACATGAATCCAGACAAAAACAAAATTGATTTTTGTTTTTCAAAAGGGTGCCAGAGGGGCACCTGAATAGGAAAGGCAGGAGCATCAGGATGGAGACCCGGCTGGCTGGGTTCTTACAGTAGATTCTTTTTTTTTTTTTTTTTTGGTTCTTTTTTTCGGAGCTGGGGACCGAACCCAGGGCCTTGCGCTTCCTAGGTAAGCGCTCTACCACTGAGCTAAATGCCCAGCCCCCTTACAGTAGATTCTGTGTGAGCATGGATCAACAAGACAGGGGAGCCTGATCCTGGAGCCCTCCTGTGCCAAGTTACAAGACCTGGAGCCACAGAAAGCCTTTGAAAGGTGTACCAGCAGGTTTTGTGTGTCCACCTGACACGAGCTGGAGTTATCACAGAGAAAGGAGTCTCCCTTGAGGAAATGCCTCCATGAGACCCAGCTGTAAGGCTTTTCTCAATTAGTGATCAAGGAGGGGAAGGACCCATTGTAGGTGGCACCATCCCTGGGCTGGTGGTCTTGGGTTCTATAAGAAAGCAAGCTGAGTAAGCCAGGGAAGGAGGCCAATAAGTAACACCCCTCCATGGCCTCTGCATCAGCTCCTGCTTCCTGCCCTGCTTGAGTTCCAGTCCTGACTTCCTTTGGTGATGAACAGCAATGTGGAAGTGTAAGCTGAATAAACCCTTTCCTCCCCAACTTGCTTCTTGGTCATGATGTTTTGTGTAGGAACACACACCTGACTAAAACAAAAGGTATTTCCCTTTTAAACAGAGTTTTCATACTATCATAATGGTTTCATTGGACACTCTGTTGGATTTCATAAAGCTACTTTGAAGCAATTATATCACATACAACAACCACATTCTCTCCCTTCCCTTGCCTATGTTTGTCTGCATGTGCATGTATGTGTACAACTTCTTAAATGTGCTGTATATGCCCTACTGAAGGTCTTGAGCAAGACCACAAGGTGACAAGGTCTTTCAGGAAGAGGCATTGGGCAACCCCAGGAAGATTTTTGAATGGCAGTGGTCACCTTGACAACAAGGTCCCGGCTGAGAGATAACAGACTGCAGCTCCAATGGGACAGACTCCAAATCCAGAAGAGAGACACTGCCTTCCATGTGGGAATCAGATCCTGAAGGCAGTCTGGAACCTTGTCATCCTCCTTCAGGGAGGAACTTTAGTCTATCCCACAGCAGATTCTGATGTTCTTGTCCTTGTTTGGAGGTTTTCTGTAAATTACAAGTGTCCCAGTCACCACAGAGAGGAAACAGCGTTGCCCCCCCACCCCCAACTTAGCTAAATTATAAACAAAACTATTTTTCCTTCCCAATTTCTGTTCCACAACTCTTTTTTTAATACAGGAAGCTAAGGAGGTGTGCTGTGGACCTGAGTCCCAGGTGCTACCACCGTTTTTTTTTCTTGTTGGAAGGAACCCCAACCACCTGATCCGATGGCAGCGCATTGGGGAGGAGATGGTGTTGGGCTGAGATTAGACACCCTGGACAGCAGCAGCAGCCAAGCAGTGCCCAGAGCAAAGACCTCCCCAGCAACGGCAATGAGTAGGCTGTCTCCTTGTTACCGGATCTGAGCCACTCTCCCTTGCCAAATCTTCCTCCCAGAGGAAGAAGACGGTGGCCAGATCTGCTGCAACAGTCCTGGTATGAACACACTGGGTGACCCTTCAAAGAGTAGTGTGGGTGCTCTGAATTAGCTGGTGGGGTGGGATGCCCTGTGGAGACTGCTAGCCTGCCTGGAGCACCTCCCCTCGCCAAGACCACCCCCAGAGGACCCTCCCGGGTGACGGGCTCACTAGATAGGAAAGACAGTCATGCCTGACCTGAATTCAACAACTCAAAGGTCTCACCATTACGCCCATCACCTCTGACCTGGGCTTGGGTGACAGGAAGAAGGCAGAAAACGGTGTCTACGGGATGCCCCAGCCTTGTCCTGAATCCCAGATGGGACAGGAGGGTACAGGAGCTGCAGAGATCTATGGCTCCATCTCCACCCTGACACAAGACAAAAGCCCGACCCAAGCTCAGCCCTGGGGAAGCGAGGGGCCAGCCTGCATCCACTCCTACTGCTCACCTCCATCTCCAATCTCTCTCTCTCTCTCTCTCTCTCTCTCTCTCTCTCTCTCTCCATGGATGGTGTCCAGGATCCTCAGAGGCCTGCCCCATGCCAAATGAGATTGTCAAACGCCCTTTGAAGGCACAGGGTAATCACTTTCAGGGGTTTATAGTCCCAGAGGAGTCACAGACACGCCCCCCCCAAGCCCAGGAAGGCCATATCTCAGTGCAAGGACATGGCCTGGGGTATTTACAGACGGTAATGAGGCTGTCCACTGCAGAAGCCCCATAAATAAGCAGGAAAACTGCTGAGTTTCATGCGCTTGCCCCTGATTGCCTTGAAGGCGTCATTATTTTAATAAAAAAAACTAATCAGGCAGACTTCCCAGCATGCTCATGGTAGTGTTAATTACAGGGAGTCGTCAAGTAGGGGACAGGCCTTCCACATGCACCGACTCTTCTCCTGTGAGTCCTCAAGGGGTCAGGGTGGGCGGTAGGGGCAGCAGAACAGGTCCCACCCAGGTAGTGTGGCCCGTGTGTAGCTCCAGGGAGGATGGCAGTCTCCTTGGGACATGCTACTCACCAGCTGGGCCATCACAGCATGATATCCGCACTCCTGGCACAGTTCCCTCTAATAGCTGCAAATTCTCCATGGAGAAAACCAGCCAAATAGCAAGGCGGGCAAGCCCAAATTACTGTACAATGGGATCCCTGGGACAGCGATTTCCAAGGGCCCAGGGTGCCAAGACATATCCCACAAGGACATCTCTTGGATTGCATCTTGGGGAGCAGCTCCCTGGGACCCCTCTCAAGCTGGAATGGGTGTGAAGCGAGCTGTGGTTCTGAGTTTGGGGGTGGGGGGTGTTTATCACCACAACATAGACAGCTCTTTGCTGACTGATAGAACTAAGATCAACACATCGGGGAAATAGGGGATGGAAGGTTCAATCAGCCCTTTATCCTGAAAGGTGAGACAAAAGAGGTTTTTCCTCACAATAGGTAAAGTTTGGGTTTCGAGTAAAATATATATTTATGTGTGAGGGTGTTTTGTCTGCATGTGTGTATGTGTGCCATGTGCATGCAATGCCCACAGGGGCCAGAAGAGGGCACTGGACTCCTGGAACTGAAGTTAGTATTCTAAGCAGTCACACAGGTGCTGGGAATCAAAACAGGGTCTTCTGTAAGAGCAGGCAGTGCTCTTAACCTTCTGGCCGTCTCTACCCATGCCAAGGTTAGGTTTCAACTACAGTTAATGTTGATTTTTCAGTGTTTGGGGGGAGGGGTGCCTTGTTTGATTTTGTTAATTCATTTTCATAGTAAGACACCCTCGCAGCCCACTCTACTCTGAGGCTCACATGGTCTGGCCCCTCTGTACTTCAGAATTCACAGCCTTCTCTAAAACATCTTTCTTTCCTCACACTGATCAGTAGATTGCCTTCTGCTTCTCACCTGGCACGACCTATGTCACCTGGAATGGTTCTCCTTGTCGGGGCTAGATTATAGCCCAGGCCTCAACTTGCCACTCTCACTGGTTCCTCTGCCTTCCCTGCTGACCTCAGGTCTATCCGATGCCTTCCCAGCCCCAGAGAGGGTCCGCCCCACAGTTTGCAGTGACTCTCTCAGAAATGAGGGGCCACTAGATGACGCTGCCCCTTTCTGATCATACGCAGGTCTCTTTAGAGATTCTGCCCAAGCAGGGCTCAGGGAGCACACTTGGTGACCATGACGTCAGTCACCAAGACTACAGCCCAGACTGCAGCCAGGTCTCCTCAGCCCGGCTGACCCTCTACATACTTAGAAATGTTCTCCTAAGGGTTGCGTGACAAAGGCCTGTCAGTCACGGGTGCACCTACAAGGAGGTGGTGTGAAATTTAGAACGTGGAGTCTCACAAGAAGTTAGGTCATCTGACTGGGAGCCCCATTCCTTCTTGTCCCAGCTCCCTTGAGGTAAAGACCTCCCTCTGTTGCGCACGGCGACCACAGGCCGAAGCAACAGGGATGATGTCTCTGAAGACAAAATGAACATTCCCTCCTGGTTACCTCGGATATTCTGTCACACTGACAGAAATATGACTAGGAACCCAAGGCCAGACCTGAAAACCCTCTCTCCCTCGAGGCCAAAGTATCCCCCATGGAACTGACACTAAATCCCACTGCCCAAGATCCGTAGACAGTATAGGGTTCTGGTGCTGTCTAGGGTTCTGGTGCTGGCAGCTGACACTCAGAGCCATGGACTCAGGCCCTGCGGTGAGATGATCCTGTCTCTACTGCCACACCCCACTCAGGACTTCCAGAGCCTTGCTAGGCCTCAAAGACTCTTCCTTGCTGTGATCAAACTGGTGTGAGCTGGGGAATGGCTAGGATCTCAACATGCACACGTGTCACACAGTATGCCGTGGCAAGGGTCACAAGGAGCCTCTTGCAGTAAGACAGATTGGCGCTGCCTGCAGGCACAGCCACCAATCTTCTTCTCCTCAGAGTGCCATGGTATCACAGGCTGCCTCTGTCCCAAGGACCTGCCCAGGAGATCAGGACCCAGGGGATTTCTGAGCCAGGGATGGGCCAGCTTGGCACAAGGAACTTACCCTGGTCCCCTCCCCTGCAATTAGCAACCCTCACTGACACAGGCAGCCAAGGCCTCGAGGGTCGGCTGTTGGAGAAGGCTGCGGGAAATCTACTTTGTAATAAAACTGTTCATAAAAGGCAAATGTCGATTAAAGGCTCCGTTTCTGCGGGAAATCGCTTTTTATGTCCCTATGTGAGTCTGAGAGAGGCAGGCACAAGGCCTCAGGGACTTTGCAGGGGGCCATGCCCCAACCAATGAAAGCCATAAAGAAGTTGCAGTTTCAAGGAATCCCAAATGCCCCCCATGTTCCAAAGTCTACCCCTCACCAGCACAGCCTCTCTCAAGGAAACTGGGCAAGGCCCAGAGGCCAAGGGCTCGAGGGAAAGCTAACGATGAGGAGAAAGGAGACTGCTTGTCACCCCACCACTTACTCAGCCCCATTTACTGGAGCCTTGGGAAAGCCAGTGGCCTCACTGTGTGAATGGAGTGGGGGACAATCTGGGCAGAAAATCCGTCTGGGCTCAGTACCTGTCTCTGGGGGCCTCATGTCAGAGGGGTCTTGAGGGACCCTCCATGTGAGGAGAGGGGGCACAAAACCCTCCTTCCATTGTGCAGAGCATTTTAGGGCCTGCCAAGGGCAGAGTGGGTCACCCGCTAACCAGAACAACCTCTTCCATCACAAGATCAGGCTAAAGACCAAGAAGACCCCAGTGGGTTTCATCACCTCCTCTCTCCTAGGCCCAGGTTGGCCAGTAAAAGGCACAAAGTGTCTCTCAGAGCAGACAGTGGCGAGGCTGGAGACCCAGAGAGGTTGCTCACCCATGGCTGGGGCTCTGTTACAAATGTAGATCTCACAGGACAGCCAGCTGTGAAAACCACCTACACCGTATACACCTGCCAACTAAAGAGAGAGATTTTTAAGTGACAAAGTGACCAGGGCTCTCTGTAGGGAACAGAAGCTCACAGGGTGGCATGCTTGCCTGGTATATCAGGCTTTGGACCTAAACAGAGACCTCTCATGTAGCCCACGCTCCCTGGGGGTAGTACAAGATCTTCCCCCAGAGCCAACAGAAACTCGTTTCCTCAGGTGGGGCGTCTGAAAACCACCCCTATCCTTCTAGAACATTAGCGTATCCCCACGCCTTAGGACACCTGGCACAAAGTCCGCACTCTGTCCTGGGTCGCCTCGCGGTGACGATGAGAGATAATGACAATGAGAAAGTTTGCCAATGTTCCTGGGAACAAGGTATATCCTCAGCGCTCTCCATCCCAGTCCAGCCCGCTGGTGCAGAACTGGCAGACGCCTCCGGCCAACTGAAATTACAACACAAATGAGAAACCCCAGAGAAAGCACGAGCAAATGAATCTCGGTTGGGTGTGGACCGGAAGTGTGGCTGCCGGGTGAGGAATACCATACTGTGACTTCACTCCGGGGGGCGCACACTGAGCATAGAGCCACAGGGTTCCGTGAGCCGTGATTGGGCTATTATTTGAGTCCTGTGTGTGTCCTGGTGCCGCACCTGGAGCCCATTGCGCACGCTGGAGCACATTGCGCACGTTCTCCTGAATGGGGGTAAGAATGCGGGACAAGGCGTTCAGGACTCCTGTGCCCCGCAGCCCTCTACCCTCAACTCTAAGCCCTCAGAGCCCCATTCTCCCGCTGGGGACTGCCAGGGATTGCGTTCCCACGCTGCTGGTGGTTGTAGGTGCCACTGATCATCCTAGCCACCATGATGCCTCCTGCCCATACACAGCAACCCACACAGAACTTAGACTAAAAGAAACCCTATCGGACCCCTAAGATCTGCGTACCTGTCCCTGCTCACCATGGTATCTCTTACAATGGAGAGACTGCCCGCTGTGGGTCTAATGACGCAGCAGCTTTCTGCCAGACCCCAGCCTAAGTTGGCTAAGGGGACCCCTTAGCATCAGGCTGGGCCCACCAGACCCTGAGTTCCTGGGTTCCACACCCGTCTGACCCCTTGGAGCCAGGGAATCGTGCTGGGCTGGAGGACAGACACTGTGAGCCTCAAGGACCAGAGTGATGCCCAGCTGAGAAGGTCCTAGAGCCATGCTAGGTCACCTGGGCACAGCCTAAGACTGGAACGAACCTGACTGCTCAACTCCCTCTCCCTTCACTTGCTGTAATTTACAAGACAGCTGGATAACAGGATATTTTTAATAAAAATTAGGTACAAGCAGATACAGGGGATTAATAGATGTATTATGATTTTATAGTTCTCCATATACAGCCTCATGGAAAAGACAATCAGAGCAGAGCCATTCCAGGCAGATAAAATGGGGCATTTATTTTTAATGGAAAGAGAATTTCAGGACCCACCCAGCCATGGAGAAAGTGCCGTGGAGGGCTCTGGGGGGCAGAACAAAGAGAGGCTAGAGGCTTGGCCGCTCTGGTGAAGAGTGTCTGAGGGAGAGACCCCCTTACAGGAACAGGGAGGGTCTGCCTAAGTGGATAGCAGAGGGTCAAGTGTCAGCCCGTGATGACTGAAGCTCTCACTCTGCTACCTGGAAGTCCTGGGCAAATCTCTCCCAGCCTCAGTTTCCCCTCCTACAAAGCTTTAAGGGGACAGATGTTCCTGAAGTCTGATCACCTCTACTCTTCCTCTGAGGGATGCACCCTGGCCTGTGCTCACAGCTCTGCCTTAAACCCTGCTCTTCCATGACCAGCAGCAAGTGACCAGTTCTGTTCTTAGAGGCCAGGCTGCTGCTGTCCATGATCTACCATGATTTCAGACATGCTCATCTGGAGAGGCTCCTCCCTGAGGTCCCCACACTGGCACCCCTCATAATGATCAGAAAAATTATAGAAGTCTGACCAGGACCCATTAAACCAGCTATAATTCCAGGGCCTGGAAAGGTGCTAGGGCGTGAGAGTTGCAAGAGTAGCGGGGAAGGCTCTGTTGGGCTATGTTTTCAAGGCTACAGACTTCTGTAGCTGGTGCCTCTGTCTGGCTTGGCTGGAGGAGGATGCTTCAAAGACAGGCCAGCTTCCATTCCTCATCTACTATCCTACAGGAAACCCTGAGCTCCGGGAGGGATGAGGAGGTCACCTCAGGAATGGTAGCTGCCACACACAGGTTTGGGGTTCATCTGCCCAGTCTCGCCTCAGAGACTGGAGGAAGTGGTCATTTTGCCTAGCCTGGGCCTACTGACTTTTGACCTTCAGGGCTCTTGGCATTCAGCAGTGGCCAGGTCTTTCTCTCAAGGACAGAAAGAAGCCCCAAGAAGCCTAAGGGCATACCCTCAAGAGCTTCCGAGCTAACATGTCATGGCCCCAGGCCACAGGGAGCAGGATGTAACAGTGGAGGGGGAAAGTGTGAAGTGTGATGACAGGCAGGTCTATGGGAGCTCAGGATCTGAGGAAGCCCAGGCTGCAGGAATCTAGGTACAACCTCCTTGCCCAGTATCAGGAGGCAGACCACAACAGGACGCACTTACTTTTATTCACTGTGGCTGCACCTACAGAGGGGACTTCTGGCCCTTTGGCTCCCCAAGAATCTCACAAAATAAAAATAAAAACGAAACAAACAAAACCTACAATGTGTCGTGAGTTCTGACCTCCGAACTAGCTCTCAGCTCCCCGGGAGATCCTGCATTAGCAGAATTTGGGAGCTTGCCATCTTCTTTTTGTCTGGAAGAGGCCAGGTGGCAGTGGTCCTGATAATCCCCAGACCTTGTCAGGGACACGATACAGAGGCCAAGGATCCCCATTTTTCCTCCAGGGACAGGTATATACCAAGATGACTTTGGCCAGAGTCCAGAGATCGAGGTCCCAGGCCTGTGTAGAGTGGACCATAGAGACTGAAGACTGCTCCCATAGCTAGACTTGGTGGTGAGAGTTGCCCGACTCTGTTCTTCACATCCAGAGGTCTCCTAAGTAGCTACCACAACCCCAAAGAATATGCCCTGTCTCTCTACAGCACGGGCCCCCTCTCCTTTGGACTGTCGTGGGGTTCAGCAAGAGACATGGACTCAAACTCTACACAGGATGGACCAGGGCTCAGCACAGGAGGAAGACCAAGTTTAGCACAGGAACTCTGCAGGATCGGTGAGTCCAGTCTCATCTGGGAAAGTGGAGTCCCTCTGGGGGATGGTGTTGGCTCTGTTAATTGATGCGGGAGACTCATCTTAACCTGGTCATCCCCTGAGTGGAATCCTGCCCTGCATAACGTAGAGAAAGGGAACTGAGCCCTGTGTGTGGACGGCCCCTTCTCCTGACTCTGGGTGCCGTGTCACCTGCTGCTCCAAGCGCCTGCTGCCTTGACTTCCGCCACTAACTCTGGGCAGAATAAACCCTTTCTCCCTTAAGTTGCTTTTGCCTGAGCGTTTTTTCCCAGCAAGAGAAGGAGCTAAGACATGCGTCCCTCCCCCAGCCTGCAGGTATGCCCAAGGAAACAGCAGCGTGGCTGTTAAAGACCAGCTTCACCACGACTGTGCAGAAATGCCACACCGAGGGGTAATAGGAACCCGCAGAATGTGATGCAGGACCCCTGTCTCTGGCCCACAGCCAGGATTCCTGGTCTGGGTCCTAAGGCTAGAAATGGATAGGCGTCTCCTAGCTACCGGCAATGGCTCCCTAAGTTCAGCCTCACTTTGTAGTTATTCTCTTTGTGGTCCTTAAATACATATGGGCCAGCCAACGTCAGCTCACCACTTACAGGGCACACAGGGCTCTCCCTTTCATGCCCAAGGGGTGCCCAGTCAACAAAGCAAGAAGCATGTGACAAAGTAGGAAAGGAAGAAGTCAAGCCACATCCCCACAGTACCCCGGCACCTGCACACGAATCCACTGGGAAGTGGGAGCCACAGGGCCCTGAGAATGGAAACCAGAGAGGCAGGCAGCAGAAATGGGGTGCAGAGGGCAGAGTCTTGCAGTGTTCTCCATAATCATAAGCTTCAGTCGTTTGGTCAATAGCAGTCATTGGGTCAACACTGCAAACCTGAGAGCTGGCCCAGCAGAGACAACCCCACGTCTCCAACCCCTCCAGAACCAGGAGGCTCCCACTTTCTAAATCACACAAATTAATTTAGAAATCAGAGCAGCTCCCGCAGCTAGACTGCAGATTTCAAAACAGCTTAACAAATTACCAAATCCCCTTTAAGAAGACAAATTATTCCGGCTCCTTTGCCGCCTGGTTAATTATGCATGCGCTTTTGTTAGGAGATGTTAAATATTCACTAGCTGTGGGTTTGCACTTGTGACCCACCACTCATTTCTGTGCAGGGCAGCGGTTGTGGCCCTCAAGGCCCAGGCACACGGGGGTGCTGGTCTGGAGACCACTGTACAAGGTCTTCCATCCTGCCTAGTGGATGCTACTCCCGAGGCCTTGAACCAACACACAGCTCAGCCCATCTCCTGCTGTCCGGGGCTGCTGCAGTGTGTAGGGCCACCCTGGGACCCTCCTGAGCTCTCAGATACTAGTTAACCTGCAGCAGCTCGCCCAGCCTCTCCCTGCACCTACCCCGGTCTTCTATCCTCACCCCAAGGGGCCACATCCAATGACCAGGTCTCAGAATTTCTCCCTGCTCTCTGCTCTGATGTGCAACCAAGACCAGGATCTTCCAGGCCTCCCCTTCCTGTTCACACCCTCCTGGCTGTCAGCCTCTCCTCTGGAAATTCAGATGCTCTGTCCAGGTCACTTCCTTACCCTTGACTATTCAAAGGAAGCCAGAAGGACTTTAGGTCATCAAATGCCTTTTTCTTTACTAAAACCGTCCCCAGGCTGGCTGCCCTGTGGTCTGTGGACCTGGTTCTATGAACAGCCAGAACCCTTGTGCCAGCCACACTCAAAGGACCTACTTGTCCCTGGTGTCATGAGGACCCATTCCAGAATGACACATGTCCCACTCTACCCTTGGGAGCTGGGTCCTCATGTATACCCAGGTCCAGACTCACAATCTGGAGACCTTTCCTGCCTGCATCAGGGAGTTCCAGCTCTCCCTGGGTCCCACTCCTAACAGCCCCTAACAATCCCTTTCCTTTCCAGGCCACCAGCACTCTCTGATTTGGCCTTGACACATAAAGAAGAGACAGCTGGGCAGGAGGCCCCAGGGCCCCAGGCAACTGCGCCTTCCTGCTTTAACCACACTCCCAACTTGACACAGCTAGAGATCAACTTTTAAGTATCTCCCTCAGGCATTCCCATTTAACATCCACAGTGGGGGCCAAGACAGTAATGGAAGCGACTGGTGACCCCAAACACCCGGCGAGGCCACCAGGGCCATGAGAGGCATGGGACACAAAAACTTCTGCTAACAGCCAACCTCATGCATAGGCAACTCACAGATCTGCAGAGGTCAGTTTTGCCCTCCAACACACAAATGTGTATGTGCACGTGTGTGTGTGTGTGTGTGTGTATGTACGTGTGTGTGTGTGTACATGTGTGTGCATGTGTATGTGTGTCTTGGTGCCCCACTGGGGTGGGGGTAGGGGGTGAAAAAACCTCTCTGGCCCGGAAGCTGTATGGTTACACATGTATGTGAGATATATATATATATATCTCACATACATCTCCAGGCATTATGCATACACATGCATACATGTGCATGCACACATGAGCACACAAGCATATTCACACATACACAAGTGCACACCCATGTTCACATGTGAGCACACACACACATACGCATGCATGGACATAGTCCCACCCGTGTTCGCCCATGTCTTCACATTTATACACAGTCTGTACACTCAAGCTACATCTGTAAATACAAATGCTGACTCGTGTACAAGTCCATGTGTGCCTCAAGTATTGCAGACATGTGCACACAGCAGTATTGCACGGATGGTAAGTGTGTACCCTCACATTCACATGGCCACGTAGAAACCCCAAAACATCCCAACACTAGTGCCTTCTTGGGTCTCACCCTTGGGACCCAGCTGGGAAACATCCCTAGGGTTCCTTTGTGCATCAGAGAGACTGAGTGTGAGGAAGGGAAAGATTGCAGCCTTTCCAGGGAAAGGTCTAGGGCTGATACAACTGAGAGGTGTGAGGTTAGGGATGGGACTAAGGCTAGGGTCAGAGCTAGAGTCAGAGCTAGGAACAGGAGCAGGGCCAAGACTAGGGCTATGGCTAAGATTGGCCTAGGACAGGGTCAGGGTTAGGACTAGGGTTTGGGCTAGGGCTAGGGTTAGGGTTACAGTTATGGGGAGGTTTGGGGTCAGTGCTAGGACTAGTCTTATGACTGGGCTTAGGTTTCAGGCTCTGTGTAGACCTAGAGTTTGGTTAGGCTTCTGAGAGGCAGTAGAAACAGGCTTATGTTAGGTTTAAGGTTATATGTTTGGCTAGATATAGGGATCAGGTTTATTCAGGACTAAGGTTTGGGTAGCATGGACTTAGGTCTAAGGCTAGGCTGAGCTGGATGTACCAAATGGGCTTTTGTAAGCTCAGACAAGCAGTCCTGTTTGGTCCCCTCCCCTCTTCTCCCACCCTCAGAGATCTCACTTTGTCTTTGTCCCCAGTGGCCATTGATCCTATACTAGACTTCTACGTCTTCCTTCCTTACCCAGCCCTGTGGCCCAGGCAGTACATACAAAAACATAAAACCCATATACCCAGGCTTCCACGGACTACCCATGTGCACCGGTGTCCTCAGCAAAGAAAAGAGAAAACCACTCACTTAATCTGAGTTTGGTCTTACCAAATCAAGCCTCTCAGATTTGGAATAATCTATTCCCATCATTTGGCCCTACCCAAACCTGCCCCTCAACATTGTAGGGTCCCATGTGCATCCCCTGATCCTCCTTCCTGGGGCAAACTGCTCTATGGGGACCCTATAGCAGGCTCACCCCTGCTGAGACCTGAGGTTCTTTACAGGAGGCATGGGCTGGTCCCGGTCATGACCGCGGTGAGCAGGGGCTGTGCTTCAGGGGCAAGCAGCAAGCGGCCACCGGTGCCTTTGCGTTCACTTTGGAAACTGTCAGTTCAGCAGTCTGGCTGAGGACCTGCTCCACGGTGGCCTTAAAACTGTCCACACTCATAAATCACCCGGGATTTAAACAAGCGCCGGTGGCAGGTAATTTTTCAGAACTCCCCCACACTCACACGCAGTCAGCAGCGTGGATATGCAGGACGGTGGATGGGGTGGAGAGAGAGTGAATTGAGACAGGGTGAGAACGTCAGGACACTGTCATCTCAGGCACGGCTGCAGAGTTGGCTGTGAGGCTGCCGGTAGTGGGTGTCAGCCTCGCCATGCTAGAGTGTCCCTGCCGAGGTCTTCCTGATCCTGGGACTCCACCCGGCTGATCATACTAATGCCCAGCCTCCTACTGTAACAGGCAAAGATCCGACCGCAGCACAACCTCCCCACCTTCCCAGATGTCCTTGTGGGCAAGCAACACTTGTTATGTGGAAGACATATGAATGGTGGGTTCAAATATCCAGACAAGATCCCAGAGCATGCTCGAGGTATGCTCTCTCTCTGCAAGTCCCAGGCCATCGATGTCCCATCCAGGAGGAGCAAAGCAAGGAAAGAGGCCAAATCCTCCCTCCAGATACATTCACCACCACCTTTAGCAGAAAGATGTGCTGCTTCACAATGTCCATCTCTCCGCTCCTCAGATCTCTGCCTGCAGCCAGGTTCTGTGGGTTAAGCGTGGAGCTCCACGTGGGCTGGGATCAGGGCTCAAGTTTGCAGAAGCAAGGATTCAAGGCTCAGAAGGGTGGTGTGACTGCTATAGTCATTCAGGTGGTGGAAAGGCCGCGGGTGTACCCTACAGACACCAGTGTTCTTCCTCAGCCGACGGGAGGGGACCCAGCCCTGATGCCGAGTCATGGAAGTGCAGATCACCTCCCATCTCTGCTGCTCCTAAAACAGCAGAAGCACCTACCTGACATCTGGTTAGTGACGAGAAGGAAGGCCCAGGCCAACAAGCTCTCTCTGACACTGCGAACCACGAACCACGGGACAACAACCAGAACCCTGCAGATTAGGAGCCCAAAGGATTCCAAAGTGTCTGCAACCCCCCTGCTAGGGAGGTCTCTGACTGCATACCATTCCCTTTATCCCAACCAGGTAAGGCCGTTCAGATGAGGCAGGAGGATTACTGGCACCCCAGAGCAGGGCCTAAGTCTCTAAGGAAGCACATGGCATCAAGCCACTCCTAACTCCACAGGTTCTAAGCTCCCATAGTATAGTGCCTGAGAGTTTGTAAGTTTTTCCTAGTGCAAAGGCTGCCCCAATCCAGGCAACCGTGTGGTTCCCTTCAGATTTGAAAGTCACCCTTAGTGGCCCAGACTCTGAACAACATATTGCCCCACAGGGTTCCCCTTGTTGATAACAAGGGCTCCTGGACCATAGGATGGCCTAGAATAGCACCACCAGCTGTGGGACAGCCGCCTCCAGCCTGCCCAGCAAAGGCTGCAGCCTGACCTTCCCTGGCCAGTCCTCCAACGCCACCTGGTGGCTATCTCCTTACTTGAGAACGGCAGCACCAAAGGATGCGGGTCCATCCCCTTGCAGGGTTGGACCACCATGCTGACTGGCCTTGCAGATATCCGCAGAGGACAGTGTTTGAGAAGATGGAGGGACCCCAGGCACTGAGATGGTTTCCAAAGCATCACCTTCACTCTTGAGGAGTCCTGATTGTCACCGGAGCTCCATCCCCAGAGGGCAAATGACAATAAGCACAAATGTAAGACGTCAGCGGCCGAGGCAGAGCTGCTCCTGATTGCTAATCACATCCTCATTCCTGAAGCTCTTTAAAACCCTTCCTGAGCCATGTTATTGTCTCCAAAGAGCTGTTATTACTCTTGTAAAAAAAAACTTATAAAAATTCTAATCAACACTGGTCTTAAACAGCAATGTCTCGCATGCTGCCTCCCTCCTCCTGTGCGGTGGGTCCAGGAACTGAGGGGCCTTTACGAGGCCCTGCCCACCTCCTTTCAACCTCATTGCTTTTGCCGCCATTGAAGTGCTAAAAATGAGGCCTAGGGCTGTAGTTATTGATTGACTACTGGGCTGTGGCAGCCAGGATCAGAGAGGCCCTTGAAAAGTTGGGAGTCCTGATGTCAGCACTTGCCGTTGTCTCAGCTCACCCTGGCCAGCACAGCCCAGTGTGGTCCTGACTTCCTGTTTCACCCAGACAGGAGTGTGTCAGGGAGGCCAGGTGACACAGGAGTAGACAAGCAGCTAAGGGCCCAGCAGCGAGGTCACAAGTCAGCCTGCAGGCTGTGCTCAGGATATGAAAAACCTCAGAAACCATGGTCAGTGTCCAGCCTGGTCCATCTCAGGAACCCACACTACCTGAAGGCAGACCATCATGCACCGGTGTGCCATGCATTGAACTCTCACCTGGGTTCCAAGTGCTCACAAAGGAGAAGACAGGCATGGGCACGGGGCAGCCACAGGCCGGGGCTGACACTCAAGTGACGGTGCACCCAGTACCCACTGCAGCTCTTCAGGGAACCTGCAGACAATCTAGCTTCCTCCTCACTAGGAGAAGTCTAACACTGAGAGGACCATGGGAAAGCAGGCTGACGGGCTCCCTGAGTGTGTACCACAGCCCAAAGCAAAACCCAAGCTGGCTGTCGCAGCAGCCATGGGGGCCTCTCCCTCAGGGCCTCACAGGAACTGTGATGGTAAGAACGGGGTTCAGATCAGTTCCTGGCAGTAGTCCTGCCCTGAGTGCTGCCTGACCTGTCTGCTGGCATCTGTGAGCCTTGATCCCACGCTGCAGAGCCCGGCTGCTGGAGGAAACCCTGTGAAAAGCAGATAGAGTTGCACACGCCCTGAAGCAGCCATAGGCAGAGCCGTGGACCCCTGAGCAGCGAGGGAGCCGCTCACCACAGACATCCTGGCTCTGTCCCTGAAGCTAAGAACACCCCCTGCAGACTGCTTGCCACCAAGCACATCTTCGCTTCCTTGGAACACCCCAACCGCAGGGCAGCAAATCTGGACAGATAGACAAGAAGACCACAGATGACACCAAGTCCAGCCCAGGGAGCCACTAGGGGCTGCTCCCTACCTCAAGCAGAAGCAAGTCTGAGATATCCAAGGAGAGAAGGCCATGTCTCAGGGTGAGTGCTGAGACCCAGAGTCTCAACACGAGTCAGTGGTTCAGGTGGCCGTTTGAAGGTGAAACCTTTGAGTATTGAAGATGGGCCCTGGGGCCCACGAAGCTCAGAGAACCAACAGCATTCTCAGGGTAGGCGTGGCCCCTCCTCCTCCCAGGCCCTGAAGGGCCACCCCTGCAGGAATACGAGGGATGAAGGTGATGGTGTTCAGGGCCCAGTGAGGTGTAAACTAGCAGGTGTTTAAGGGCCCCACAATACTACAAGCAAGCCCCTCAGGAAGACATTCCGTGTGGCTGCTGAGAGGGAAAGACACGCTAGTTCTCCCCATGCACCTACTCTGAATGCACACAAGTTGGAGCCCGAAACAGAGAGAAATCTTTCAGGCCTGCCCACCCGTGAGACCAGTGCTCTAGGGCCAAGCTGGGGGGCAGTCCCCAGAGGGGGAGCACTGTACTCTGGAAATGCAGGCAGCTTGTATGTCAGAATGGGAAGAGGACAGTCTGAGTGGAGCACGGTCTGCTGAGGTGGGGACAGGGACTGTGCTTAAGAAGGTCTGTGGTGGGGGTTTGGGTCAGGCACCGGGAGCACATGGAGCCAGCTGTGGACCCGCAGCGCAGCGCAGCCCTGTGTTAAGGTGCCTGCTGGCCTCCCGGGCTGGTTCCTTTCTTCTGCTCCAGCTGGGAACAGATGGGTTCCCACAACAAAGGCACTTGAGCACGCAGCAGTCCCCAACCTCCACAGGCTACTCTTCTGAGCCAGGGCCGCTGGGGTGCAGATGGGGAAGGTTAACAGGAAAGGATGTCCAAAAAGGAAGTGGAACAGAGAGGGTTGGAGGGAAGCCGGTCCCACAGCACTGCTGTGGGCTGAGCAGGGCTGGAGATGGGGGAGGGGTGAAGGGGGGTGAGTGGGGAGGGGGTGAGTGAGAAGGGGGTGAGCAGGGAGGGGGAGTGTGAGCGGGAGGGGGGAGGGGTAGCCTGGAGGTGGGGGTCAGTGGCAAGAAAGATGGCCCACAGTATGAGTACCCGCAGTAGGTAGCTTAGGAACCAGAGGGATAGCCCAGGCTGGTAAGGAAGGAGGGGCAGGGCAGCCACTCAGTCTACCTTCCTGGGCTCCAATTCTCTCCCCCAACAGGGCCTAGGATCCACATCTTCCTTAAAAGCCACCTCATGATGGTGTGTGTGGGAGCTAAGAAGCGCTCCCTTTAAGGAGAGACAGACAAAGATAGGACGGGAGAAATCCATCAGGCGGCCTTCCCCACCGCCGCGGAGATTAAAATGCACGATGCTTCGATATGGGGCTAATAAAGTGAGCCGTCCCTCGCCGCGGAAACGAGCCATAACTCAGTGCAGATGAGACCCAGATAAACTCCGGGCGGGGCCAGAAGGCAGCGGCCCACCACAGGACCCTTCCAGCTATGGACGGGGCTGGGGGATTGGGGGGGACAGGGGACACCCACCGCGACCTTCCACCCGGCTCTATTTCTAACGAGCTGCTTGGAGTCAGGGCAAGGGGCTAGACAAAGGGAGCAGCGCCCACCATAGACTGAGATCTTCGTAGGTGGAGGCCAGGTCACCATGCTGTTTCTCGCAGGCCTTTCTACCTGTGTAGTTGCCTGACACGGAAGGACGGGCCGGCCAGGTCAGGAGTCATCCATATTTGCCCCCTCAAAGTATAGACAGAATCTGAAGACTTAAGGTCATGGTAGGCTTACCCAGAGGATACAGCCAACCAAGCCCTGCAAATGATCTCTACCAGGCAAACGTGGCCGGGGAGACCCAGACTTGACCTTATCGTTCAAAAGTGCTCCCTGCTCTAAGCTCCATGGGCACCCGCTCCACGGGCACCCGCTTCATGCTGTGGCAGCTATGGCGTCGGCGTCGTGCCTGCCTCACCATACCAGGCTCGCTCGGGCAAATGGGATGTACAACTCAACAGGTTCATGTATCCTGCAGGGAAGAAGTACCAGGCGGGCTTACAGTGGGAGATCTCTTCAGGCTCAGCCCCTACTGTCAGGGACCCTGGGCACAGGCGTGCCGGTGAATAGTCCCTGTGTCCCCGCCGGGACCTGGGACAGGATTCCTGGGCTTTTCTCCCTCCACCCAACCCCACCACTACCACAATGTGGTCCTGTCTCCTAGCAGGGCAAGCCAGCTCCAGAAGGTGACAGTTTTCCCAATAGCTAGGCTTTTAGACACTATTGCCTGGAGAATGACGCCTAAAAGCACTAAATAACTCCCCAAAAGGGAAGCCCATCCGTTTACCGCAGAATCAATTCACCTCTAATTTTAATGCTCCGAAAAGGTATTTTTCTTAATGACTCCATTACTTTTTTTTTTTTTCAAACGGTGAGCCATAAACTCCCCTCCATACTCCAAGCTGCCTCTTCCCCTCCTTGCCTGGGTTTATGGCCAACTCATGCGCAGTTCCCATGGAGTGGAGATTTTATATGATACTCCTCATTCCGGGAACTATAAAGTCTAGAACGTAATTAGTCCCATCAGCCCTCAGGCTGCTGAGACCTAGATTTCTGTGTAGATAGCGCCCAGGAAGCCTCTCACTCTAGTAGGCACGATCTGGGTGGATTTGTGACAATGTAGTCAGAACACTGAGATCAAGAGATTGAGCATTTCGGGGCTTCATATTCCTGCCAGGAAAGTGGGCACAGGACCCATCCAGTCCAGGGCCCTAAAGCTCTGGGGTTAAAGGACACTTAGTTGTGGCTCGGATATGAAGTTTTCCCTATAGATTTATGAAGCAGAGCTACGAGGATTGACTGAATCACTTTCCCTGTAATGTGCCACGGAGGGTGGTCGAAACATTAACAAGTAGAACCTGTCTAGAGAAAGAAGGGTGACTTCTTCCAAACCCCTTCCTGTCTCTGCCTCTGATTCCCGGTTGCCATGACAGGAGGGGCCCATCTGTATCACGTCCTCACCTCCACGATGCTCAGACCAGACCCTGCCACAATGGAGCCAGCATGGCATGGGCTGAAACCTTTGAAACCGTGAGCTCAAATAAATCCTCCCTCTGTATGTCATTTCCTCGGATATTCTGGCACACTCCCTCCACGTGTGCTCTGAAGAGGCATTGTTCCAGCCACAGACATGGCCAAGTGTGAGTGGGATCCCATGGGGCATGGCAGTCACCGAGGGAGTAACTGCAAGGTGGGTACCTGGGAAAGCAGGTTAACTATGTCACCTGACCGGTGTTGGCACTTCCCTCCAACACACAGGCAGTGAGTAGCCTCTGACTATACATCAAGCATTGCCTCATGCAGCACAGAGCCTGAACAGGGGCCGAGGCATTGATGGCCAGCATGGAGCTTGAGGGAATGGGCTCATATCGTGGTCTGGAAAAGCCAGAGCTAGAAGGCAGGAGGGAGCTAGCATCTGCCTCTCCAGCCCCTTGGACACCTCCGCTCAGGGATGCCTGGTCCATGGAACTGCTGAACCTCCTTAAACCTGTGTAGGAGGAAGGGATCTGAGAGAAAGACTAACATGGATATTTCGCACAGAAGACAGTGGGCATGAACGTGGCACAGGAGAGCATACGGCTAAGTGAGGCTGGAGAGGTGAGGTCAGAGGGACATGGTGAGCCAGGCTGGGAAAGATTCTTCTGACGGCCCACGCGTGTGTTCTGATCTAGATACCTCGCCTGTGTTCCACATACTCAAGTGATCTCATAGTCCTCTGTCCCTTCCTCCAGCAAATCTATCCTCTGACTATCAGGAATCTGCCCACAGGTCCCTAAAATTTACCTTGCAAATTGGGGGGGGGCAGAGACTATTGCCTGCAGAGCACCCCAACATTGTCTCAGCTCTGCCTGAGTGTATGCACACCTGCAGGCGGCACCAGGTCCTCACTCTCCTGAACCTGCTCCCCTTTCACTCTCCCCTCCACCCCCCGCTGGGAAGAAGGACACACTAACCCAAGGAGACGCCTTAGTAGCTGTGAGCTCAGCACAAGGCAGTGTGTGTGCATCTGTCAGGCACAAGCTTGGAGCAAACACAAGACCAGCTGCACAGTCATACCTGTCTGTTGCCGCCTGCGAAGAGGGTGGTTCTGTCCTGAGCCTGACTGGCACCTGCAATTCCTGCTTGTCCCTGTGCGCCAAGAGGACTTAAGACTATTCCATAAAGGAGCATCCCTCTGCCCAGTTAGACTTGCATAGGTGGCTTTTAAAGTAGGGGCTGGGGATTTAGCTCAGTGGTAGAGCGCTTACCTAGGGAGCGCAAGGCCCTGGGTTCGGTCCCCAGCTCCGAAAAAAAGAACCAATAAATAAATAAATAAATAAATAAATAAATAAATAAATAAATAAAGTGACACCCATGGGACCCTGTATGTATGTGGACACGATGCCTACAACACTGGCCAAAGTGACCTTGCCATAGGCTGCACCTGTGTTCTGCCTCCAGAAGTGTACGCTTTGGCACTTCTTACCTTAAGTGAGCAGACAGAGTCAGGACCTGTGTGCAGCTCAGGGGATGTGGGACCCAAAGCAGACTACCATGGGGAATCTGTGACATCCAGAAAAGGATCCTAGGTTTACTGTTTTGTGTGTGTGTGTATGTGTTAGAGAGACAGAGACAGAGACAGAGACAGACAGACAGAGAGACACACAGAGAGACAGAGACAGAGAGAGCAAAGAGACAGAGACAGAGAGACAGAGAGAGACATAGAGAGAGAGACAGAGACAGAGAGACAGAATCCATTCACTGTTCTCCTGAAGCGCGCAAAAAGCTACTTTTCTATAAGACAGAAGCGTAGCCCAGGTCCCTGCTCCCAGCCTCACCCATGTCCTGGCCTCAAAGTCCTGCATAGCCATCTGCACCTTCTTCCCAGGACTGAATTCTTCCTTCTGCTCCTAGATCAGACCCTGACTGATCCCCGTGCAGCCTTTATGACCTGTAGACAGTCCTTTCAGTGGCTGTTGCTGCCATCCCCAGAGGCCCTAGGAGGGCTCTTGTACGGGCCACTTTTTAAATGACCTCTCCTGTGGAACTTGCCTGACTGGTTTCATCCTGGTGACAGGTGTACGTACAGAAAGATTGGAGAAACCAGGGAGTTCCACTGAGATGAAAATTCCTGGCACAGCCAATCAACTTCGTTAGTAGGGTGAGAAATGGGACCTGACAAGAAAAAAACCAGCTCTGTCGATGGCATCCTCAACTCAAAGATGTTCTAGGCTGTGCCTGCAGCCGTCCCTCCTTCCCTGGGCTCTCACCTGTACTGCCCCTGGCCTGGCCTCCTATAGGACTTACCTGAGCTATGCACCCACCCCGTGGCCTCAGGAGCCCAGGAAACCAGCCCACACCCGGCCCCTCCCTCTCCCATGGGGGTGGGGGGAAGCCCTGGATGGGGGAGGAAGTGGGCATTGCCATAAGCAAGCATCTTCCTTCTTTGACCGACCCAGGACCTTGGCACCAGGGTTTGCCTCCTCCATCAGACTATATTCTCCAGCAGGCACAGACTCAAGGCTCACACTCTGTGCCCATGCTGAAACCTCACAGCCACCCCTACAGATCCTGTTCCTCCCAGCCCCCTACACCATCACCTGAACCTGCCACCAGCATCCATTAGTCTGTGCCTCTATCCCGTAAGGCTGTCTCTACAAGTGGACAGTCATTACCCCCTGCCTCTGAGCTATGCTCTGAGGGGGGACACCAGTCACTTCTGTGATGGGCAGATCCAGTGACCCGAGTCTTCCATTTGCAGTGTGGAAGCGGAACACTGTTCCTGGTCCTAAATGCACCACACTTGGCATCTCTCATGAGGGTCTGTCAAAGACACCCGAGGCTCTGACTCTATTATGACACCACTAACAATACCGGGTCAAGCTCGGTGTAGCTGACCCATATGGTTCTCTGCAGACCAGGAGTGGTCTCAGGGACTGGATGAGGGCAGGTGAGCAGAAAAGTGGTGTGGACGCCTGCAAGGCTGTGTTCACTGCTGTTGCCCACAGTGAGAAGCAGCTCTCCTGCTGATGGGTCCTGAGGAGCCCGCAGGATACAGAGACCTCGTCCCACTGGGCACCACGCTTGCAAGGGCGGGTTAGTGGAGGCTGACGCTAGGCTAGACCAGGTTACTCACCACCACCTGCCTCTCGGGTAGAGAGAGTCATTCTTTATCATCTGCCATTTGGACTAGGATAGGTGATCCGTCATCACCTGCCTTTGAGCTAAGCCAGGTAATCCATTGTGATCTGCCATTGGTCCAGCCTGGGTGATCCATCGCCATCTGTCACTGGGATGGATGATCTAACACCGGCCAGGATCCGTCTGCTCATCAGACCCCATAGAGTAGAGCTGAGTAGAGATGCAGCAAAGACCACAGCCTGCAACCTTCCTGCCCTTGAAGTGGTCCTAGGTTTTGTATGTCCCTTACAGGCTATGCCCTTTGTCTTAGTCAGGGTTTCTATTCCTGCACAAAACATTGTGATCGAGAAGCAAGTTGGGGGGGAAAGGGTTTATTCAGCTTACACTTCCACATTGCTGTTCATCACCAAAGGAAGTCAAGACTGGAACTCACACAGGGTGGGAACTTGGAGTCAGGAGCTGATGCAGAGGTCATGGAGGAGTGCAGCTTACTAATTTGCTTCCCCTGGCTTGCCCAGCTTGCTCTCTTATAGAACTGAGGACCACCAGCAACACAGGGGGCCCTCCCACCCTTGATCACTAATTGAGAAAACGCCTTACAGCTGGGTCTCATGGAGGCATTCATTACCTCGAGGGAGACTCCATTCTCTGTGATAACTCCAGCGTGGGTCAGGTTGACACACAGAACAGGCCTGTACAGCCTTACTTTCTCAGCCAAAGGTGGAATAGGCCATCTCTCTGGTTTCATCGTGCCAGTTCTGGCTCTCCAGGCTGTCCCTCTGTCTCCCAGTACTTTCAATAAAGCACCCTCCATATCCTCATTCCGGAGGCTGTAGATGAGGGGACTGAGGAAGGCAGAGACAACATGGTAGGACAGAGCCAGCTTCTTGTCCTGCTCTGAGTCATACCAAGAAGCAGGCCTTGTGGATGTTCATGATTATTTCCAGGACCAAGGAGTTGATGTGAGGGCTAGACCGGCCCTAAGAGAAAATGGCTGCAGTTATGCAGCAGGGGCCTGAGGTTGACTCTAGAGATGTTTTGAGATCCTGCACCCATTACACTGGAGTCCGCCTGGCTCTTTTATCCCTAACCTCTACACTGTGAGTTGCGACCCATTTTGGGGGTCGAGCCACCCACTCCTTCACAGGGATCAAATGTCAGATACCCCACAGATGTGCATTACAATTCACAGCACCACAAACTTAAAGTTATGGAGTAGCAATGGAACTAACATTGTGGTGGAGGTCGCCACAACATGAGGAACTGTATTGAAGGGTCACAGCATTAGGAAGGTTGAGAGCCACTGCTCTAAGCCCTCGCTCTAACCACAGTGTTATTGATCCCCTAATGTCAACTCAGACTCTGTATCCAACTGCTTTCAAAACATCCGGGCACTTCTCCCTCCTTGCATATGGCTTCCGTTGAGTCTCTCATACTGCCCTGACTCATGGGGCCTGACTGCTCAGTAAGGTCAACCCTGTGGATGGTGCGAACATCGTGAGAACTCGTACCCCTCACCTGGGCTAGGAACCCCAATGAGGAACTCGGTGTCCAAGGAAGAAAGCCCTACTGAGACACCAGAGATCCAGTTATAAGATCTTGGCTGCTGCCACAATGGTTCCAGCACAGTCTAGTCCTGGGTGTCCGTGTGCCCTCCCTACCTAGACTTCAGCACACATAGCAAAGCGAGGGCTCCCACAGAGGAAGGCTCGGCTGAGCTCAACTGGGCATTGGTTGTCTCGTAACACAATAAGGCAGTAGAGAGCTGGGGCCCCGCCCCTGGCTCTAGGGTATCTCACACCATGTCTAGCAGCTGCGTGGCTCTGGTGTAGCTCTGTTGCCTGCCACCCCTCTGCCTTTGGGCATGACACTGCCTCTTTGGAACCCTCGTCTATGTCAGCCAGTGAGGCCATGGCTGGAGCTCAGCGGGGATTGAGAAGACATACAAGGATTCTTATATTCCAGCCCTCAAACACTTCTGTGACAGACAGTATGGCCCATGTGAAGGCTTCCACCTGGGACAGACACAGCCATGTTGTCTCCAGGGGTCCTTGTGGCCCAAAGACCAAGGATGGAAGTCTATCAGAGCCCACACAGGAATCTAACAAGCTCTGGGCAAGAGCCTGTTTCTGCAATGGTGTTACCACCAGACCACCCTGAGACAGGGGCTCCTCCTGAGCCCTCCACCCTCAGAAGGCTGGACGTGGCCCCCTGCCCCTCCAGCATCCCTGAGCCTCCTCCAGCCAGCCCCAAGTCCTTGCCGGAGAAACAGCTGTCGCAGCGGCTTTCGGCAGCCCCTGTCTCCGTTAGGGCTTATGTACAGCCCCCCAGGCGGCAGGCTTGTGGGTAGGGACTGACTTTATAAATAAAATTTATCATTGTAATTATGGTTCCTGGAGAGAGCTGAGGACTTTTACGGCCTCTTGGAGGTCATGAATAATTTAGGGGAATGGAACCAAGACACTTTTGTTAGTGTACAATAGGGCCCAGAGGTTGCCATCACCTGGCTGCGGGTGGCGCTGTGGCTGGCCATTCTGAGGGTCCCACTAGAGGGGACTAGCCTCTGAAACCAGGAGCCTGTTGAGGGCCAGGGACACTGCCCACATCCTCCTCTTACTGAGGTTTCAGGCTCAGTGACCAGTGACCAGGTTAACTGTCAGAAGTCCCTGCCTCAGCCAGAGACTAGCAAGTGTCAACCCTATATCCAGGCTGTGACTCAGGCAAGACCTTTAGCTGCACTCAAGCCAATGTGTCCCTCCCAGTGCCACACTGAAGAGTGAGTCCCAAATGACATTCCCAGGTCACACAGCAAGTGCTTTCCCTCCTGCTGCCTGCGCTCCCTGCCATGTGTTATCCCAAAGGTCTGTGTGACCCTTGAGGATTGCAAGAGGCAGGAAGCACCCTTGCTTACCTCCAGTGACAGAGGACTCACTACCTTGCTGCTGGAAGTTCTTCCTCAGACAGTTGTCTACTCAAAGTTCCCCAATCGACCCACAAGTACCCTCTTCTCCAGACCGTGGACCCAGCCCAGGCTCCTACCATACTCAGTGGAGTCATGTCTGGGCTGGAGCATCCACAGCCTGCCCTCACCAGACCCATCACCTATTTCCTTCTCTCTCCCCTGGGCCCCCTTCCCTCATGCCACACATCTCCCTGGCCAAGCCACCTGTTAGCTACCCTGCCATGTCCAGTGGTGACTTTGGAACCCTTGACCCTCCCCCTTCTCCCTCAGGCCTTGGGAGCCCCAACACACCACATGCAGGAACCAACTCTGTGTCTGGTTTCTCCTCACCATTCTAACCTCCTCATGCTAGAGAACCTAGGGCCCCACGTAATCACCACGTGCCTCTGTCTCTGAGCATCCCGAAATGCAGATGAAGCTCACTCCGAAGGGAAGATCCAAACCCAGGTGTTGGCAGGCCATGGTAGCTTAGGGTCCCCCAGCGATGGGGAGACCTTCCTGCATCTTTGGCTTCTGGTGGCCACTGACACACATGGCCCATGACTCTGCCATCAGTCTGTGCCCCGTGGTCACATCTTCTCCTAGTCTGCATCTGTCCCCTGACCCCTGCCTCTCAGTCCAGTGTCCCCTCCCATCTCAAGATCCTTATCTCAGCTTCCTTGCAAAAACCATCCCAGAACTTTATTCACAGACTCCAGAAATCTCATGGAGATCTCTTTGGGGTATCGTCGTTCAGCCTGCCGCAGAAGGTGACCCAAAACTCACCTCCATTTGGATAGTATGAGAACCCCAAGATGCATGCATGGACCCACAGCCTTGGAGGTCTCCATCCATTTTTACCCAGACCTCATCTTCTCATCCCCGTGACACCCCAAGCTCACTCATCCACCTTTGGAAAGCAGGAGGCTGCTGCTTCAAAGACATCTCCACGTTCACCCCCAGAGTGTGGACATGCTCAGTGCCCAGAGAACTCTGGGGCAAATAGGCAGGCTCTCCTCACTTCCAAAGCCCCTGGTTTTAGGTCATCCTGAGCTCTGACTCTGAAACAGGTGAGAGAAAACCAGCAAACAGCTAGAAGGCAAAGCCCTTCCAACAGAGGCTACCTCTGCTTATTGCAGCATATAGAGACGCCTGCAGTGGCTGAACAAGCCAGAGCCCATCTGTGGAGACAAATGTGGATCAGAAACTCCAGCTAGCTGCCTCAGTTTCCCCAGCCAATGTGGCTGGGTGTGGTAAGCCCCACTTTAACAATTTTTTTTAACCTCCGCTCACTCTCAGCTATGTTTCAGTACGGCCCTGATTTGACGGGGCTTTGGGGACATCGGTTGCTTCTATCTGCCACCTGCTGTCACTTGCTATGTGTTTAATGATGTCACTCTCTAGACAGGAACAGAACACTTGGACACTGTATGATAGAGAACAAAGGCTGGAGACTTAAGATTTATAGGTTCAATACTGTCCTGAAAGTGTGGTGTGTGTGTGTGTGTGTGAGTGTGTGTGTGAGTGTGTGTGTGAGTGTGTGTGAATGTGTGTGAGTGTGAGTGTGTGTGAATGTGTGTGAGTGTGAGTGTGTGAGTGTGTGTGTGAGTGTGTGTGTGAGTGTGTGTGAGTGTGTGTGAGTGTGTGAGTGTGAATGTGTGTGAGTGTGTGTGTGAGTGTGTGTGTGAGTGTGTGTGTGAGTGTGTGTGAGTGTGTGTGAATGTGTGTGAGTGTGTGGGTGTGTGTGTGAGTGTGTGTGAATGTGTGTGAGTGTGTGTGTGTGTGAATGTGTGTGAGTGTGAGAGTGTGTGAGTGTGTGTGAGTGTGTGTGTGAGAGTGTGTGAGTGTGTGTGAGTGTGTGAGAGTGTGTGTGAGTGAGTGTGTGTGAGTGTGTGTGTGTGTAGGGGAGATGGGGGGGCCTTTTCTGGCTCCTCACCCACAAAAAGGACAAAGAACTTGTTCAGATGACGTTCCATTGTTGGCTTCCAAGCTGGAAGAGGCCACGAGCAGGCCTGCAGGTATCTATCCAAGCTAGGAAAGAACGTAGTGGGACACTCCCCAGAGCCTTGAAGGTACTGGTGTGTCTTCCTCTCAATCCGTGACTCAATTCTGAAGTAAGGGAGGGACTAACCCGGTCAGCAGCACTCATACTAGCAGCAGTAGGAAACAGCCTGGCCCGCCTGCTCAAACTCCTAGCCCGTAAATGCCTTGCAGCCACCAGCACCCCGTCTCATCCTCAACTGGTCCCTTCAGTATTTGCCAAGCCTTCAGCACAAGCTCTCCTACCTTCTTCTGGGGTCCCTACTCTGCTTGCCCTACAGGCACAAGCCAGACCATGCCTCACCTGTGCCCTGACCTACCCCTCTCCAAGCCCTTCTCTGTATCCATCAAAAGCTGACCAGTCAAATCCCTTCTTGCCCACGGTCCTGTGGTTGCAGCCTAAAGGCCGTTCCTAACCCATTGCCTCTCTGCCTTGTTTCCTGCTGCTCAGTCCTATTCACAGACTCTTCACTCACACACACACACACACACGCACACTCATGCACATGCTTGCACACTCTTATACACATACATGCACATTCCCACACACACATACATGCACATGCCCACAGGCATGTGCCCACACGCTTTTGTGCACATGCGTACTTCCTTATACAAACATACACACAAATTCACACACTCTTGTGCGCACACATGCACATCCCCATACACACATTCACACACCATTCCCATACACACATACACATGTGTATGTGTATGCACTCACACACTCTTGTGCACAGACATGCACACCCCCATACACACACGTGCATGCACACATGCACATGCATGCACGCACACATGCACGAACACACACACACACACAGACACACACACACACACACACACAATCTTAGAGTCTTTCAGAACACCTGAGGCTAATAACTGACAGTACAGTCAGTGACCCCTGGCCCAGGGTCACAACCCTTCACCCCATAGGCTGCAAGAGTGGGCCAGAGAGCACTTCTGAATGAAGTCCCAAGACTGGATCTGAAGATGCCGCATTTCACTGACAATATCCCAGGGCTGTGTCTCATAGTGGGAGCAATGGCCGCCAGACGCCAGCTTCACCCGCTAGACTGAGGCAGCTGGAAATTCCTACTTGGGAGATCCTTCTGCTGTAGCAGATAGGATCCTATTCCCCACCTCATCCTGCCCCAGACCGATGGGTTAATTCCTGCCCAGGCCCCTGCACCTCTATCACTATTTGCTGCTCACCCAGGGACTCAGTGTGTGGTGGTCCATAACCTATGACCTTCCCACTGTCCTGCCTCTGTGGAAGGGACCTCTGCATTCCAGCCAGACAAGGCCGGAGAAAGCTTGGCAGCTAGGCCAGCATAACACAGCAGTGGGAGGAACCAGAAAACAGCCAAGGGCTGATAACACAAAGGTCACCACAATGTTCACTGTGTGTCCAGAGAGGCTACGACTACAGAGCCTCACGGTCTCTGCCCCATGGGTCACCTCCTCCCAGGAAGAAAAACAGCACCATCCCTTCTCCAGTGTTCACTGCCTGTGGCCATACGAGATCTTTATCCTGCATGAGGCCGGTGACTTATTGGTCCATGTCGCTCAGATGACGTAAGACTGTAGTGTAAGAGCAGGGGCGGATGGTCTGGTGCATAAGTCTGGTCATTCCTGCCTTTAGAAGAGAGGCCATGGTTGTTGCTAGGTTCTGCTTGAACCTAGCCCGGGCCTTATCCTTGACAGGATCATGGCTCACAGTGGAATGCAGCCAGCTATAAGCAGACCTGAGGCAGCAAGGCTAGCTCCCCTCCCCAGGATTCCCTGGACAAGTAACTGGAATGATCGGAGGACCCAGAATCCCAATGTCCCTGGAGTAAATTATCTCTCCAGGTAGAGAGCAAGCTGGAGGTGCAGGGATGTGGGTGAGGGGATTGCAATTCGACCATCATTGTCTTCATCTCAGGGCTTTATTGGAGTCAGTCAGCATGCCTACCTCTGTAACTTGGGCCCTGTACTCCCGGGGCAGGACACCATAGAGAGCACGAGGCCTCGGACAGACTAGAAGCCATCTCCAGCTCAAAGCTCTACTGTCTGCCGTCACCCCACCTCTCCACAGCCTCACACATCTGCTCTGCCCTTGATTCCACAGTACAGCTTCTTCACAAGGTTCGCAGCTCTGAAGCTGGCCTGGTATGAACAAATCGTGCCAAGGCAGGCAGGAATTGTGGAGATGACCCATGTGCAGGCCTGGCCTGCAGTCCACTGGGGCCCTGAGGAATGGTACCTCCCAAATCTGGAGCCAGTGGCCTGTCTCGGGGTTGTCGCAATCTCTGTCAAAGGGGAGGCAATCATAGCTCAGCCCTGGCTATCTGTCTGACTCTGTGGTTCAACATGAGGGTCCCGACAGGCAACACGGACCAGCAACAACTGTGCCCTGTATAGAGGTAGGCAGCCCCTTCAGAAGGACTTCTGTGGGGAGCAGCATGACCTACAGGTGACGTGAAGGGCCTCCCTCTTGAGCGCCGCTGACCGGAACCCACCAGGTCCATGCTGGACTGTGCTCCACAGCCGTCCTGCAGAGCATGGTTGCTTCCTCCTTTGTGGACACAGGAGACTGCCAGGTGAGTAAACCAGCTCTGGGGACCCGATCTGAGTGACCTTCCCTGTTAGGATCAAGATATCCAGTGACAAGTGTGGGCAAGGCAAGGAGCCAAGTGGTGGGCAGCAGGATGAAGGCCGTCTGAGCAGAGATGACACAAGTCACCATGGACACTCCCGAGGGTGGCTGTGATTCCCTCGCACAAGGCCTGAGGGGCTTCCCGAAGTGGGAACGGTCACAGATAAACCACAGCTCCTGGTAAAACCAGAATGACATGTGTGTGTATAGGGGGTTGGGGAGCAGCTCAGTTTCAGCCTGGTGCCCCTAGGCTTTGAGAGGCTACACCTGGCCTAGGGCTACAATAACCCTAAGTCCATGCCCTGTCCAAAGCCAGGCCTTCTTTGGGAGGAGCAGGCGAGTGACCTGTTCAAACCTAGATGCTGGAGGGCTGGCCTATGCCCACATAGAAGATGCTGCAGCAGACAGAGCACAGAACCAGGGGCTGCTCCGGGGCCAGCACAGGGCCGAGTCAGCGTGCCACAATCAGACCTAGGCTGATCCGCCCGGTACTTGGCAGCTGACAAGTGACTTGCAGCCTCCTGGGTTCACCTCAGTCTAGGCTCTGCTTAGAGGAAGATCCACCCTGTCCACCTAAGGCTTTCAGGGCCTAGATCAACCCTGCTTCACTTCGAGGCTCCCCCTAACCTCATAACACACCAGGATCACTGTGTGGCTACCACTAAGAGAGTGAGGTGCAACTGAGCTGTGCAGACCTACATCTCTCATGAACAAGGCCGGGGGGGGGGGTATGGGTGGGGCATGAGGCCAGTGCCTGCTCCTGCTCCTCCTGCTCCTCCTGCTCCTCCTGCTCCTGTTCCTGCTCTCCCGTGCTCCTGCTCTCCTGCTCCCACTCCTGTTTCCCCTGCTCCTGCTTCTCCTCTTCCTCCTCTTGCTCCTGCTACTCCTACTGTTCCTGCTCCTCTTCCCTCTTCTCTTCCTCCTCCTCCTCCTCCTGCTCCTGCTCCTACTCCTGCTCCTGTTTCTGCTCCTCCTGCTCCTCCTCCTCCTTCCTCTCCTCCTGCTCCTGCTCCCCCTTCCCCTCCTTCTGCTCCTGCTCCTCCTCCTCCTGCTCCTCCTCCTCCTGCTCTTCTTCCTCCTGCTCCTCCTCCTGCTCCTGCTCCTACTCCTGCTCCTGTTTCTGCTCCTCCTCCTCCTGCTCCTCCTCCTGCTCCTGCTCTTACTCCTGCTCCTTCTCCTCCTCCTGCTCCTCCTTCTCCTGCTCTTCTTCCTCCTGCTCCTCCTCCTCCTGCTCCTGCTCTTACTCCTGCTCCTTCTCCTCCTCCTGCTCCTCCTCCTCCTGCTCCTGCTCCTACTCCTGCTCCTGTTTCTGCTCCTCCTCCTTCTCCTCCTCCTGCTCCTGCTCCTGCTCCTCCTGCTCCTCCTCCCCCTTCCCCTCCTCCTGCTCCTCCTACTCCTACTCCTGCTCCTGTTTCTGCTCCTCCTGCTCCTGCTCCTGCTCCTCCTCCTGCTCCTGCTCCTCCTGCTCCTCCTGCTCCTGCTCCTGATTCTGATCCTGCTCCTGCTCCTGCTCCTGCTCCTGCTCCTGCTCCTGCTCCTGCTCCTGCTCCTGCTCCTGCTCCTGCTCCTGCTCCTGCTCCTGCTCCTGCTCCTGGCCACGTGTGTGTGAATAAAGCCTAGTTGGGAGCCTTCCTGAGAACACTCCCTGTCCCTAAGTCAAGAATGTTTGGTATCTGGAGGGCTTCCAGACTATTCCTGGCTGGAACATGGGATTAGGAACACCAGCCCTTCCAGGGACCCCGCTGCCTTCCTGGCCTACAGGCAGCCTCCCAGGGAGGTGAACAGGGGAGGAGTGTCCACAGTTTCCTGTCTCCCTTCCAGCTGGGAAGAGCAACAGCTCGCAGCAGCCTCTGCCTTCTCTGCACCCCTTGGAGGCCTGTGGTCAAGCTGCTGAGGTGTCTGGGACTAGACTCAACTCTATGGGGGCCACTAGGCTGTGTGCCCAGCAGCCCCTATAGATCCAGCTGACTAAAGGCCAACAGGCTGCAAGCCTTCAAGGCTGCTGAGGCCACTGCCCCCACATCTCTGTAATGGAAACTTCTCAGCTGCTCTGTGCTCAACAGCTCGGGTTCCTGCCCCGTGTGGGGCTCTAAGAGGCGGCAGATCGCAAGACAAGGCAGGTGGGCGAGCACTCGCAGGACACAGGAGCCAGGTGGGGCTGGTCTTGGTGTGTGAGCATGTGTGAGAGTGAGCGTATGTGTTCATGTGCATGGACCATGTGCATGTAAGGAAAGCCTCACAGAGGCTCTGGCTTCCAGCACCCTGGGCCACCTTCAGTGTGTCCAGGGTGTCTCTAGAAGAGGTGGTTTTGCAGCAAGACAGCCAAGAAATCCAGTACTGATCAGACGTGGAGACACCCTGTCCCTCCAGGTCCCCAGCATGGAACAAGTGGAGGGGGTGTAGAGGGGGCAGCCATGGCGCAGTGCCAGCCACTGGCCAGAGCTGAGGAAGGACCCTACCTGGGTGGGGCTGGCAGGGCTGGCAGGGCTGAAATTACTTATGTGCCAGCTGTTGCCCTTGGCACACTGCCCTTCCTCAGACTTCCCAAGACACATCACAGACCGTGGAGGTGCGTGAGGAGGGAATTGGCAGGCTCAGAGGTATAGCCAGCCTAGTGAGTAGGATGTGGCATGGGGGTCACTGTTGACTCCCAGAAACTTCAAGAATCGGGGAGAGGGGCTTTGGACAGACCCTGCCAGGCAGTATAGAAGCTAAACTCCAGAGGATCTCCCGGCTGGGGCTTTGGTGAGATTTGGGATCTAATAAAAAAAATTAAAAAAAAAAAGAGCTCTGGAGTCCCCAGTTCAGGCTGCCAGGGTTGACTTCCGGACAGATCCCTCTCTCTGGCAGCGTGTGCCCCAGCTGTCTGATATGCTCACCTGTCTGGACTAAGGAGTGCAACATCCAAGCTTGGCTCTGACACCTGGCTGGTGGTATTCTTTGCTTGGGTCTGGATTCCCGGAGCCCAGTGCCCCCTTGCTTGCTCCTGGACTAGAGGAACTGGGCCTTGACACCAAGTGAGGACAGCTGCTGGGTTGTTTCCCTGAGTGGAGGGCACAGCCGTAGAGGCCAGCCCCTCCCTAACCAGCATGGGGTAGCCATGACACTCCACAGGCCCCAGGCTCCTGGAACTATTTTCCACCCCTTATCACTCATCTGTCATGATCCAGCCTCTGAGCAAATGCACACTCAAGTTACAGCCCCTGCTGGGGGCCCCTATTGGGGCCAAGGCCTCTGCTCTGGGGCTAGCAGGAGAGGACACCAGGAGGCTTGTCTGTGTCCACTACATGAGCCACAGATGCATCTCTCTGGACACTTGATGGGAGTATAAAAGCCAGAGACCTCACTCTACTTGATGAGGTCACAGAAATAAGGATCCAAGACAGACACAACACACACACCTACACACACACACACATACACACACACCCCACAGACTCACACTCACACACATACACACTACACACACACCAAACGTTCATACATTTGCACTTGCACATTCACATACGCACATACACACACTCACAATACACTCATACACACATTCAGATAACACATACATACACACCACATCACACATACACACACTCACACTCACATACACACTCTCACACTCACATATACACACTCACATACACACGCTCACACTCACACACACCACAGACTCACACTCACACTCACACACACATACACATATATACCACACACACACCAAATGTTCATACCTTTATACTTGCACATTCACATATGCACATACCACACACACTCACAATACACTCACACACACATTCACATCACACATACACGCCAAACATTCATACACACCACATTACACATACACACCACACATATATACATACATACCACATCACACATACACACACTCACATACACACACTCACACATACACACTCACATACACACATTCACACATACACACTCACACATACTCACAATACACACACTCACACTCACATACACACACTCACATACACACATTCACACTCACATTCACACATATATACCTCACATTTACACATGTATACCATATACACATACCACATACACATTCACACACACCCCATGCACGTTCACATACACACCATAGGTAAATATACACACACACAGTTCAGGAACATCCATGTTTGTCCAAACATACCTACCTATACATACACAGCTCACACGCATATGTACTTTCTCACATGCTAGCAGACACAAGCCACACAGTTACATTTACATGCACACATGGGCTCTTCACAGGTCCATACTCACATGATACATGCTCATACAAACATGTGTCCTCTCATATGTCATACAATCCCATGTATGTACACTCACTCAGATGTGCATACACACACACACATACACACACACACACACTGTTATGTGTGTACAAACACACACAGGTCTAGAAAGACTCAGTAGTTAAGAGACTTGTTCTTACAGATATGTTAGTTCCTAGCACCCATGTGGTGGCTCACCGCCATTCATAGGATCTGATTCCCTTTTCTGATCTCAGTAGGTAACCTGCACACACATGGTATGCATACATGCATACAGGCAAAAACTCACACACATAAAATAAAGACAGTTTAAAAACTGTTGAAAAAGAAAAAAAAGCACTTACATATACTGTCTTACAATCCCTCAGCAGACCCTGGCCACAGAGGCCCACAGAGCTAGAGCAAATACGGGAGGAGCAGCAAATACAGGAGGAGCCACCACTCCTCCCTTCTACTTCCTTCTCTTTCTGCTCCGTGTAGCCTGCCCCTTCTCTACCCTACTGCAATAAAACCTGGTGCTCCCTTCTGAAGTAATTGAGATGTGCAAATGCATCCAGGCAGACATTGTTAACAGGGCCTCAGCCACCTGCTGTATTTACACCCGCTGAGCAGAAGACTGGCTGTTCTGTTATCCTCTGTGGAAGACAGTATAGAGGCCACTGGGTTAACCTTCAAAAGCAGTCATTTTGGGGGAGTCCTCCTTGGAGTCAGGGCAAGCGCCTTACTCTGGTCTCCTCTCAGTCTTCAAGGGTAAAGCCTGTGGAAAGTCTGTGGGAGGCAGAGCCATGTCCCTTGAAACTAGCATTTAGCCCCATTTCAAGGGGGTAGTGATGCCCACTAAGAGCTCCAGGCCAGAGACCTGAGAGAATCTGGGTGTGAGAGAAGGAAGACATTTGCCCCATAGTGTCCCTTCGAGCTGGGGAAGGACGGGGACCAGCCCTGGAGGATACCTACTTTCCCTCTGACCTCTATGTCTGTACATAGGAAGGAGGATGGTGGTCTCATACCTGGCTCCCATGCCCAGACTCCAATCAGGGTCTGCACCCAGAACAGTACAGGAGGGCCCAAGGCATGGCTGAAGCTGTGGACTGGTGTGGGGGAGTGGAGGAGGGAAAGAGCCATTGCTCTGCAGGCAAAGGAGACACCACTTCACCCAAATGGGAGCTGAAAGAGGGGAGAGAGGTGGATTCGGAGATGAGGTGTAGAGAGAGGGAGATCCAGACAGGGAGACTGGCAGAGAGACAGAGGCCAAGAGTTATGCACCTACACAGAGATGGTCAGAGTCAGATAGGACCAGAGATACAGAGGGAAAGACAGAGGACAGAGACAAATGGATTGGGCTATACCATGCCCCATCCTTCCCAACACAAAGGCCAACTAGAGGCAACACACCTTCCAGAAAAGCCCCTGCCGTCATCGGCTCCCCGTGTCTCGGCTGTGAGGGCTTATCATACTGACAGAAGTGTTTGCTGCAGCCTTATCAGCAATCTCAGAGCGCTACAAACTCCCGCAATAAACTGCAACCTTCCTGAGTAGCCCACAAGAGTGGGTGGGTGGCTGTAAATCTCAGAGCATCAGCCCAAAGGAATATTACACAGCCATCAAAGGTGGTGATTATGAAGATGACGCCTGCAGAGGAAATTGCTGACAGTAAGCTTTGGAGCTGGCAGGGTACGGGATTTATCTGCACTGTGAGTCCTACAAAGAGAGGCTGGTGTCTACAGGTCTGGGAGAAAGATGCAGGCTAAGGAAGCCAGCCTGGCTTCCGGGGAGGAATTTTCTCATCCTTTTATCTTTATCTCTGCGTGTATGGCTTGCCCAATAAATAACGCCTTTCTTATCAGAGGACCATGTCCCAGTAGATGAGGTCTGCAGCTCCAGTCTCTCACCCTAATCCCCACCCACGGACACGCCATCCAACCAGAGAGAATGAGGGGACCACGTGGGGCTCACAGCCTCCCAGGACCGAGAGGGTAAGGCCACACGGCCAGTCGGCCGGCAACTGTAACTTTGAAGACATGGGCTGCTTCTGGGAGTGGGGAGAGAGGCAGGGGCCAGAAGGACAGACAGGATCCCTGTCCTTGTTCTTAAGTTATCCCCTGTCCCCTGTCCCTTGTCCCTGGAGCTCCAGGATATGGCCTGGGGCTGGTTGCAAGGCAGGGAAGTGGCCCCATTTTGAAGGGTTTGGTCTTGCCAAAGCACAGGGTGTGGCACAACACAGCCAAGGTAACAGGAGGATGACAGAAGTATGGAGCCAGGCTCTGTTCTTTTTTTTTTTTTCCGGGGCTGGGGACCGAACCCAGGACCTTGCGCTTCCTAGGCAAGCGCTCTACCACTGAGCCAAATCCCCCGCCCCCAGGCTCTGTTCTGCACCAGGCCAGGCCACAGTATGGAAGGACAGAGATATGACAATCAGACTGAAGAAGTTGGAGGGACAGCGGAGGATACTGGGTAGAAAGGGGGTGGGGGGTGGAGTCATGGGTAACTATGGAGATGGTAGCTTAGGAATGAGATGTCAATAATAAGAAAGATGCAGACACAGCCGTGGAGGCTGGAAACAGCTCAGTCCAGGAGTAAGCAAGAAGACAGAACAGGGGAGAGATTCAAGGAGCAAGAGAGGGGCTCCAAATAGGAGGGAGCCCAGACCTATGACACTGAGGCTCTGATGACCCTAACCTTGCTGCCAAGCCAAGGACGAGGCAATGATATACCAGGCTAACCCTAGCACATGCAGCCATGGGTGGAGCAGGGCAGACCCCCGGGGCTTCTCATCAAGCTCTGCACAGTCTGGTGCCCCGCCAGAGGCAACTTAAAAATGGCCCTGGCTTCTTCCCTGTGCTTTGTCCCCACCAACAGCCCGCTGTCCCAAGTTGGAGATGAAGACCTTGAAGTTCACAGAAGCTGACGCCTCAGGGTAATTGGAGCTGGGTAGGAAGGTACCCCCTTGGGCATGTAGCATGTGCCCACTGCCTTCCTCCACCTGCCGGTCACCCTGAAGTGCAACCTCAGTGAAGGGAGGGGAGATTCACACAGAATAGGCTCTAATTTGCAGGTTGACTGTAGCCATCGACCAGCTCTGGTTGCTAGCTTGGCCCGGAGCCCCACTGGAGGGAATCAACACACTTCGATCCCTAAACCGAGGACCCTTCCCTAAGTCCCAGGTTCCCCATCACAAACCCCTACTGGGGTCTGAAGAGTAGCCAGGCATCTGAGCTAATGTAGAGAAGTTGAGGGGAGCAGAGAGGTATATTTCCCCTCCGCTGAGGCTGCAAGGCCAGGTCTACGCTGCCTGGCAACCCCTGCCCAAGGGACTGTGTCAGAGGCCAAGTGTGTCTCCAGCCAAGCACATTGTGGAGCTCTATACCCAGTCCTTGCCGTCCATGTTCCCTGGCCACTAGGCCCTGTGGCCTCTGAACAGTATTCCCAGGGGTCGGTTGGTGTGGTTGTGTACAGGCTGTCTTGAGTTGCTGGGGTTATCTTTGGCTGTCATCATCCCTCTGCATGTGGAGAACTTCCCTCAGAAGCCCCAGGACTTCAGGGTGACAGAGCCTGTGACACAGCATGGGTCTCCTAGGTACTAAGGTCATTCCTGGTGCAGGCTTCAGTCCATGGAGCAGCAGTGTAGGACTTGAGAGGTCGATGACTGCTCCTCTTTGCTCCTCTGCAGCAGGTCCCCTGCATGAAGCCCAGAGGAGCCTGCAGACACCGCAGTCCAGGATGCCAGTCTCGAGCAGGAAGGACTCACAGCCATCTGTTCCCCATCCCCACCCTAGGATGATGACAGGAAGTGCCCTCCCTCTATCCTAAGACCCAGACGGCAAGAATGTGGGTGCCCTGGGGGTGAGCCACAGAGAAATCAAAGGCACGTGCGGTTCCGAGAGCCCCTGGAGGTGGCTGTCCACTGTAAGAGGGGCGAGGGGGTTTGGTGAGGGTCTGGGTAGGGAAGGTGGGCAGATGCCCTTGTAACTATGGCATAATCCGGGGCCATCTACTCCTTATTCTGTCTTCCCAGACAGAGCCCCAGTACACCTGTAGATGGGTTCATGGGGTTGGGCCACGGTCAGTGGGACAGCAGCCAACAGAGGAGACTGTGGTTGTGGCCTCTCCATCACTGCCCTCTAGGGAGAGGCCAGGTTCCGGGATCTCATTTCCCAGTCAGACCAGCAAGACTTGTCTTGGTACCTTTGCATGGTGGTGTGAGAGAGCTCATTTCCTGACTGTGATCTGTGATCTCCTTCCCCAGACATTGCCCGCAAGGACAGGACAGCTGCCATCAAGGGTGAGTTCTGAGGAGGAGCCCCTGTCAGTCAATAGGTCCTGGGCCTCCACTCCACAAGGCAGACCCAGACCCAGCCTTAGCAAACCCCTGTCCCCGAATCCCAGCCTCCCTAGACCCTGACTCAGGCTCCCCTGATTGTCCTAGAAGTGATCCCATACCTACAGGGCCATCCTCCGGGTTCCTCACATGTGGGTGGGCAGGAGCACCCCTAAACGGGTGCCATCTTCCTCAGGCAGGTGAGGACGAGAGTCCCTGTCACATGGACCCCATGAGACTCACCCCAGGACCCCAACTGACCATTACCTTGATGGCCAACTACAAGTTGACCATCTACAGCCAGACAACTCAAGCCTCCCTCCGCGTCAGCCCCACCAGCAGAGGGTGCACTTTGCAGGGCCTCAATGGGGGGGAGGGGCTGCTGGACTGACCTGTCACCCTCCTACAGTCCCCCGCCGTGCAGCTCCTCACGGTGGCTCTCCGCTCCAGCCAGCATTCTGCGGTGGCTCCTTGTTCCTGTGGCTGATTCTGTGTGTTCTGCTTGGAGTGGTGCTGGGCCTGTACTGTGGCCGGGCCAAATATGTCACAGGAGCCCTGGAGGACCTCTGGGCTCAGCTCCTCGTCCTGACCTCACACTTGTGGCGTGCGGTCCTTGCCTGTTGGCACTGCCTCCTGCAGCTCTGACAAGTGGCTGAATGGTGATTCCACCTCTGGAGAGAGCACTGGAGGTTGATGCTGTTGGGGGCCTGGAGTGGTTTGTGGGGGGATCGTGCATGGTGGGGGGGGCGGGCAGGCACTAAGGCTAACCCCAGGACAGAGCTCTGCTAGCCTGACAAACCCAGGTACTCCAAGGGGCCGCTGTAAAGGTTTAAGTGGGGAAAGAGGAGAACACTCTGGCTTGGTGCTTTGGGCAGCTCCTGTCTGGTCAGTACAGGCTGGGATCTTGGGATTTTAAGACTGAATCAGAGAAAGAATTCAACCATCATAGCTGAGGATTCCTATGCTCCTGCCCAGTCCTCTGTCTTGGGAGCCACAGCCTGGATGTCACCGTGCATAGCTCTTTGAGGGTGAGCATTCCCTGCCTCTGAGGCGCATTTGGGAAGGCAAGCCCCAACCTTCAGGAGGCAGGGCCTCAGGAGCCTCCCTCTGCAGTTCCTGGAGCCTGTGAGAATCGTGTTTCTAGTCTCTGAGCCCAGCTCTGAATTCCTCGACTTCAGGCCAAGACCCGTCAGGGGTCACTGTGGTGTGGGAACAGAGTCCAGCCCTGAACACAGTTGCTCTCATAACAGAAGTGTGGCACCAAGGTCCTACCTTCCAGGGCCACACACAAGCCCAAAGCCGTCAGGCCTGCCCACCAGCTGCGGGACCTGTGAGTCTTCCTCTGTAAACACCGGCAAAGGGAAGCAGGCACCGGGCAACAGCTTTGGGACATCCTAGACCTGCCTGGAGGGAGAGCCCTGAGCACAGCAAGGAGGCCCAGTCAGGCACCAGGATGATCCATCAGGGGGACCCTGCACCACCCTGGAACAAACAAATGCAAGGTTTGGGAGCCATGGTGAGACTTGGGATTGTCCTCCTAAGGTGCCCCTCTACTTAAGTGGGCAGACAGAGACCCCGTATTAAAATGCCTGCGGCCTCTTCAACCTCACGGTTATTACAAGATGAGCGGAGTGAGACACTTGTTGAGGAATCCCTCCAGGTCCAAGTACGTTAATCTAGCTACCAGAGCACACAGGTCCCTTGCAGCTTTGATTCACGAGAAGTTGGGGGACCCACCATGCCTCCAGGATCACATCCTCCCCAACAAGACATGCCAAGATTCCCAGATCACTGAGGTGCAACCTGCCCCTCTCTGGACTTCAGTGTCCCATACAGTGGTCTCCAGCTACAAAATTTGGAGGCACGGTAGGGGAGAGCCCAGTGGAGAGAGAAACCATGCTTCCAGATGTGGTCTAAAACAGACCAGCCTGGAAAGCCACGCACAGGGATTGGCCATCATCATGGTTACTGTTTCCTGAACCAATCCAGCTACCCCAGGACCTGCCCCACTCATCCTGCCCTGGTCAAAGACAGGCTCCTTATTGGCTTGTATTCCAGATACGGAAACAGACAGACCTCCAGACCACTCTTCCTTCCCTGCTCCTGAGGGTGGATGCCCTTCAGGAGGGGGACTGGTCACCCCATGTTTTACAACGGAGAGCCAAGGCTTCCCTCTTCCATAGCAAGCATTTGCTGCAAAGGCCACAGAAAAGGTGTGCCCTGCTCGCTCTGTAGGGGCCCCAGCTAGTTCTGGGTTCCCCTTTGCTTTACTTCATTCTTACAGTGCGAACACAGCACAGCTAGGCAGAGTCTGCCATGGCTACATCTCCAGCCTTGTTTTTGTCTTAGAAAAAATGTTCAAAGACACACACAGAGATACACGTGCCCCAGAGGTGTCACCAAACCCCATCCTTATGCCTGGAGTGGGGGTGTGTAGGAACTGTGGAGGGGGGCAGCCACAAGAGTCGAACTCCTTACAATGCACAGGCATGAAGGACCACCCCGGGAGCCCTGGAATCAAACAGACTGTTCAAATCCTAAACAAACAGCCAAAGCCTGAGAGCCAGTGGGTAGGGGGTGGAGACTGGAGGTGGGGGCCTGGAGCAGACCGACTGGATAACAAAGACACAGACACCTCATCCACACAGCATCTCAGATGTTTTGTCTTTATTTTAGTTTGACTTGAGGATCAGACACATGGAGGTATAGGGCTCATCACTGTCAGCCTCACCAGGAAGACTGAAACCAGGGCTTCCCTGTAGCAAGCTGCAAAGGAACAGAGGCATCTTGCAGGCCACCTGGGGACGGCTCTGCAGCTCCTGCCTGCCTCTTGCCATCCATCCCATGAAACCTCTCTTGGACACACATCCCTGCCCATGGTTACGGCCAACAGGTCCTGCCAATACTCCTAGGCCAGAGACCCTTCCCCAGGAGACCCTGGAACATCAACATCTCGGGGACAAGTCTAGGTGACCGAAGGTCTCTAAACCGGACCAGTTCCCAGACTAACTCTCCAGAATCCATGAGAGGCACGGGCAAGGGCAGACCCACGCCTGAGGCAGAGTCTAAGTCCCAGAGGCCCCATCTAGCCTCCAGTTCCTTCAGGTCCTAGATGGCTACAACCTTAGTAGGTGCCAATCCTGGAGAGACAAAGGAGGAGTCTCAAGTCTAGACAGTGTCCCAATGTCCCATAGATTAGGGCTTGTCTGGGCGTCTGGAGAAGAGACCAGGTCAGTTTGGAGACCTCAAAACCCTCCTCCAGCACCCAGATCCTCTGCTGGGAGTTCAGTCAGCCCTCAGAGAAGCCTGGAGTGTCAGTCAGCCTGATGCTGGCCTTCCCAGATAGGCGCCCCTTGCACGCTGACCATCTTTGCCTGCTTTAATTTTTAGGGCCCAACCGGCCCCCCAACACATACACACACACACACACACACACACACACACACACACACACACACACACACACACACACTCACACTCCTCACAGTGAATTGGAAGTTAGTGCCTTCCCTCTGAAAACACACCAGCCACTGGTAGAAAGTGGACTTGGACACAGGTCAGGATCACCTTGCTTGGAAATAGGAGACGGCATTGGAGTACAACCTCAGGCTAAAGCCAGGAACACTGAATGCACTCACTGAGATCCAGATGGGCTGGGCCTCTCCTGCCATGGGGCTTTACCCTTCCAATACAGACAACCATGCCACCTAGAAAGCCTCCAAGGGAGGAGGGTGGAACTCTCCCACTACAGCCAAGCAGCCCCAGATGTCCTCTCAGAGCAGGGAGAGGAGCCCAGTCCAGGGTCCTACATTCCTACCAGGATCATCCACCTGCTGCCTTCTGGGGACCACGGCTGAATGCCGTAGGATGGGAAGACAGCCCCTATGGGAGGGGCAGGGACTTGGGTGTGCTGGAGCCTGTGGTGGTGCCAACCTGGCATTGTCACCTCTGTTCTGCAGTCACACTGCCATCCACACACATGCTCACATACATGCATATATATGGACGAACGATCACACAAGAGAAGGAGTACGCATCACGCTAACTAAGGCCAGAACTAGAAGCCAGAAGCCACTCCCAAGTCTCTGGGTCTCTGCCCCCATCGCTGTCAGGATCTCCAGGGAAATACAGGTTCTCTGCTCACGGTGGGTGGGGCCAAGAGACACATGCAGAGCCGTGTTGGCCAGCCTGGGGGGCTTGGAGGTCCCAGGCCCCCCTCATGCAGGCCTCAGGAAAGGGAGTCAGCCTAGATGACAGCACTCTTCTCCCCCTGGAAGGAGGTGCGGGAGGCTGGTCTGGCCAACAGAAGCTCCTTCTCGTGAACCAGGCTGTCCAACAGGTCCTCCTGGCGGTAGTTGTGATAAACCTTCAGGAAAGCCAGAGTGGTGATCGCCAGCCAGGCCAGCCAGGAGGCCCACAGTCCAAACTGCACGGAAGACAGAGCAGCGTCAGGGGGGCGGGGCTCATTGCCCAGTGTGCTCAGTACCCACCTCCTCGCTCTACCTCTGCAGGGAAGGGAACACTAAGGCGGGAGGAGGAGGCAGGGACCTGGGAGCCCGTGCACACCCACATTTGACTCATCTCCTGTGGTAATAGTTACGTCCTACACCCACAAGAACCCAGCTTTGTGCAGAGGCTTGGGGTACTCGGCCATTCTCACCTGAACTGGTGAGGTTCCTGGAGGAGGAGCAGTAACTGGGTGGAGCTCTCCTCCCACCATGACCCTGGGCTCTAAGGAATGCCTATAGATCAGGGAGCCCCTCTAGTCAGGGGAAGAAATTGACCTTTATCTGCCATTTCCAAACAGCTGAAGGAGAAACAATGTAATCAACTCCGGGTCTGCCTGCATCAAACCAATTCTCATTTGAGCGTGCTGGTCCTCAGACTGCGCATGCCTCTGTCTAATTAGTCCAAATTAGTCCTAAAGCATCTTAAGCTAAACTTGGCGTGAAGGTATATTTGACCGTTTCAGCTCATCTCTGCAAATAACTTTTGGACTTCCAAGGGCGTTAGCAGTGACAAGAATCATCTCAGCCTAGCTTTCCACAAACCAGGGCCTCCACAAGCCAGCATGGAGCATGGAAGGGCGTTGTGGAGGGTGAAAGCCACAGGAAAGGGACAGGTGTCCATGCCCTGCCTAGGTGCCCCTACCCTGCACCACCTCTGCTTGGGGCACAAATGAAAAGTCAGGGGACAGGAAAATCCTAAAGCTTTCCCAGGGTCCTAGAGATCCCCAAATTCACATGCAAGGTAGAGCAACCTGAGGCTGGGATCCCCCTAGGATAGACCCAGCCACCCAGAACTTTGCATTCTCTAGCTCCTGAGCTCACTCCTCAGGTCTGCCTATGCCTTCTCTTATCCCCTGCCTCCCCTAATCCCTGCCCATACAAGTCCTGCTCAGAGACCCCACTCTCCCACCTGCCCTAGGATTTCTTCTCTGCTCCTATAGCCTGCACGGCCCCACCATATCTGAGTCTGTTTCCTTGGGATCCAGAGTCTGTTCTATCTGTCAAGTCTCATCCCAATCCCCAATACAGCCATTCTCTTCCTGCCCGCGACAGACCCCACCTACTTGCCCGAGACCACGCCCATACGCCTGAGACCACGCCTACCTGGGCAATTGCAAACTGATGGTAGAAGGCAGAGTTGTCCACGTTCAGCTCCAAGTCCGTTTCCTGGAACTCCTCGCAGCTAAAATAGCATGGAGCCAAGTGGCTAGTGACTTGCGAGCCCCTGAGCCCCAGAGCCCCTGAATCAAAAGTCAGCAGAGTATCTGGCTAGGGATTCCCCTAAACAGTGAGTGGTGTCTTAGATCAACCTGATACAAGCTAAAGTCATGAGAGGAGACAACCCCAATTGAGAAAATGCTCCCATAAGGCCAGGCTGCAGACAGTCTGTAAGACATTTTCTTAATTAATGATTGGTGGGAAATAGCCCAGCCCATTGTGGGCGGGGCCACCCAAAGCAGGCTCAGCAGATCACCAAGAGCAAGCCAACAAGCAGCATCCCTCCAGGAGCCTCTGCGTCAGGTCCTGCCTTCAGGTTCCTGCCCTGCTTGAGTTCGCGTCTTGACTTTCCATGATGGTGAACTGTGATATTGAAGTGTAAGCTGAATAAACTTTTTCCTCCCCAAGCTGCTTTGGTCATGGTGTTTCATTACAGCGATCATAACCCTAAGACAGTGGGGGCAGTCCCCAAAAGGACAGATGTCTCTAAGAGCTCCACTGGGGGTCAGCTTTGACCTCTCACTGGGTGGAGCAAGACAGACTTCAAAGAAGAGGAGCTGCAGGCCTTTGCAACTGGCCCTGAGCACAAGGGTGAGCCTCAGCCATCTTGTCACTGTCTGTCTGGCACTCTGCTCTGTCTAGTCAGTCCTTCAGTTCCCAGTCCGAGATGGCCGCGATGCCCCTGAGGCACACTGCAAAATGTCCCTGCATAAGTCTCCACTCACCAACCACAAACTAATTTCAGTGCTACACAGTGGAGTTAGCTTCAGAGGGAGCTGCAGCCAGCTAGTGAGCCAGGCGGTCAATTGCACAGTTCCACCTGGCTCCTCTTGACCTGCAGGGACCTTCCATATGTGATGCTGTAGAGCTACTAGACCAATGAGGTGCCTGACGTTGAGTGGGCGGGTCTTAAGGACAAGGCAACCGGCGTGGGGGTGGGGCACGGGGGTTGGGGGTGGGGCACGGGGGTTGGGGGTGGGGCACGGGTGCACAAAGCCTAAGATTCGGAATGGGATTCAGGAAGAAAAACATCTCGGGACCCAGGTAAGGGGAGGGTCTTGTAGGTAGCAGATGAAGCAGGGACAAGGCATACCTGTGAGGTGCAGAGCCCTTCTCAGTGATGGTGTCACACCACATAGTGAAGCCCACACTCACGATGGTGCTGGCAATGAAGACTAGGAAGACCACAAAGGCACTGACCAGGAGGTTCAGGAAGGCGTAGAAGAAGGAGCTGCAGTGGAGTCAAGAGACGGACGCTGAGGGAGACATCCAAAGTTTGTCCCCAAACAGCTCCCCTTGAAACAGGGATGGGAGATGACCAGGTTTTCTAGTGAGCACCTAGGGCACTGATGGGACTGAATGGGGCTCAAAGGGCTGCTTCTGTCTCCTCTGCTGCCATCCCTGCAAACATTCCGACGCTGAGCAGCCCATCCTGCTCTCTCATAGACTGGGAGTTGGGAACTTGCCACCATGATGTAGTGGGGAATCGGGGCCAAGTCAAGAACCCAAGATCATGAGTCCAAAAGCCTAGGAGCCAGCGTTCACAGTAAGACCACTATACACTCTCCTAAGACCACCTACTTTCTTAGTCACTCTATGTCACAGCTAGAATCTGGGTCCCTCAAATACACAGGTCGAAACTCCAAACTCCACGGTGTGAGCACCAGGCCCTCTAAGCCCATGTAGAGAAGGGTACAAGCAAGAGAAGACCCCTCTCCCTTACCCTCGGCTGCCTGACTCCAGGTCACACATTAACCCAGCCCCACTTCCCTACCCAGAGAAAGAGGGTATGTAAGAAACCTCACAGAGTCACCAAACAGTAGGAGGTCCTTAGCAGAGAGCAGAGCAACCAGTTAAGGACCCTGACCACCTCCAGCCTGGGGTGGGTTGAACACCAGGGCCAGGCCAATTGTGCTCAGACACTTGACGTAGTGACAAAAGTGGATTCAGGGTGAGCAACTGACAGAGAGGTCTTAAAAACAAACAAGCAGCCACAAAACAGTGGGTGCTGTGACCTAACAGCCACCTACGCTGCTGGTGGGCTTGTTCACCTATGCGTTCATTCCCCAAGCCTTCTTGGTCCCATGGCAGCCCTGAGCTGAACACAAGGCATAGGAACAGTGTAACCCTGATGCTCATGGTAAATAAGATAAGAGTAACTCAGGTCACTTCTGCCCAACCCGCCACAAGTGATACCCAGCTGTCCTGGGATCACACAGGGATGCCTATGAAGCCACAGAGCCTTGGGTGACCATTAGGCTGACATGGGTAGTCACAGCATGAAGGGCAGTCAAGGAGTGGTACCCTAATGAAGCTACACAACCCAGGGAAGGGGCCTTGGGATGCTTCCCCTGCCTGTGAGCAGCTATGTGCACCTCCCACTTACCCTGAGCCTGTCTCTGGCCCCACATGGCACTCACGGCAGTCCTGGCCCTGCCCACCCAGCACCTTCACTGGTTTTCCTTTTAGCTCCCCTCTGTCCTTACCCTGAGAGTGACCCAGGGACCAGAGCAGGACCTGATATCCTCAGCTCTTATGTGGACCGGGGAAGGGAGTTGACGCTGTCCTCCTCCAGCATGGACAAGGGCAAGGACCCACTTTGCTCCAGGTAGGGACAGGGAAATGGAAAAAGGTCATATCCCCATTCTCCCGAGGACTGTCTCAGACTAGCACATCCCTTCCGATCCTCCCCACAGGATCCCTAGGTCCCCTGGCCAGGAGTGGTGACAAGGACACTGTGGTCCTGTGACGACTGTGGGACATTTTGTTGATCAAGGATTGATATGGGGAGCCCAGCCTGCTCTGGACAGTTCTACCCCTGGGCAGGTGATCCTGGGTTATATAAAACAGCAGACTGAGCAGACCCTGGGGAGCAAGCCAGTAAGTGGCATTCCTCCATGGCCTTTGCCCAGTCTCTGCCTCCATGCTCCAGCCTTTGCTTCCCTTCATGATGGATGGCTAAATTCTGTGAATGAAACCTGCCCCTCTGAGCCTCGCTTTCTCCCTGAGTCGAGTTCTAAGAGACCCTCCCATGGATCACTGAGAAAGCAGGGACGACTCAGGTCGGTGACGGCTTGTGAACATGGAGCCCATGTATCCTGGAGTGCTCGCTGACCACCCATACTGTTGCAGGAGAGACCTGGGCTGAGAAGGACCTGCTGGCCTCCCAGCCCCTCACTGATCTCACCTGCAGCTGTAAACAGGTACGAAGTTGACATATAGTCACCCAGAGCCCATTCCGGCTATGTTGTCCCCACCACGGAAAAGAGGGTGATCAAGGGCAGCCACAACCAAGTTCCCTTGGGCAGAGGCAAGAGCACAGGACTCTCCGGGTATAGAATTCTATCTCATGGGACAGCTAACTGAAGATTTGGGACAGAGCCCCTTGTAGGGGACATCTGTCCCTCCCTCTGCTGGACAGCCTCCTGCAGTTGCCTCCCACCACTGGCCACAGTGCAGACAGCAAAGTGAGACCTGCCACAACCTAGCATCACATCCTGTCCTTCTCTAAGGGCGGCAGGGCAGCGTTCTGAGATCTCTAGATAGGTAGTGTGGGGCAGAAACACTTTGCAGCATCTGGCCAGAATCCCTTCAGAGGAGGGAGTCCTTGTAGCCCACGCCCTGAAGTGAGGCTGATGCAGCAGATCTGAGATACAAGGGAACTCTGGTCCTAGCTGAAAGTCCACTAACCTGGGTCACCACCAGGCAGAAGTCTCCAGTTCTTGATTTATTATTGTGTTTTGTTTTGTTTTCCTGTGTTTCGTTTGGTTGATTGGATTTTTTTTTTATTTGTTTATTTGTCTGATTTTTTTTTTTGTTTTGGTTTTGGTTTTTAATGTAATATGCCGGGCCTTCCAGACCCTTGAAGAACTTGTGCCCAGAGCCACACCTGGGTCCTGTTTCCTGGGTTTGGCATGCCACCCTCCCCTGTCCCTGAACACACACTCCAAGGACAGGCTGACTCAGAAGAGTGAGTGGAAAGGCGCAGCACACACAGGGTTAACCCATCTTCCTCTCCTTGCATCTCAGGGTGCCCAGCCTTGGATGTGCTGTCTCCATGGCGACAGCTATCCTGGGAAGCCCTGGGAGCAATTTGAAGGCTGAGCGACAGGTGTGAGCAGGCAGATGGGTTATGCTAACCAGCGCTCACTATTCAGTCAGTCCCTCTCACAGACGCTCACAACCAACCCCAGCCCAAAGAGCTGCTCTTGGGTGAAGCCTTAGGCACAGGGCTCACCCGGGCTCTCTCATCCCTCTGAAGGATGTCCCGGAAACTAGAGGTGTCAGGGATCATTCACTGAAATGATATACCCCCTTCTACAATGTTGTCCTGGACTCTGCCTCTCTGCACCTTGATGCCTCAGCGGCCAGAGCCGGCTTAGCATGGCAGACATACCCTGTGTATGGAAGGGATGGTTCCTCTGCCACAGTATACGGCCCGTGGGTTCAGCACTAACCACGAGGTCCATGAGAGGCTACAGGGTAGCACTTTGCCCCACAACTGACTGGAAGCCACCTCAGTGACCTCTGGGGTTGGCACCTAATCTTACAATCAGGGAATGCCTGTAACATAACCAGATAAGCCCTGTAAGTCCCAGGACTAGCAAGTCTGGTATCCCCCACAGGGTGGATATCCAGTGGCCTTGCAGGCCCTTGTCTACCACATGAGCTCACTATAAACGCCTGCCCTGCCCCTTTGAGATTCCCTCTGATGGCCGAACACTTGCTCACTTGGCCTCTGCCATCTGACTGGCAATTGTGCTGAAATCACTCTTTTCCATAAGGGCATCTTACCGGTTGCTGGCCTCTGCAGACCCAACCGTCCCGGGGGGAACTGAAGAGCTGACTCAACTCTTAGCTATGAGTGAAAAGTTAGAATAGGGCCAGCTGTGCAGCCACAAAATTGCAAACCTCACGGTCCAGACACTTTTCTGTCCCTCGTCATTGTGTGGTGACTCCTGCACCCCAGGCTCCATGCTTGGCCTGCAGACAGAGACTCAGGTGTGCCCGAACTGGCCTCATGCCCCTGGGCATGATGGGTATCACAGCCAGGGGTGGCTCAGCAGAGCTGTGCCCCAGTCCCACAGCCTGGGCTCTGGTAAGCACTGGCAGCACAGTTGGCTGACTGCCACCTGGATCATACAGAGGTCAGGGTGAAGGACAGCGGCCAGGCAGTCACACGGCCCTTGCCTGGTAGCCAAGCAGGACAATCTATGTCCCTGGAAAAGACAAGGCTAAACATAGCCATGTGCTTCTAGAAGCCTGAGCAGAGGTCATGCGTAGTTAGAAACAGGGGAGCACCAAGAAAGGAAACATGGGATAAGAGAGCCCAGTCGTTCCACAAGACAGGGTGCCAGACCTGGCCTCTAGTGTGGACTCGAGACCATGCTAGATCTCCTCCAAGTATTACAATGTGTCAAGTCACCTACAGTCTGCTAAATCCTGCCACAGGCTTTGACTGAGTATGTGATGGAGGCCATCTTACCCTCTTCACCTCTATGTTTGGCAGCCAGAGCCTGTTTACCACAGCAGACATGCCCTATATATGTATATACATCAGTCAGCCTGAATCATTTCTCAGAAGGGCAAGCACATCAAAGGAGCCCTGGGTAGCTGGAAACTCCAGGCCTCTCGATGCTGGTATGGCCTGGGTCTGCAGCCTAACAGTCTACCCTGTGTAAGCAAGATTCCCACCTGTAAGCTCAGGGTCTCTTCATGTCCCCGTCTGGTGCCCCAGCCTCTGGTGGCCCCATACACAGACCACACATAGAGAGCTGTCCTTGGGTCTACCTAGCTAGACCATGTCTACCATGAGGCTACCTCTCTTGCAGGAAAGTCCAGGAAGCCAGAGGAGTCAAATCAGGCTATCTTCCCACTGACCACTGCCACCAATCTGCACTCAGTGAGATGACTCCCGCTTTAGGGACAAGAGCTCTCAAATTCATCTGCACAACCAAAGAAGGCTCCTGAAGAGGGAGAAGGCTCTGTCCTACAGCTGACATGGATTCACCCTAGAAAGAACTTCATCCTCTCAGCCAAGAGTTTGGTCCACATCACCTGGAGGCTCTAAGGATCATTCCTGGCTTCCAATAGACTCCCATCGGAACCTTACCACAGTGAGTTGAACTGTATCTCTTCAGAGCCACATCCAAGTTCTAACCTTGCTACCTGTGAACATGGTTGTCTGATCTCTCAGGAAAAGCAGGGTCAGAAACTGGCAGGAGGCTATTCAAGGATAGAGGCAGAGACTGGAATACACAGGAGTCTGAGGTCGGCAGGAATAGAAGTGTAAGAAAGACCTCTAGTTCTAACTCTAAGGACACTTTGATTCTGGACTCTGGGCCTCTAGCATGGTGAGAACGTTAACTGTTTCAAGTCCCTCACCTGTGGTACTAGCAAGAGTCCCCTTCACCCAGCCTCCTGCACCCTTGCATTCTCAGAGACCCTTGTTCATTACCCACCTCCTTGCAAGGGGTGAGGAGCTACTAAAAACATGGATGGGGTAGAAGATAGGTTGGGGAGCACTAGATATAGGAATTCCTTCTCCATTGCAGGAGCACTGTCACTCCCGGACCCAGGAAGCCTCAGCCAGGGAGAGGATGGGCTCTAGGTTGTTGCTGGCTAAGGACACCAGGTGTCCACATTCCACTGACTTCAGCCAAGTGACAAAGTACAGAGAACACAAAGTAGACACACAAACACACACACACACACACACACAGAGAGAGAGAGAAAGAGAGAGAAAGAGACAGACAGGCAGGCAGACAGACAGTACACACACACATAAAGACACACAGACACACAGACAGACACACACAGAAACAGACACACGCACACAAACACACAGAGAGAGACAGACACACAGTACACGCACATACATACAGACACACACACAGACACACAGAGAGAAACAGACAAACAGACACACACACACACACACACACACACACACACAAACACTGTCCATGCCTCCAGCCAAGGCCTGAGTGTCAGGGGAGAGCTTAAGGAGCGCTCCAGACATCCTCTGCCATATTTTCCCAAGAGGGGCAGCAAGAATAGAAAACTGCCCACTCTTTCCCAAGTGTAGTCCCGTCCTCTACCCACAGGAAAGGGGTGCAGGGCTGCAAATGGTCCCAGGTCCCATGGAGTATGGCCTAGCTGAGCCGGAGAGCCCAGGCATACAGCCATGACAGTGCAACATCTGTGCTCCAAGGGGTCAGGACTGGGAACCTGGAGTGATGTTCACTCTGGGAACAGAAAGAGGTCATGTGAGTCGGACAGACAGCCTCATAGCCCTGGGCCTGTGTGTAAACAAAGGGCCAGCTGCTTGGAAGTGATGAGGCTGAGAGTGTTGACACGTGCAGGCCTCTGCAGCAGGAGAGGTGAAGGGACTCATGGCCTCTGGAGAGGAGGGCCTGATGGGTGCCAGGAACCGTGTGAGTGTTGATTCTGTCTGCGCTGGGCTGTTGAAAGGCCTAAACTTACCCCTCGTGTCCCTTGCAGAGGAAGAAGAGTGTGCGCCATGCGTGCGCAGCGGCCAGCAGCAGTGACAGGAGGCTGGCGAGCAGGCTGAAGCGGCAGGCAGCCGGTGGGCCCCACTCCTGCACCGTGAAGCGCTCCCGCCCCTGCATCGTCAGGTTGGCACTCAGCCACATACCCTCGGTAAAGAGTAGGCAGCGACCACGAAAGTCGTGGCCATTCTCGGACAATGGCACCACCACCACGAAGCTGAACAAGAAGGCCAAAAAGTAGCAGACGCACTGCGCGAAGAGGAAATTGTTGAGCGCCATGGTGGTGCCAGGATGAGAGGAGCCGCCGAGAAGGCCACCGGTCGGAGATGCGACCACTCCAGGAGCCGGGCCGCGAGTCTCCGGCGCCGCGCAGGCCTGGCCCGAGCAGCGTGGGAGGCTGCGCAGTGACGGCGCCCGCGGGTCTCTCGCGTTGCGCGCAGACGCGTGCGCACCGGCCGAGCGTGGGGCGCGCCTGCGGTCAGCACCGCGGACAGCACCCGCCGCTGCAGGGTCGGTAGACCAACTGAGAACTACACTGGATAAGGCCAGACTACGTTGATGGAGAGGTGCCTTGGGGACCTGGCAGGGGCGTGAGCATTACTAAGTCAGCTTGGGGAGACCTGACTCTGTCAGTAAGGGTACCAGCAGCTAAAGGCTAAGGAGGAAAAGGATGAAAACCAATCTGTGGTTCAGACTCCTTTGCCAAGGCCTTTGTATTCAAAGTGAATGGAGGAGGGAGGCAGAGAGTCAAGTCAGTAGGCATGAGGATAGAAAGGAGGAAGGGCTTAAGTAGTCCTAGGTGGAGCAGACTTGTGATCTGTTTGTGCTCCGAGAACCATGCCCTCAACCCCACAGTGGAGCCCTCCAGTCTGTGTTTGTGAGATAAATAATGGCTGCCCTGGGCACCTCATTAAGACCTCTTTGCTGTGATGGAGCTGCCAGTGCATTAATTAATAGAATTAATGACTTTTCGAGTTTCTCTTAACACCAAGTAACTGTTAGTCCAATTCCCAGAATGAGCAAGCCCTAGAGCCTTCCTTCTGGATATAGATTACATCAGCTTTTTTTTTCCTGCAGGCACTAAAAATTCCTTTTGTTTTATTGCCGAAGCAATGTGCGCTTGTTTTTTTTTTTCAATTGCAATGAGGAATATGTGTAATGCAAAGACTCCAAGATTCTTCCTCTTCCCTTCACCCTGTCACATCATCACCACTTGTGACAATCTGATGTCTACCTATCCAGACATCTTGCACATAAGCACACACAGTTTACAAAAAAAAAAAAATGCTTCACACCATGCCTGTGTCTACAGGTGACCCGGTCATCCAGCAATATGCAGTTTGCATCATTCCCTGTCTGCACAAGCTGGCCTGTGGTCTTCTTTCTAGTAGTTGTATAGCATGCCATACCAATGACCGTTCCGTGTGGCTGTCCCTCTGTGGGGGAACGTGGAACGTCTTTGGTATTTGCTGTTTCCAGCTCTACCGTGTGACATCTCGGTGTCTGCGTTTGCGCGGCCATGCAGGCAGCACGTGAGTCTCTATGAAAGTCTTAGGAGAGGAATGGTTGGCTCAGGAGGTATGAACATTTGAAGTGGTGTTGGCAGGAATGGCCAAACCGCTCTCTGACAATACCATGAAAGGTTACCCACACACCCACTCTGCAGACCCTTCTCCTGAGCAAGGCTTTCAGACTGATTGGTTCTACACAGAAAGATGGCTCATCGATTTGTGACTTGTCCTCTGTTTATCGGTGGGAGGTCACATATCCGTTTATAGTCATAATCATTTGTCACCTGCCTCTGCACATAGAGAATTCACTTTGCCATCTCTTGAGTATCTATATGAAGGAACTGTTTTATTACTGAAATGATTTCAACCTATAGAAACTATGGAAAACTTCACAATTCTTGTGTGGTGTGTGTGTGTGTGTGTGTGTGTGAGAGAGAGAGAGAGAGAGAGAGAGAGAGAGAGAGAGAGAGAGAGAGAAGGGGGTGTCTTTATTTTTCCTGGGATGACCTGACACTCGCTATGTAGACAAGGCTGATCTTGAACTCATAGGGATCTACCTGCCTCTGCTTCCTGGGTGCTATTATTAAATTCGTGCACTACATACCCGGTCCTCACATTTCATATTTAAAAGTCAATATTGGGCTGGAGAGATGGCTCAGTGGTTAAGAGCACTGACTGCTCTTCCAGAGGTCCTGAGTTCAATTCCCAGCAACCACATGGTGGCTCCCAACCATCTGTAATGGGATCTGATGCCCTCTTCTGGCGTGTCTGGAAAGAGCTACAATGTGCTCATATAAATAAAATAAACAAATCTTAAAAAAAAAATAAAAGCCAATATTACAGTCATAGAAAAACCTCATTAAAACTGAGTGGAAAAAGAAAAGAAAAGAAAACTGCACTTACAAACATCAATGCCAATTTTTAAAAACAAACGGTGAATTGAATGCAACTCAGTGCATTAATAAGAAAATATGGATAAGTAAAATTAATCCTACAAATGCAGGAAGAGCTGAGCCACGGGGGGTTTGCCAATGAGTAAGGGAGGAACCCTGCATTCTGTGTAAAGGCATATCTGAACGCTGTTGTCTTTCACTCAGTATCCCCTTCCTGGTCTTCAGTTCTGCGTAGAAATAGAAGGACACTATCAGAATATGTTAGTCTGCCTTTAAGACACCAAGTCTGTACCTGTTCAGACAGAAAAAAATCAAGACGAGAATGCTCACCTGCTCACCGTCACAGCCATTGATGACCGTTTGTTTGATGATTCCCTCTAGTGAACAGAGACAAGAAAAATAAGATTCATAATGTATCCATGGAAACCAGTGAAATTATCTTTATGGGAAGACAATGTGACTTTACACCAAGAACTCTCAAGCTATTCTACTGCAATAATTAGGATTTTCAAGAAGGTTTCTGTGCGATGCTTGGATACAAGACAAACAGACAGAATCCAATAGCCTTTCTCTGAATGGACGAGTGAGACCCGTTTCCTGGGAAACGGGCCGAGGTCCACAAGCAGCAACATGGTGGCGGTGCATGGTGCAGACCTGGCCTGGGGGATCAACTGTGAGGTAGCTCTGATAGGCACACTTCTTTCTCTTTGGCCCTTCCCTGTGTCTGGCTGGTGGTTCTGGGTGGAAGCTGACTCAGGTTCAGAAATCAGACAAGAGGTCACTATGTTTGACAGGGCAGCTGCCCTCAGAATAAGAAGGGTAAAGGGACAGTCCCATGTGTCCTCTAGAGAGGGTGCTGGGCCGCCCATCCCCACTGCTCCCAGTACCCTGTCATTCTGATCTCTCACTTTCTAGCTCCTTGGGGGTTACCTCAGAATTGGGTACTTCCACCCTGTACCTCCAGGGGGCGCCATTAGGCTTTCTAAGCCGTACAGTTGTCTCCCTGGTGCAGTCAAAGAGCTCTGGTAAACACAGTCTCGACAGCCTCTCTCTTGGGACACAGGCCTCAGTTGGGTGTCCCAAAGGCCATTGCACACCCTGTGTCTGAGCCCTCGGGCCCGCTGCCCCAATCTGCCTGGTCCACTGTGGCATTTCACAAACCCTCTGTGCCGCGAGCTCCTCGGAGATAGTAATATGCATGTTCTCTTGTTATCACAACAAATGACACCAGGCCCAGTAGCTTGGACTGCACTGATTTATCCCCTGACGCCCTGGAGACACAGAATTTAAACCCATGTTATGCCTCCCGTCTGGAGGTTTTAGGGGAGGGTTTTCCTTATTTCCCAATTTCTAGATACTTTGTTCCTGACCCTGTAGTTCCACCTTCAAAGGCAGCAATGACTGTTCAGGTCCTTCTCTGGCTTCACCTCAGTGATCTCCTGCAGGTCAAAAGGTGACCTGTGCTGATATTAGGTCCAACAGGACACTTCCCACCCTCAAGGTTCCTAAGTCTCCCTGTAGAGCCAAGCAAGTGCTCTCCTTTAACTGCTTCAATGCCCATAGCCAGTCACATCTACAGAGCCCCCAAGACAGTATGGCTATGAAGTATCCCCCAAAAACTCATGTGTTGAAGATTTGGTTCAAAACCGGTGGATTCGATTGCTGACAGGGATTTTGCAGTGAGGTCCCCTGGGTATGGCATGACTATTGTCATCTTGAAATCATCTACATATGGCTCTTACAAGACCAATTCTGCTAACAACCCCTTGTAGAAAGTGAAGGCTCATGGGCGTGGGAGGCTCAGAGTTCTCTCCCCCAAGGATATGTCAGTGATTAATGGCTGCTGGGGAGGGAGATTCTTCTGCCAATAATTTGTCCATGGTCCCATACGCAACCCCAGTTAAACGTATTGCTGCACCAAGCTAGACTTGGAAGGACTGTTTCTTCGGTCCATTGCCCCCTGGCGTGAACAGACATAGATTCCCTAGGAAGAGTCACAAAACACTTGGCACCTGAACAGGGACTGACACAACCAGGTCTGAGTTTGGAAGGAGCAGCCCTTGCTGTGAGTGACAAGAAGACGTGTGACTGAAGCTAAACCGTGATGGTTAAACATCCACGGGAACGCATGTGACATCCTTCCCTGCGAGACACGGGATCGCACCCCTTCTCGCTGACACGGCCATGGTGCTGTCCCCGCTGTGTATGATAGGCCGTGCACCTGAAGCTGCTCCATTTGCAGGTAGAATGCCGAAGGGAGAAACTCTGGGGTGACATCTTCTGTGTGTCTAGGAGTGACACTGATGGCCATGCAAGTGTTGGGACATTCCCTGAGTGCCTCGTTTTTTTATGAAAAGCACTGCAATCTGTCAAGCGGCATGTATGGGACAGGATGGTAAGCAAGCCGTGGTGCTGGTGTATAGCCTTGGTATGAACACACTGAGTCTCAGCTGCCTGCCCAGAAAGACGTGCTTACAAGAGCAGAGTTCCAACAGGAAGAGGGCATGTGGCTGGCGTCCTCCACGTTCACCTCTGACTCAGCAGGAAACGTGGGAAGCAAATGAAGTCACCTGCAAGTCTGACCTTTACAGAAGCAGAGAAAATCCATGACTCAGCACGCAGCCGGAGTCCTTAATAATGACCCGTGCCAGAAACTTGATAATCATGGAGTACTTTGCCTGTGGACTGGATGAACCAGGACAGGCTTTTCAATGAAAAATGAGAGAACACGGACAAAGCTGTGGAACACGTGGGTGGACGAGATTAGTCTCAGAGCTGCAGAAGCCGACAGACTGAGACAAAGGCTGCTTGACCTGAAGCAACACAGACAAGTCTCGGATGAAGTAATCCATGCCAGCCACTAGGGACACTTGGCCATCAGCAGCTGAGGTCCCTCTGGATATCAGAAACTGGACTAGCGAACGATAAAATGGCAACTGTCTTTCCTCACCGATGTAGGTGATGTCTGTGTCTCATCCCATTGGAGAGTGGCCACCCTGCCACCAGTGAGATGACCCTGCCACTGATCCACCAGCACTGGTCCAGCTCTAAATTCCACTGCCCCAACATCAGAGTCAGGTGTTTCCCAGAAACCCAACTTGGGATGATGCTTTGAAACAGGCTGTAGTGTGGGGGCCCTTTGGGACTAAAAGTCAGACAAAGCAAAGCAAAACAAAAACCAAAATCCCACCTTGGGATGGACCGAGGGAGGCATACCAAGCACAGACAAAGGTCACTGAGACCAGCCGATGCCATAGGGACACAGGACAGATAGACTTTTGCATTCTAAATTAATCAGGGGCTGAGTGTGGCTTTGTCCACTGCTCTGTTCACAAGGACCAGCCTTGGACTTGGCTGGAATCCTGTTACCCAAACGTCAGACAACTGCAGTCTGATCAAACAGACACATAACTGTACCTGCCCCCATCAAAAACAAAAACAAAAAAATGGAGCATAAATGTCATGTATGCTCCAGTATCTGGTGTGCCCAGTGAAATTTCATGGAGAAAGACAAGCCACAGGACCACTCCGCATAGTCACAGGTGACCCTGTGACACAAGACACAAAACCAAGAGCCATAAAGCAAAAAGGCAAGAAGACTAAGTGGCAGAAAATTTTGAGCCCCCTGTGGTAAAATGGACTACATTTCGGTTCGAGGCAAAGGAGGAACAATAGGCAGAGAGGAAACACTTGTGCTTGTCTGAACAGGCGTTTCCGTTACTTGAACGTGCAGCGCATTCTGCAAGTTGATAAGGCAAAGGAACACGCCTGCTTTCTGGAATACAAAAGACATCTGCTCTTGCTCAAAGCAAGACGAGTACACAAAGGCTGCTGGGCAAGGCTGGCCCTGTCCAGCCCCAGCCCGAGGAAGCTGGAGCTCTTAGGACTGGCAAGGAAGATGTCTGGAGAGAAACCGACAGTCAGGGAATGGAGCTACAGTCTGTGCCCTTCCTCTGAGCTGTGCCTCTCTGACCGACCATGCAAGCCGCATTTTGTAACAACATGAGCACAGACCTTTAATCTGTTTGTTGTAGCCAGTGACAGAAATTACTAGACTGTTCCAGAACCAGGGGGCTGGATAGGTTCTGGCCATCCTTAGGATGGGATTATGCAGTATTGAGCTGCAGCCAGATCTCCGGGAGTTAGCATGTATGATTGTCTGTCACAGAGCTAAATTTAAAGTGCCAAGGCGATGGGTGTAGACACCCTAGGTTGTATGTTAGCATCCTTGGTGGTGTTAGCCACCACCGTTATGATAGCATAACCCCTATGTTAATCCAGCAATGCAACGATTCTTCTGCTCTCGGTTCCTCATCTCAGGACCGTGGAGAGCTCTGGGTCCACACCACTGTAGTGAGGCTTGGGGTGCTCTGCTGCTCCAACAGAAAAGACAGGCTGGGAATCTAAAGAATAGGGACAGGGGCTGGGGATTTAGCTCAGTGGTAGAGCGCTTGTCTAGGAAGCGCAAGGCCCTGGGTTCGGTCCCCAGCTCCGAAAAAAAGAACCCCCCTCCAAAAAAAAAGAAAGAAAGAAAGAAACCAAGAGCTATTGTAAATCATTCTCTCCACTGTACAGAACACCCCCAAGCAAATCCTGTTCACCTGGCCCAAGTGGAAGGAGGACAATGGGCACAGGTATGACCCACCATCTCCCCAGAGAAGAGCTTCTCAGAAATACACTCAGGTGGCCAGCCATGACCAAAGTAGCCCTATAGAGGCCTTTTATGAGGTGTGGGACTTGAACGTGGTCAGGAAGGAGAGGTGGGCAGGGTATAAAGAGCTGAGTGGTGTGAAAATCAGCCCAACCCACCCTCAGTGGAAGGAGCTCAACGTGGCTTTATGCCCTGAGCGTCCTGCTTGACCTAGGAACCCCCATATGAAGTGTGGTTCTCTCCCGCTCGGGGGCCAGCTGGCTCCATCATGATTGTCAGAACTCTGAGAACCCTGAGGCAGCAGAAGGGACAGGGTACTGCCCCTGTGTGAAGAACTTGTCACTCGTGTGTTCCAGAGAGAAAACCTGACCCGGTGCCCCGGCTTCACTATCTCAGCTGATTGGCAGGTGGATGGTGAGCTTCACGGCAAGCTTTGTACTCCCACGAGCTTTGCCACAGAGAACGCGTCTGACCGTGGCTGTCGGCAAGCTGCCTGTTATTCTGCAGGGACCCAAAGGTCGTTTTTGCCTGAAGGTGTCCAACAGGTGGCTGGAAGGGGATGAGAAGGAATGGCAGCCTTGTCTTCATGTCCTGCCTGTCGCTTCACTGTCTTAAGTTGGTTCTGCATGCGGCATGACAGTCACGGAGAAATGTTCTGTCAGAAACTACACGTGGCTCAACCCAAATGCAAAGGAGCCAGCCGCAGTAGGACTGGTGGCCCCGGGAGAGTCCCCTAGGAGATTCCCACTCTCCTGACAGAGACATGAAGGTCAGTATGAGCCATCTTCCCTCACTGCTGATTGGACAAGGAAGCCCCCACCCTCAGCATGGCCCCGACCCAGCTATGACTCTCAGCCCTGGAGTGGAGAAACTGAGCTGTGAGCAAAGCTTCCTCACCTCACTCTCTGGACTCGGGTTTTTTCCAGAGCCCCAGCATCTGTTTTCCTGGAAGGAGGCTCTCTAGTCAGTGAGCTTCCCGACCTGGGCTCTGGGACCAAAAAAAAAAAAAAAAAAAAAATGCAATTCAAGAGAGGCTCTGCCCTCAAAGATGAGGCTCCTTCTCCTCTTCTTCTACATCTTCCTTCTCCTCCTTTTCTTGTACCCCCTCCTCTTCCTCCTCCTCTTCTTCCTCCTCTTCTCCTTCCTCCCAGCTCCTCCTCTTCCTCCTTATCTTTTTCTTCCTCTCCCTCCTCTTTTTTCTGCTCTTCCTCTCCTGCCCTTTTTTCTCCTTCCTCCTCCTCCTCCCCTTCTTCCTCTTCTCACTCTCTTTTTACTTTCTTTTCTTTCTTTTCTTTCTTTTTGGGAGATGTCTCTATGTATCCATGTATACCAAGCTGGCCTCTAATCTACAACTCTTCTACCATGGTCTCCTGAGTTTTTGGACTGCCATCCTGCACCCCCACACACATCCTGCTGCTGCTGCTGCTGCTGCTGTTGTTGTTATTGTTATTATTATCATTATTATTATTATTATTTAACTTTATACATTTACATAATAAATTTGGTCACTCCTTTTTAAAGAGAAAAAATTTCAAATCTAAGGAAATCATAATGGAATCATTTTTTAATGGAATCGAAACTTATGTAGAACAGTAAATCACGGTGCCTTTCCCTCAGATAGTCCATTGCAAGATAGGATGTGCACACGAGATCTGCGCACAGGAGCAAAGAAATCGTCCCTGAAGGTGAGAATGAGAACGCCCCGAATGCAGCTGACCTGCTAATTGCCTTTCACCAACAGCATTTGTGCAGATGGCCTCAGGCTCTGCTACGGGGCATGGACCACACACACCCATGGCATTTTCCACACTCATTCCTTTAATCTGGACCTCAGGGCTGTGAGTGCACCAGCTGCCGAGCCCGCCATGATTATTCTTCTCCGGACACCCGGGGGCTCTTGGCCCTGCCTCCTCTACCCATCTCCCCATGTCCCCTGGCCTCTGCCGAAGCTTCACACAAAAGGAGCCACATGCGCTATCCCATGTCCTGCATGAAGGTCTCAACCCCAACTCTTCCAGTCCCCTGCAGATGCTGGGGTGGAACCATCCACCTACAGTAGCGCTCAAGCCTTTCAGTCCCAGCAGGGACCGCAGGCGATGCAGGTTTGGAGGAACCATTCTGAGATGAGCTGACCTCATACACACAAAGATTTGAAATCAAACCATCACAAGAAAATGTCAAGGACCACAGAGGGGACCAGAGGCTTCACTGCTGTTGGGTCCAATTCCATCCTAGGTCAGGACAGACCAGGAAGAAGAACGTAACCATACAGAAATCACTCACTGGGCATACAGAGACAGAATACCCATCTGGGACACAACTGCAGGAGAAAGAGCAAAGCCATGCCTCTGGCAACTGCCCCAGGCATAAAGGGAGCAGGAACAGAGTAAGAATGGTTGAGGGAAAGAGAAGATGAAAGCCAGTATCTGGGCCATCACTCTGAGGCCTCAGAAATAGAGAATCAGGGGTTGGGGATTTGGCTCAATGGTAGAGCGCTTGCCTAGGAAGCACAAGGTCCTGGGTTTGATCCCCAGCCCCGAAAAAAAAGAGAAAAAAAAAAAGAAATAGAGAATCATGTCCTAGTAGTCAGTACTCGCTGCAGAGGTGCACAAGGCAAGGCAGTGGCCCTGGGGGAAAGCCAACAGGAAGTGCCTATGAGTAACCAGTACAAGAGGGCGGGACTTCAGGTCCCACGGGAGAATTAAACCAAAGACTTGGGAAGACACTAAAGTCCTTCCCCTCCCATCATCACCCAGACACAGAGCTGTGGAAAAGTGAGGAGGAAAGATGGGTGACCTCCCCCACCTCCCCTCCACCCCCAGACAAAAAGGAGGCCAAGAAATTGTCTTTAAACACAAAAGACTCATGTCCCACCTGAGATAAAGTACTTATGTAGCAATAACACAGTCACGAGCTCTAGAAGACATAAGCAGTGCTGGGAGCCAGTGGGTGTGTGACTTCTGGCCTGCTCCTGAACAAGGTAGATGAAGGGACCAGAAGGACAGCGCCTGTCCTCCTCCGGGGCAAGGCCAGTGATGGAGTTAGGGTGCTCGAGGATATGAAGAGGCTCTTCCAAACCCCTGCGCCTGAAGAAAGTCTCAAAAACTCACCTGGAGGCTCTTAGCAAGGACTGCTCACTCGGGGAGTCCCATGTGTGTGGAAGCAACGGGTCCTGAGGCCACCTGGCACTGCCATGCCTGGGACAGACCAGGAAGGAGGTGGCCTTGGGCACACACACAGCTGACAGCTAACTGCTGTCATTGTGGCTGAGTACCACATTTCTCTGGAGAGATCTGAGTGGCACTGCCAAACAGCCATGAAGGACAGAAGATCTACACAGCAGTGAGGAGGGTGGGGCCCTGGCTGCAGAGTTCACAACCATCCCCACACGGACTCAAACCTGGAATGGGGGTGGGGGCAGCTGCACCCTCTCAAGCATGCATGTAACAGTGATGGACGTGGATTTACCAATGGATCTAGGAAATGGTACAGTCTACAAAGCAGAAACATCATAATCAACAGTCCCTGATCATGCAGGATAAAATGAAAAGTTATCCATAAGACAAAAAGAACAAAACGCCTTCCAAATGGGAGATGGCGTAACATATTGGGTAGGTGTCAGATGAGGAGACTTACAGAGCTGTGACAGTGTCTCTCCTGCTTTAGATCATACGGCGTGTGTCACTTTGTTGGCAAAGAGAAAAAAAATCCCAGAAACAGATTTATACCCAAACTCATCTAATAATAAGACACAAAACATAAATGGAGTGATTTTCAGGGACCACAAGGAACGTTCCCAACCAAACTGCCCCAAGTCAATGTGGCTTCCCAGGGGAATGCTGCCCAACTCCCAGTGGTTTCAGTATCCTTGGTGAGAAAGGAAGACATCCTAAAATAAGAATCCATGGATATTTCTTCACTTGCCTGAGTCTATAAACAAGCACGAAGATGCCGTGGACAGCAGACATAGTTCCAGAGCCTGTATCGTAACAGAGCCGGGTGCCAGAAGCCTCTGAGACCAGGACGAGTAAGGGCTCTACACTGGCAGGCTTTGCAGGTGTGAGGGTGTGAGTTAACGCCCAGAAGCCAGCAGTCCACACTAAAAGCAATAAGAGTGCTCCAGAAAAATCCCCAAAAACAGCAAAGCAGGGGAAATACTTAGGAATAAACTTTTTTTTTGCAAGAAGCAAATTATTTACTTTTTTAAATTTTATTTAACTTTGTATCGACTCTTTGTACATTTCGCATCACCCACCCCAACCCCACTCATCTCTCTGTCTCTTTGTATCCACTTTCCACCATTGGAACCTCCTCCCAAAGGAAAATAAAAATAAAACAAAATGAAACGAAGTCTCATCGTGGAAGTTGTAACGGGTCACAGTGTGTCACACAGTATACACTTTTGTCCACACATCTTTACTTGCAAAACGTTCACTGTTCTGGTTTGAAGCCTCTGGCTTCTGCTTCACTATCAATACTGGATCCTCAAGGGGATTCCTCTGAGATAGACTGGTTTTGCCCTGTGTCGTGGAGACCCTGTAGTTTGGATCTGCAGGATCGGCCCTTTCATGTTCTAATAGTTCATAGATGAGGCAGGTGTTGAAGAGGGCCAACTCAAAGCCCTGGGTCTGGGCCTGGGTGGAAGCTGATGGTCAGCCTGCCTGCTCTCCCACATCCACACTGCCAGAGCAAGCTCTTGAGCACTGCCCTGGCTAGCTCACCCAATGCCACAGCCACCAAGGGGCAGAGCGAGCTCTCCCTCTCATGGCCTCAGGGTTGGCTCACCCATGCCCATGCCACCAGGGCCAGCTCTCCTGAGTGTGGCAGCCTGACACAAGGGATGTGGGGGGGAGCTCAGTACAGTATTTAGACATCGGCATGGCCTCAGATGGCAGCCCAGACCAAACGCATTACTAACCAATAACCAGCAAGATTATTGGTGGGTTTTTTGTCATTGCCAGTGGTGGTGGTTTTGGTTTGTTTGGTTTGGGGTTTTGTTTTTGTGTTTTGGTTTTTTGTTTGTTTTTTTGTTTTGCTTTTGTTGGGGGGGAGAAAAAAAACAGGAAAATGCTAGAAAAGAAAACCTCAGGGAAGGAGGACTGCCTTTTCAGGGTCTCCATACCTTCCTGGATCCTCTGCAGAGGAAGCATCGGGTGCTGGCCTGTGACAAGCTGTGCACTGACCCCAGAAGTCCATGATTGAGTGAGTGGAGCCTGAACCACACAACAGTTCAGCACAGGGAGTCAGGAGAGAGAGAGAGAGAGAGAGAGAGAGAGAGAGAGAGAGAGAGAGAGAGCATAGATTGTAACTTCCAATTTTGCAATAATCGTGGATTCACATGAAGTTGCAAAGAAGGTACCCGGGAGAGCAGATGCCCCTCCCCAGCTCACGTTGGCCCCCTACGCAGGAGATGCTGACCGGCCCATCTCATCAGCCCTCTGCAGTTACACGCGTGTTGGTCTGTATGTCTGCATCGGCCACTGTGTGCCTTCCCAGTGTACTCTGTGCGAGCTCATCTCCACACCACAGCATCCTTTACAGCGGCTTTAATGCCACCCTCCAAAATGCCCATCAGAGACAACACCTCTGTGGTGGCCTTGCTTCAGGAGTCTGTTGTGTGAGTAGGTGGTCCAACAGAAGCCACTTGAAACACGTCACCCTGCAGCGTGGTCCCCGGGTGCATGTGTTGCTGTGTGCCTTTACTTCTTAGCACCGTGCTCTGTGCTTCAGGGGCAAGCTGCCTACTCAACAGGCACTGGTGAGGATCTCACCACAAACGCAGCAGCCATGAGCCTTTTGTATGGGCTTTTGCATAAATCTAAGACGACTTTTTAAAAGTTACCTGTATAGAGGATTTACCCCCTTGCCTGTCTGTGCACCACATGTGTGCCAGGTGCCCGAAGAGGCCAGAAGAGGGCATTGGCTCCCCTGGAACTGGAGTTATGGGTGGTTGTGCACCAGCATGTCCATGCTGGGAGTCGAACCCCTGGCCTCCGGAAGAGCGGTGCTCTTAACTGCTGAGCCATCTCTCCAGTCCCTAAGATTTAATTTTTATTAATCTACTTTATCACACTAGACATCCCCTGAGTTGACATCTCGTACACATAAAAACAAGAAAGCCCATGATGGGGTCCTCTGGACAGGCTGTGGAGACACAGTCACTCACGAGTGACAAGTAAGGACATGAACTGACCAATAGTCACATCACTGAATAGGTGAATGGACTACATCCATGGGAGGGGTGGTCCAGGCCTCCCAAAGTCCACCCCAGCGCAGCCCCCAAGCCAGGGGTGATTCTTCCAAAGAGAGATTGTACCACACAGAGTGCTGGCTCACCAGACTCTGCACCCAGGGTTCCCACTGGGGAGGGAGCTGGTGACACAGCAGCCACTGCCCACCTTCTGACAAAATTCTAGACTCTCCTGAGGAGTGTGTTCAGCAAAAGCCACACCTCACACTGAGACCAGGAGCAGCTCTGGTCCATTCTAGAAGTGTCGGGCTCCTCTTGACACAGCATTCCCCAAAGTCAACCCAGGGACAACCATCTTGGGCTTGCCATCAGACTCTTGTACTGAGACGTCTCCAGGTGGATGAAGTGGGGTCCCAGAGTCATGCTCATGGAAGTTGCAGGCAAGCAAACATCATGACAGGGAACAGCATTAAGAAGAAACAGAGCAAAGCAGAAAACAGGTCCTGTGTGGCTTCTACACCAGAACACACGGATGAAGAGGCTTCAGAAACCGAAGTTCATTTCTCATGGCTCTGAACACTGGCAGTCCAGACTCAAGGCATCATCCAGACAGGTTTGGTTCTCCTGCAGCAGTGTCTCTCTTTGCTTTCAGACAACCCACCTGTGCACCAAACCTCCACATGGGCCTTTCCTGTGTGTGGCTCCTCCTCTCCTTAGATGAGCATCTGTCAGATGGGATCGAAGCCGCTATGTTCGATCCCCTCTGACAAAATTTTTTCCAAGCACAAAGAATTGGAAAGGAAACATCATCGTTTGGGTAAAGTGGGTCACAGTCCTGCTCGTGATGTCAGGAAGTCTGCAGCAGACCCGTAATTCGGCTGATGATAAATTATTTACCAGAAGCATCAGAAGGCAGAGGGTGGTGGGAAGATGCCTTCATGGTGCAGAGAGAATGTATCACGTTGTCAAGTGAGGATTTTATACCCAGCTAAGTTGCCAGATGGGATTGGGAGCTATAGTGGGAGGAGACTATTTGCAATATATTAAAATGGAAATTTTAGTATTCCTATTTCTTTACTCTGAGACACTCAAGTAAAGGGATGAGACCAGGAACTCTGAGAAGCAGCTGGAGAACATGCTTACCATGCCTGAGAACAATATCTTTTTTTTTTTTTTTTGGTTCTTTTTTTCGGAGCTGGGGACCGAACCCAGGGCCTTGCGCTTCCTAGGTAAGCGCTCTACCACTGAGCTAAATCCCCAGCCCTGAGAACAATATCTTATTCAAGCACAAAATCCCCAACTAATGAAACAACATGCTCAATGTGTCTAGACCAAGAGTGAGATTCAAGAAGCTTGCAGACCAGCCTGGGATGTGAAAGAGAGAGAGAGAGAGAGAGAGAGAGAGAGAGAGAGAGAGAGAGAGAGAGAGAGAGAGTGTGTATGTGTTATAAAAAATGAAACTGGAGGAGAGCTCAGAACAGTGTATGAACAGGTAGGCTCTCTGCAGTGAGGATGGATATTCCCAGGTCCACTTAGCATTGGGTAGGCTGAGAATTCTGCCCAGATGTGCAAGTCTTAAGGATAACTCCCGCCGGCCACAGAGGTGCATGCTTATGAGCCCTGCACTTGGGAAGCTGAGACACAGTAGGAACACAAATTTGTGACCAGCCTGGGCTACTGACCCCATATAAGAATAGAAATAGAAATGTATAACATCCCTGAAAAGAAAGACGATGGGTGGGGGGATCAGTTCAAGAGGAACTACAAGAAATGAAGGGAGAGAGTAGGGGGTAGGGACTGAAAAGTAGAATCGTGGAAATAAAGTCAAGTGTGTCAATAAATAGATGTTAACTGAGCTCGCAAACTCAAGACAAACAGAAGTTTCACAAAACAGAGTCCAGCCAAACACTCCCGTAAGAGGTGTCTACCACAGGAATACTGGTCCAGGCGTGGTAAGTGGGATTGTTAACTGACTCCAGGAAATCAAGACCAGCCTGGGCAACACAGCAAAAACTCACCTCAAACGAACAAACAAAAAAAGAATGCATGAATATAAACGTCTAAAAGGAATAAAAAATTAACTTAATAGGCACTGCTCAAGCATCCTGAAGCTCATCTAATACTCCTGTCAGACAAAGGTGCCAAGTAAGACGCATTAAGAGACCTGCTGAAGATTTGTAAAGATAGCTTCAAACTCAGAGGAATCAAAAAAAAAAAAAAAAACGCACAGAACTTCGGCAAACTGATAATCAGAACTGGAAGACCCTAGCATCATGCTGTAGCTCAAAATCCTGAAACACGGTGATGATGATGATGACCGTAAGCGGCGAAAGGGGCGGGGACAAGACTCAGGAAACTGCAAGCACCCGGAGACCCAAACTGCAAACTTGAGAAGTAAGAGCACAGGAGGCCTAGGCCCCCTCTACCCAGGCTTGAACCAGCAGCTCCAGCTGGAGACTGCGCGCTTCCTGTGGGGTTTTTGAATGCCACCATTCCCACTGGCCTGCTCGTTCACACCTGAGGGCTCTGTTATTACCTTGCTCGGTTGTTCCTGAGTTCAGTGCGGTTTGATGAGAGTCCTCCCCCGCCCCTGCCCCCCGTGACCCGCACTTGGTATTTCTGACAGATTTCTCCAACTGTCCCCTGCCGGCTCTAATTGAGGCAGCTGCCTGTGTCACTGAGCAGGCTAATTGTGTGTCCCGTCGTTCCTGTCCTTATGGTTGTTGTCATCGTTACTATGGGTCCAGTTGCAGATGTGGAATTTTACATCGTACTTCATTAAATTAATTTAAACTCTAAATAGCTGTGGGTGGCCCGTGCTGAGTCTGGTGTTGCGCAGGACAGGAGCAAAGTGGTTCTGCTTGGGATGTTCTTTGCACTGGGGAAGGATTAAATTCAATTCCTGCCTAACGCCCCAGACACATGGAGGAGTCCTGCCACCACCTGAAGGAAAAAGCAAGGGAAAATTTGCTGTGACACAAGCATGTCTTAGGCTGCAGGATCCTCGTGCAGTAGAAGGAGAAGACATGATACATGTGTCTAAACTACAGCATGCCTGCATGCCAGACTAGACCCCCGCACAGCCCGCAAGCGGGGAAGACTGAGTGTAGTACATGTGTGACTAGTAAAGAATTAGAATCCAGAAAGTGTAAAAGTGCCTACAAAGGTAGACTTAAAAAGAAAAGCCTCGGGCTGGAGAGATGGCTCAGTGGTTAAGAGCACTGACTGCTCTTCCAGAGGTCCTGAGTTCAATTCCCAGCCACCACATGGTGGCTCACATCCATCTGTAATGGGGTCTGATGACATCATCTGGTGTGTCTGAAGACAGCTACAGTGTATTTGTATATAATAAATAAATAAATCTTTTAAAAAAAGAAAGAAGAAAAGCCACATGACCCAGGCAGGAGAGTAGAAGACAGAACCACAGAGACATTGTATCCAAACCCTCATATCCAAGCCTAGGGTTCTCACTACCTGTCACTCCCTTCCCCCCTTCAGTCCCCTTTTCCCATTAATATATTGATTTATTATTTTTACATCCCGATAGCTGCCCCCTGTCTCCCTCTCATACAGTCCCTCCTCCATCTCCCCTCCCCTTCTCTGAGAAGGTGGAAGTCCCCCTAGGCATCCCCACAACCCAAACACATCAAGTCTCACTAGGCCAGACAAGGTAGCCCAGTTAGGGGAAAGGAATCCACAGACAGGCAACAGCTCCAGTTGTAGAGGACCCACGTGAAGACTGAGCTGTGTGTATCTACTCCATAAGCGTGGGGGCTTGGTCCAGCCTGCATATCCTCTTTGGTTGGTGGTCCAATCTTTGAGCACCCCAAGGGTCCAGGTTAGTTGACTCTTTTGGTCTCCCTGTTGAGTTCCTATCTCCTCCAGGGCCCTCAACCCTTCCCCAACTCTCCCATGAGACTCCCCGAGCTCCGTCCAATGTTTGGCTGTGAGTCTCTGCATCTGTTTCCTTCAGCTTCTGGGTGGAGCCTCTCAGAGGACAGCCATGCTAGGCTCCTGTCTGCAGGCACTACAGAGCATCATTACTAGTGTCAGGGATTGGTGCTTGTCCTTGGGATGGGTCTCAGGTTAGGCCGGTTATTGGTTGGCCCCTCAGTCTCTGCTCCATTTTTGTCACTGCGTTTCTTATCGACAGGACAAACTCTGGGTCACAAGTTTTTGGGTGTGGGTTGATCTTATCCTTCCCACTGGGTGTCCTACCTGGCTACAGGTGGCGGCCACTTCTGGGTCCATACCCCCACTGCTAGGAGTCTCAGCTAAAATCACCCCCACTGACCCCTTTTAAAGCCGTTGCAAACATAGGACAGGGCAGACAGGTGACTGAGTTTCTGGTCCCTGGAGCATCGCGCCCCGCATCTCTGAGTTACAGTTAACAGAATCTCTCAGTGCCGAGCCACACGGTCTGCCCACTGAGCCCCTCTGTTTCCTGTACTTGCCTGGTTCTGCACATTTGACTTCATCCGCATAAGGAGCGTGCGTGATTCCCCAGGAACAATTCCTCCCTTGGTGGTGAGGTACCCGGAGTTGAGAACGCAAGGTCCAGAGCAAAGCAGAGGCTGAAGCGATGCTGGGCCCTCAGCAGCGAAGAAGAAAGACCCCCACAGTGACAGAACCATGCTCTGGAACAAGCTATACAAGGGCCATGGCCCTGGGCTCTTGCGTTCCTTACTTTGTGATGAACACAGACTTCCCCAAGACTCCTAGACGCAGCCTGTCTCTCTCCCACTGCAGCTGGCAGGGCACACTTAGAACGCGCGCACACACACACACACACACACACACACACACACACACACACACACCCTACCCTGTTGCTGACAAATCCAGCCCAATTCATCTTCCTACGCACAGTCTGTTAGAGGCTCCGGGGACACTGGCACTGATTAAAGGACTGTAATAGACAGCATCTATCAGCCGTCAGGTGGAAAGTCACTGCTGCAAATTGTCCCATCGGGCTCTTCAGGCAGCCAGAGGGACCAGCCTGGCCAAGATCCAGCCCATACCGGCCCTGGCCTAGGTGCTCTGCATAGGGTTGGGAGGCAGAGAGAGATGAGAAGGGTGACCAAGTGTCCTGTCCATGTTCCTTCTGCCTATTCAGTCCCACTGTGGCAAGTGCCTGGACAGGGAAGGTAGACAGGATACCATGCCGTCGTGTAACCCTGTAGCATGTACCCAAGTCACAAACTAGAGAGGAACTACCCCAATATCCCCAGATTCTCCCAAGACCTGGAATGAGCCACTGCCCAACATCCTTGTCTGGGTGAACAAAGGCCACACCAGGACCCCCAGCTCCAGCTGCCCACCCTTCCCCGCCACGCGACTGGAGAAGCAGCGAGCTCCCACCAAGTCTGCCACAGTGTCTATGATCACTGTCTCCATGTTATAGAGAAAGGAAACAGGGTTAGATGGATGAGGTAGTAACAACCTACCACCAGTAACAGTAGGGTAGGAAGTCTCCAGCCAGAAGGACAGACTCCAGACAGCTAGGCAGAGTGGACCTATCATTGCTGCCCTTTGAGCACAAGTACTCCACCAGGATTCCTCATGCTGGCCCCACTTCATCTCAGTTACTCCAGATCTACCTTTTATCCCCCACCTCACCACACACACACACACACACACACACACACACACACACACACACACACACACACACCCTGCTCCTCCCTGCCGGCCTCATTCTGGCACATGGCCTGTTGCTTGAGCCAGAGAAACACCTCTCAGTCCTACAGGTATCGGGTGGGTCTGTGTCCCCACACCTGAGTCATGGAGTTTTCTGGATCTTTCTGCTTTCCTTGGTAGGCCCCTGAGAAACCCCCTGAAGTAGCCTCATTGAGACTGAGGCCTCAGCACAGTGACAGGTCACATTCAGAGAATCCCAGCTGCCTGCTCCCAAAGACAACAATATAGAGCCCGATGAGGTGCATGCATGTGGGGACACACACACACACACACACACACACACACACACACACACACACACGGTGACAGCACCAGAGGCCAATGAAGGGCTGCGGTGTCCAGGAAGAGCCCAACTTACACAGGTCCACAACATCCAGCCCCAAGGAGCCGCTGCAGACTCCTACTGAGCCTAGTGAGGCGAGGCACCAGAAAGGGACCGAGGAGAGGCCTTTTGGGCTGGCACCCCTGCAGCAGACAGGGCTCTACACACCCAGACAGCAGCAGCACTCCATGAGGCAGGGCACCTCCATGAGAACACCCTCACTCCTAGAGAAGCAAACTTGCACCCGTGAAGGGTGGCTCTGCTCCCTCTTTCCCTGCCACAGTCATCCCCCACCACCTTCTAAGTCAAGGTTGCAGGTGGGACAGGGCAGGAAGCTCCAAGCTCTTCTCTCCTAGCAGGCTGTAGGGGCTTCTTGACCCTGCCAGGAGACACCACCTGCACCCACCACACACGAGGATAAGCTGAGAGTCGGAAAGTCCAGGATGCTCTGTCTTGGGCAGATTGCCCTCCCGAGCAGGTCTTCATGCTGAGACTCAGGCACACAGCTTTCAAGTGGCTACAAGGTGGTGCCCAGGCCCAGTGGCTGTCGGTGAGTACAGAGGTTCCCAGGAATTTAGTTAAAGCAGTGAGGCCCAGCCTGAACATCCCTTCTCTTCCCGACCTGGCAACCAGACCAGCAAGTACTGGATTTAATGCTTCGGTGGCCCCTGAACTGCTGGCTCTATTTTATGACTAAATTAACGTTATACACACAGGAGCACGTTTAAGATGCCACCAGGGAGGAGTGATCGCAGCACGGGAGGGGATAAATTCTTACACACACTGTCTGCGGGCCATTAACAGACTGCGTCCATCCTTTCTCACTGACCTTTACCCAGCCCGGAACTCCTGGCTACCTAGAAATCAGTGTGCCTGGGCTTTTATGGCCCACTAATTTACCCCGTGTTCACGATATATCGGGTTTCATAACTTTTATATGCAAATCAATAAAAAGCCCTTTGCTATCTCATTTAAATCATTGAATAATTCACCAGACTATGCCCCTACCCCAAAGCTCCATTGCTCCCTGCAAGTGAGAGGAAGAGAGCACAGTACAGCCCAGACTGGGGATGGTCAGCACGCACTGTCCCCATCCTGGAAGGAGCAGCAGGACCCGACAGATCTAGAAGGCTGGGATGTGGTTACTTGTCTGTGACTCGATCTACGTTAGTCTATGACCCCCCGACCCCTCCCCTATGTCTCAAGAGACTGGCAGAGGCTGTGGGAGTCTCCGCAGGCTCCCATATTGGAAAGGACGTGCAGGCAGAAGAAGCCCTACCACTACTGAGGAAATCCACAAGGCTCCTGCAGGGGTAGCTACTTTTGCCCCAACCCCACCCTCCAGGCTGCTTGTTCATCGGTTCCCACATGGAGGCACAGTTACTCCTGTCCTTGGCCTAAGAACAGTTCTCCTTGATGGGGAAGGCCATCCTCTTCAACTGAGTGCACAGCTCCTGGAGCTATGCCAAGAACCGTGAGGGAGAAGGGAACTCCTGCCTACCCGGCTGATTCAACCCTAGAGGTCAACGAATGACAGATGTCACAGCAGCATCACTCCATGGTCAGGAAAACCTGGATAAAGTCTTCTGAACAGAAAGTGTCCAGACACGTGCCCTCCATCAAACCTACATATTTTCTTCATGATGCTGGGCTGTGTGAAGAATATGTCTGGCCCGAGTTCGGACACGAAAGCTTCAAAGAAGCTCAGAATTACCTGATGGTAGGAGAAACTCTGTACCTGAGTTTGTGCTAATGAGGCGGCCCATGGGACTACCCACCAGAAGGACTGCCCACGGGCTAGACAAGATTGGGATGATAAACCATGATTAACCTGTCCCTTGCAGGACATCTGGGAGGACTGTCCACGGGCTAGACAAGGTTGGGATGATAAACCATGATTAACCTGTCCCTTGCAGGACATCTGGGAGGACTGCCCATGGGCTAGACAAGGTTGGGATGATGAACCATGATTAACCTGTCCCTTGGAGGACATCTGGGAGGACTGCCCATGGGCTAGACAAGGTTGGGATGATAAACCATGATTAACCTGTCCCTTGCAGGACATCTGGGAGGACTGCCCATGGGCTAGACAAGGTTGGGATGATGAACCATGATTAACCTGTCCCTTGGAGGACATCTTGGAAGCCCCGAATTGCCAACCAGTTGGTCAGAAGTGTGATAATGAATAATGAGTCCTTCACTTATAGCTGTCACCTGAAATAGCAGCAGGCTTGTTGGGGACGGTGTCCTCTAGCCTGTGGGGGTCTGTGCACGATTGTCATGCAGATCCATCCCCCCCCCCCAGGTACAAAGGAGTCTTGTGGAATTTTACCTAAGAAATGTCAAAAAATAAACAAATACAATAAAAACTTACGTTTGCCCCTGATAGGACACCAACAGACCAAAGGGAGGATTCTGCCCAAGTTCAGTCGGAGACCAGATGGTTTGTTGTAGCTCTTTCAGAAGCACAGGGTGAAGGAAAGGCAGCTTCAACGCTGAAAACTTCCACACCAGAATGGGTGATACCATAGTATAATAGAATTGCTCCCCCAACACACCTCCACCTCCTGTACACTCTGGTACCCCGAGAGTACTGGCAGCTGTAGGGCAGAAAAGAGTGTGTGTCCTGACTGTCAGGCAGCTGTCCTTTGAGGTGTCCGTCGAGGCATCCTACCTAGCTTCTTTCACATTGCCGTAATTCTTTCACATTGCCCGACTAGAAATAGCATTTAGGAAGAAGATTTACTGTAGCTCACACTTCCAGGGGTCCAGTTTGCCATGGTACGGAAGGGAACACAGGCTGCATCTGTGGTCAGGAAGGAGATGGGAAGTGAGGTTAAGAAACTTCTAGGCCCTCTCCAGAAACTTGCTTCCCAGTTATGCCCTGCTGGATGAGAATATTCCCCTCAGGATCAAGGATTCGAACACTCAGTGCCCAGTATACAGCACTGTTTAGAAAGGCTGTGGAGCCTTTAGGGGGTGTGGCCTCGTTGGAGGAAGACTGCCGCCAGCAGTGGACTTTGACGTCCATGACCTTGCCCACTTCCTACTCCTGATCTCTGCTTCCTGCGTATGGCTGAGATGTGACTTCAGCTTCTTTCTCCTGCCTCCATCCCTTCCCTACCATTATAGAGATCTGGCTCTCTGGGACTAGAAGCCAAATAAAATCTTCCTTAAGTTGTTCTTGGTCACCGTGTTTCGTCATAACAACAGAGCACAACAACACACCCTGCCCAAGGGGTGGCCAAGTGTTCAAACACATGAACATACAGAGACATTTCCCATCCAAACCACAGTGGGAGCAGTAACAGACCCATCACCAATGTCACAAGTCTACGATCCGCGTGTTTTGTTTGTTTCGTTGCCGTGACTGCACAGCCCAGTTATTCTGTAGGCTGCCCCAATAGCTTTTGCTCCTAGCTGGCAGGCCCAGAAGAAGCCGCTTCTCCACATCACTCCAACTCTTCTTCCAGCTCCTGTGTTCCTTCCCATGCTATCTTCCCAATGCTCCATGAGCCTTGAAAGGGGCAATAGAGACATGACTGTCTTCTGAGCACTGGGTCGCCGTGACACACCACGAACACCTGTGCCCAGCTGTCTGACTGGTTTTGAATCTTGTCAGTTCCGACTTAGCCTCGCTTTGATTTCTCACATCTTAAAACAAGAGCATACAGGTCTTCAGCAATGGCCACTGGCATGCCGTTCCGGTACACCCAATTGCAGTGGCAACAGCACATACGTTAATGGAGGCTCAGGTGTCTCCTTCACTAACCAACCCCGCCGAGCACTGGAATTTGCATCCAATGGCCTCATAGCTTCTGATCAAGCTTTCCCCATCCACACAGGGTCCCCTTACACCAACTCCTCAACTGTTGTTTGCACTGTTCTTCCCAACGGTCCCCCCAAAACTGTGGGACACTCAGTTACAGTGTTATATGATAGAACCTTCTTAGATTAAAGTGAGTGGGAGGTCTCTAAATCTACCACCGTCAAATGTCCAAAATGAGTGACAACAAATCGTGGAACTTAGAAGTTAACGAAATACAGAACATCGTCAACAACAAGGAGCACAACCGTTCACTTCAGCGTGAAAAGACCTGTCACTCACGTTACTCTGTTAAAAGAATGAAGTTGGGTACAGAGATAAAGGCAAAAAGGACTTTATGTAGCTCTCTGCAGCACACAGTCATTCTTCAGGAGCCCTACAGCCTTCCCATCAGCCACCGCTCCCCAGCCTTCCCATCAGCCACCGTTCCACAGCCTTCCCATCAGCCACCGCTTCCCGCCGAAATGACTTCGGTCTGGGGAAACATTAGGGTGATGTTTCCCACCAGCCATGAGGAAGCACCTTCTCACTCCACACCCTCAAACTGAATTCCCCCACTGTGACACGCAGGGCGTATTGTAGCCGCACACCCACTTCCAGTAAACTTACCCTGGTGGGAGAAATATGACATCATCAGGGTGACCCACACCCCTGCGATAAGCCCTACTCTATCTCCATATTGATCTACTGCTACCCACTGTCCCCAGTGCTTGGGGTGTTGGTGTGAATCAAGGCACACTCGGCTCCAGCATCTTCCAAAGCCCAACAATTCTGCACATGAGTAGAAGGCCAGCAAATCTGTACCCCGGCGTGCTCTCTAGATGCCTAGTATAGTCTTCAACTGCAACCTTGGCCACTTAAGGAGGGGAACGGCTAGGGCTGTCCTCGCTTAGGAGATGGCATTACTCCCAGCACACATTCCTGAGGAGAGGAACATGTTTTCTTTCTTTTGGGTTTGCCTTGTATACCTGGAGTAGACTGTAATTCAAGCTCTAAACCTTCCTGATTTTCAAAGGAGCACACCAGGCCCTCTGTCAATCTTCTCCCTAGAAAATCTGGCTCTACAACAGATCGTGTCACCTCTGCTTATTAGTGACACAAGCAAAACATTGTCTCTGTTTTCTTCTCCTTTTATCTCCACCATGGACCTCAGCAGCACCACAGATGCCCTCACACAACTCTGGGAGTCCCTTTTGAATGAACTCTCTTAACTCTCCTGCGGACACAGGCCTATGGCCTAGAGAAGTGAGCATCACACACAACCTCTCAGATGTCCGACTTCCTCTCCCTCCTCATTGTTGATTCTCCCCATGAGTTCCAAGGTTCAAATCCCAGAAGGGGCTCTTCAGCACAGGTCAAATGTATATTCTCTTACCCTTGCACTCGCCCAGCTTTGAGGAATGTCAAGGCAGCACCTCCATGACATCCTTCCTCTCCCCCACTTTCCCCGCCAAATCAGAATACGGTAAGGTGGAAAATCGCACCAACATGTCTGTCTCCCGTTGTAATTTCTCCTTCACACGAACACATTCCTCTGGACACACACTGCAGCCTCAGCTGTGTCTTCGCACCCGTGGCAGGGGTACGCAACTTCGACTATAGCCCAAAGGCTTGCTGTTCTATAACACAAGGGGAAAGATGTGTAAGAGGTGCTGAGACTGGCCCCCCTAAAGGAACCCTTCAGCCTCAGCTGCACTTGTTACTGCTTAAGTAAGAATGTGCCCCCTGCACCTCCCAGGCTCACCTTTGGTTCTTTTGGGTCTCCACCAGAGTGACAATTTGTTGCATTACCGTTCCCGATGACAAATAAGAAAAAATGTCTAACCTCCTCCAGAGAGGGCACAAACAGCCTGAAGAAATGTTCCCATCCAAATTAGTTCATTTAACTAAGAAATTTTAAAAGAAGAGATCCATCTAAGCCCATCTGGGTGAACCACTAAGTTTATTGGTGTTAACGTATAGGAACCTGGGTAATGGGTTCTTTACAGGAACACGGGTGACTAAGAGCCACTGCCTCACTGAAAATCCCACCGCAGCATGGGCGACTCTTGCAAAACCTGCATCCCTAGCTTCCTACCCTCAGTTAACCTTACACACACTCACACATGCACATGCACACGCTCATGCACATGTGCATAGCTGAGAAGGAAGAACAAAGTGGTATAGCTGATGGCTACCCTCCCCCTCCTCCTACCCATGGAGTATTGACATCTCCATTCTCCTTCCACCGACCTCAGTTTGCCCATTTTATTGCCATGACCGTGGGACCAGGACATTCTCTCAGTCACCTCAGCCATGAGCTCCATCATGGTGCGTGGTGACATCAGGTCTGGAAGCAATCCTGTCCCTACAATGTGTGCCCGAGGATGGGCCTCGCCTGAGTGTTCAGGCAGCAGCCTGTGTGATTGTGCTGTAAGCAGACCCAGCACCTCCAGAGGCCTAAACAGCCAGGGCCTACTGACAGAGCACCAACTGCATTTGGAGGAGTGCCTCCAGAGTTGTCTACAAGGCTTCTGGAAGGTTCCAGTCAGATCAGGAAGTAACAGTGCCTTCAGACTGGTGCCAGCAGTTCCACACGGAGCCTGAGAGACAGGACTCATCTATGAATGCTGCAATCTGTGTGCTCTCCCTGTGGTGCCAGGTATGATTCTTTTGGAGAAACAAGGGCCCCAGGAACACCAGTTGGAATCCAGTTCAGGGGATCCCAGTTCTGGATGTTCAGACATTGTAGTGCCACTTCAACCTGTTTTTATTTTCCTTTTTTTATGTATGCATAGAGTGAGATATGATAAAAACCTATGATTAAATAAGTCCCCAGGAGCTCTTTGCTGAATATAAAGTGGGACTTCTATATGATAAAGAACCGTGGGGCTGGGGATTTAGCTCAGTGGTAGAGCGCTTACCTAGGAAGCGCAAGGCCCTGGGTTCGGTTCCCAGCTCCGAAAAAAAGAACCAAAAAAAAAAAAAAAAAAAAAAGAACCGTGTCAGGGTTTTATAGGCGGTGTCTTTTCTTTCTTGGAGGTGCATAAAACAACAGCCCACCTTCCAATCAGCAGCATTGAACAAAGTGGTTAAAAAGTAATAGCATACAGCCCATCAGAGGGGCGTGAGAGACGCCCAGAGCTCAGCGGCCCGACTTACCTAGTCCACCCAAGGACTGGGGGGAGGACTCCACAGAGAGTCACGGTGGACACAGGAAAAGCTCTGTAAATCTCAATGCCTATTCATAGCTTCTCAAACACCCGGGAGGCAGGAATGAAAGGCCTCTCTTTCCCTTGGTGGTACCCATCTTGCAAACCCTCGGGAGGTGTCGGACATGAGAGAGACCTCCCGGTTCCATTCCCTACGTGACCAGAAGTCACATGGGGACATCTCTTATCGCCTCACTGCCTGACATCATCCCGAAAGTCCCGAGCAACGCTGCAAGTCACATAAAGGTAACAAGAGGTTTAAGACGGGCAGAGGAAGAGATAAAGCCGTCAGGACTGGTGGATAATAAGGCACCTGGGTGGGAAATGTAACCGGATCAACGAACTGCTGGAAGGAACTACAGTTACAAGATAAAGCCACAAAGATCAATAATATTCCTGCACGCCCCAGGACCGGCCAGCAACCAAGACCTGTTCACGGCAGCGGCAGAAGCAATTAAGTAGCTGGGAATTAAGCTACCAGAGAATGGCTAGGCCCTGTGAAAGGACTCGGCTGAGCAACTGAAAGGAGAAGGTGCCCTGGTCAGACGGGGGGGGGGGGGGGGGGGGGCGGGAAGGGGGCAGCACTCCGGATAGCGCCACCAACAATTGTCCCCAAATTAGTCTCTCTGTTAATGTCATGCAAATCACAGTTCCCGCAGGCTCTTTTAGGGGATGGGGGTTGGAACTCGACAGCCCTATTCTCAGCCGGGCGAGGGAAGAATAAAAAGCCCGTGAATGGGGAGGCTGATTGGAAAGAAGGCAGGGGAAGGGCACGCTCCCGCCAGGATGGAGACAGGCTACATAGCCATGGTAACTAAAAATAAAATGACAGAAAGCAGGCAAGGTACCACGAAGGTGCCGCCAAGGAGCACGCCGACTCTGAACAGACTTGTGTAGGTCAGGGGGGACCAAGCACATCGGGGGGTGGGGGGTGGGGGGTGGGGGGTGGGGGGGAGGAGACCGCACAGTTGCAAGGTAAGTGGCTCTCGTTGTGGAGCAAAATGAAGTTAGATCCTCGTGCTATGCCCTCTTAAAAGTTGGCTATGGCTGCATTAAAGCTGAGTGGGCAAAAGCAAAATGTGAGAAGGCTGGGGGGTGGCGAACGTGGGGCAGACATGTTCTATTCGTGTGACGACAGAGATCTGACCTAGCAACCCTCCAGTCCCCACACTAGCCACGTCAATACTTAGAGCAAACAGAACAAAGACACCGCTGGCCACAGGACTGGGACAGCCAGGAATACAGCCTGGAGATGCTCTGAGCCTGCTGGAGAACAAGCTGCCTGAAGCCTAGGTGTTGGCACCACATCCGATCCCTTCTCCCAGATTCTCACCACCCCCAGCCAGCTAAACCTTGCTAAGAAGCGCATGACTGACAGATTCCTGAGCTAATTGTTAGAAATACTGGTTTTGCAGCTCCAGGCAAGGAGGTCTTGGCAGGTACCTGAAGGTCAGCTGGAGCTTTTAGGGAACTCGGGTGTGGAAAAGCGGCAGGTTCTGACTAAAGCGGGAGCTGGTTGGGGCCAGAGGCTGCAAAGGCATGAGAAGGCCAACAGACTTACTCCAGCCCTCCGCCCAAGCACTCCCTGGAGACCCCACTACCCCCAAGGCCACCATAACCACCAGCTTCAAACAGGTTCTTTGAGGGGGAGGAGAAGCAATCTCGTTCATATAAATGTTTAACTAGGAATTAATATTTATGAGGCTCTTGAATGACGGGCTGTGGGTTTAATAAATATTAACACAGACTGGGCTTCCCTTCCCCTCCCCCTCACTTGGTGTTGGTATCTCCGTTTGTGTACCATGCATTATTTAGCTCTCCCTGAGATGGGACCTACTCCTTGCTCCCTGGCTCCTGAGAGGAGGCCTACAGGCTTCAGGGAGAGAAGTCACCAGACTGGGGAATTCCTGATACTGGTCCCATCCCCACCCGCCCCCTGGCCACTTATTCTAGCTTAACACAGCCACTTTCCCAACTAGAGGAATCGCAGGGTCCAGCCAGCTTCAGTCAGTCACTTGTTCTCCAGCAAGGTATGCCCTCAGTCACAGGAAGCCCTCCCGGTCTGCTGGGCCTTCTGGAGTCCCAGCCTGGCTTCAGGCAACGGAATCCCTGAATCACTGAAAGGGCCTCTCCAGTCATGAGCACTGGTGGAGCTCCAGTGCCACCCTGTGGCTAGTGCGGCCCAGAAAAAATGATGACAGGAGATCAGGCCTGGGATTGGAGTCTTCCTGCATTAGGTTCACAAGTAGTCATAACCCTCGCCTGGTTTCCCTCCTGGTCTGGGTCACATGAATTGGTCAGCTGAGTTGGGAATGGAGCCCAACACTGCCCTCTGCAGCTCCAGTGATGTCTGCCAATCTAGATGCTGTCACATCAGTGGGGCTGTCCCCTCCATGTCTTCCTAGTAATGATCCCTTAGAAGACACAAGATGGAGCCTAAGGTCCCCCACACACACACCCAGGGACAAGCCTCGGAGCTTCTTTGCCCAGAGGACCCTTCCTGCTGTCTGGGTCTCCTCCAAGCACTACCAATGCCCCAGAGATAAAGAGGTAGTAGGCAAGCTCACCAAACAACTCCTTCTACACGTGGAACTGAGGTGTGGGAAGACAAGTCCTCCCCTCACCTGCTGAAGGGAGACAGACAAGAGCCTTGGTAAGGGCAGGCTGAGAGTGAGGGAGGAAAACACCCAGAGCCAAGGCACCTCCTAGAAGTGGAAATTCAGGCAGCACAGACTCCAATGAGAGGAGAGGCCAGGTCCTCTCTCCAGGTCCTGTACTGCCTCTCATCCCCAGAATCCACAGAAGGCTTTACCCGGAGGAACAAGAAGACAAAGCCAAGAAAACAGACTCAGGATATAGGCACAGAAGCTTTCAAGGGCTTTGGGAAAGGCCCTTGTCAGCCATGACCTTCCACATGACCCTTACCTCGATGGGAAAGCCTAGTCCAGCCTGGGACCAGACTTGTCCAGATAGGGCCTTAGCTGGACCCTCAGAGATGGGATACAGTGGGATAGGATATCCCCACACTAGACAGAGTTGGCCTGTCTTTCCTGTTTCTTGCTATTCAAAGATGGCCTCAGCCCTCCTGGGACCAGATTTGATCTCCCATGAAACCCTTTGAACCCTGCCCTTCAGTAGTGTCATTCCTGAGTCCCCCTCCTCATTCCGTATGACTATGGGCCCACCAGGCCAGGTGGTGGAGCAGGTTGAATGGCCAGCTTGACCGTAGGGAAAGGTACCCCCATGGGCCCCAAGGTCCCTCACTTCATGTAAAGCCACACACTTCATAGGCCCTCCTTGCCTCCCAATCGGTCTCCAAAAGGGCTCAGGACTAGATCAGCTTCCTACTGGACTAGCTATCCTTTCTCTACCCCAGCTTATTGTGAATCCGTCCCCCCTCACCCCACCCCTGTCTGCCTCAAGTGGCATTCTTCACAAAAGGCCCTCCAGTGGAATCCCATGCAATTCAAACCCCAGGGAGCCCAGTGGAGCCCCTGCACTGGCCTAGGGAGTTTCTGGAGAAGAGACAGGCAAGGCAGTGAGACTAGGCAGAGAGCTGGCAATGGTGTCTGGGAAAGGAGAGCGAGGCTTCAAACGTACCAAGAACGGCTTTATGAGTCAGACACTAGATCCAACACACTTATACGCTTTAAGCGGCAGCCCTGAGCTGTGCATGACTTCTGCCCGTCCGTGAGTGTGGGTGTGGCTATGGGGTGGGTGTGACCATGGGTGGGTGGGGCTATGAGGGTGGGAGTGGTCATGAGGGTGGGCGGGACCATGAGCTTCAGTCCTCCAGGCGGACTAGAAAAGAGCACTAATAGGTAGGGCTTGGTGAACATGGCAGAAAAGGCCATTCTGATTGGATGATGGCCTGGTAGCCGGTCACCCATACACGATTCCGATGTCAAGGGCGGAGACCAAAGGGTAAGTGCTTCGAACTGAGGTCAGAGAGGACCAGACCAGGACGGCCCTGTGCTCTGGACTAGACTTGGAAGGCCCTGTTCTAGCGGCCTATGGAGCCAGGAAGAGAACCTGATCCCCAGAGGGAGGCAGGCTCTGGTGTTGATTCCACAAAGCTGCCTCTGCCTCTTAGTCTTGTTACTAAGGTGAAGAAAGTCTCTCCTTGCCCTCTGGGAAGGCCACACTGGTTCTTTAAAAACCTAAGGGGAGTGCAGAAGGCACCTGTTCGTGGGAAGACCCCTCACTTTCTTCACTTGCTCCCAGCCTCTGGGAAGGTTCCAGTGCCCACCCATGACAGTGCAGGAGAGTGGGTTGAAGTTAGGGTGGAAAGGGTGCTGTGTGGGACCTGCTCACCTTCTCTCCCATTCTCTAAGAACCTTCCCACCAGTGGCTCCTGATGCCTGTAAGGAAGATTGGCCTACAGTGCAGCCAGGGCCCCAGACAAGGTGTTCTGCCAGACGAGAAGAGGAATATTGCTGTCTATTTAATATGGATGTCGAACAAGGTGAGGTCTTTGGTTGGGTTAGGGAGGTAGCAATGGAATATAAAATATCTTCTATTCACTTAGAAGTGCCCTGTTGTGTGGTTGTGTGGACTTCATATACCTGTGCCCTTCTCACTCGGGACAGACAGACGCAGACAGACATTGTGACACACACAAACCACCTGCCCTGCCCCTTAAAGAGGGAGGGTCTGCTGGGAGGAACGTAACTCAGAGCACAAAATAATCTGAGTCCAGTGCTCTAGCCAGTCCAGTGCAGCAGCCAGGGTCACAGCCAGGGTCAGGTCGTGTTCTCCAGGGACACAGAAACAATTGGATCCACAGTATCTGAGCTGGGAGAGCCAACAGTGTAGATAGGTCCCAAACTGAAGACAGGAGAGCAAAGTCCCAGCCCCAACAGGCAAGAGGGCGTCCCTCTTCTGAGCCTTTGCACCTCATTTTGGCCTTCGGTTGACTTGGTGTAGCATCCATGGAGCGGAATCCCAACATGCTTCGCTCTGCCTTCTTTTTTTTTTTTTTTTTTTTTTGGTTCTTTTTTTCGGAGCTGGGAACCGAACCCAGGGCCTTGCGCTTCCTAGGTAAGCACTCTACCACTGAGCTAAATCCCCAGCCCCTCGCTCTGCCTTCTTAAAATAGCAAACAGCACCTGATCTATGAGACGCCCCAAGACCAGCCCAAAGCAGGTGTCTCCTAGGGTGCCCACAGGAGTCACATCAAAAGCCTCAGGCCTCAGGGGGCAGGGCCCAGCAAGTTCTGGTGAATACTGAAGAGGCCTGAGTCTCTGGGGTGGTGGGGAGGAAGGTTCAGGGGACAGCAGGCCTTGGAGCAGGAGGATGGTGCAGCCCCAGGGTGACCTCATGTGGGTGTTGCGGGCCTTGTTGCTTTCTGTTTTTCAAAATTCGTTCCATTGACATAAGAAGTCAGGCAGTTGCTTTTGTTGTCCTAAATCCTTAAGGAGCAAAACTCCACACAATCTTGGAGGAAATTGAATTCAGAAATTAGATGCAAGGCTTGGCAGAGACCTTAGCGGAGCCCCGACAGGGCGAGACAGACACATCCACTGATACCACATCACAGTTATTAACCTTTTGCTCCAGAGCATATGGAGAAAAGCTGCTAGACACACGGGGAGAAATTTTCTAAAGCACAGGCACAGTGGGAGACTTCAACATACCTCATCAGTAATGCCAGATCAAAAGCATGGGTAAAGGAAAGGGGAATTCACAGAACAATTAGCCACATGAATTAACAGATATGCGGGCCTTGAAGGAAGCAGCATTCCTTTCAAACACTAAACAAACACAGAAAAGAGCATTACAGGAACCTTGAGTAAGTCTGAGCAAGTAGCCCATGCTACAATGGGATTCTGGGCATGGTAAAATAAATGACGGGAATAACCGCAGACATGTGTGCGTGCATGCATGTGCAAGTGTGTGAGTGCACATGTATGAGTGAATCTGTGTATATGTGTGGGTGAATGTGGGTACAGGTGTGTATGTATGCATGTATATGTACACGTGTGTGAGTGCATGTGTGTATGTATGTGTGTATGTGTGTTGGTGTGGGTCGGTACATGTATGTGTGTGCGTGCATGTGTATGAGTGAACATGTGTGCGTGAATGTGTGTGTACGTGTGTATATGTGTGCATGTGTATGAGTGAATGTGTGTGAGTGTGTGCATGTGCATGTGTCTATGTGTATTTGTGCATGTGTGTGTGCATACGTGTGTGTGTGTGTATATGTGTGCATGTGTATGAGTGAATGTGTGTGAGTGTGTGCATGTGCATGTGTCTATGTGTATTTGTGCATGTGTGTGTGCATACGTGTGTGTGTGTGTGTGTGTGTGTTCAAGAGGGTGACAGCCAGAGAACAACCATGGTTATTTCTCAGGATCTATCCATCTAGATAGTCCCCCATTGGCTCCACTGCTTTTATGCCTGTGGAGAGGCAGAACATAGTGGGGAAGAGTGAGCCTCAGGGATACCACACCTCTGCCTCCCTAGCACTGAATGGCAAGTGCATGAAACCACGCCCAGCTCTCACCACTTCACCAGTGGAGCTGCCCTCTTGGTCCCCATATATTCATAAAGCTGTAGCCATCACACACCCTCCCCAAGGCTCGGGGATCGTCTCAGAAGAGGGGGGGACAGATTGTAAGAGCCAGATGTTAGGAGACTGAGGAGAAACTGTCTTCTGAACATGATGGGGAGGCTGCATTGAGGAACTCACAGCAGCTGCGGTTGCCAGACCTGCAAAATAAAATAACAAAAATATTAAAAAAGGAAAAGGCTCAACTTCCAATCTACTTGGCAAAATGGTCAAGACATGGATGGAGACCACACTTGACCAACCCTCTGTTCTTATAGGGCAGTAGAGTCTGCGTCTGTGTCTCCAGAATTAGGTCCAGCCACCACCTACACGGCCTTCCTCTGAGTACTGAAGGTGATGCACCACCTAAGAGGCAGGCACTGACCGCTCGGCACACAGGCAGTGCAGAGGAATGGACGCACCGGGACAGGGGAGGCATCCGAGCCTCTCAGGCTCACAGAGGACATGCCATGCTCGAGTGCACCTCAAAAATCATGAACTCGGGCTGGAGAGATGGCTCAGTGGTTAAGAGCACTGACTGCTCTTCCAGAGGTCCTGAGTTCAAATCCCAGCAACCACATGGTGGCTCACAACCATCTGTAATAAAGTCTTTTAAAAAATTAAAAAAATCGTGAACTCAGGGGTGGGAAGGATGGCTCAGTAGTTAAGAGCACTGGTTGCTCCTTCAGAGGAACATGGGTTCAATTCCCAGTACCCCACATGGCAGCTCACAGCCATCTATAACTCCAGTTCCATGGGATCTGACACCCCCTTCTGGCCTCTACATGTACTGCACAGACATGGCGCATATACAAACACACAAACAAAACACTCAAAAATGTATTCATAAAATAAAGATAGTTATTTAAAATATAGTGGACCTGGCAGTGGTGGTGCAAGCCTTTAATCCCTGCATCCAGGAGGCAGAGGCAGGTGGATCTCTGAATTTGAGACCAGCTTGGTCTACAGGACGGCCAGGGCTACTCAGAGAAACTTTGTCTCAAAAAAAAAAAAAAAATCAATCAATCAATCAAGCAATCAATGGGCAGGACTAGGAGGATTAGCTGAGCCATAGAGTGCTTACCTAGTAGACATGAAGCCCTGGGTTCTGCTCACAGCACCGTAGTGAACTTGTGTGCTTGTGTCCAAACTATAGCAGGAAAAGACATCTTCATTAAAGAGGCTGAGTAAAGAAAGGAGATATGACCCAAACTAGTTTTAGTGGCACGTAAATCCAGGGCCTGTCTTTCTGTCTCCATCTCCTTGGTCATCCCCGTATTTTCTGGGTATTCATAAGGAACTGTTTTGCTTCTGAATTCTTTTTTTTAATTTTTGTTTTCATTAATTTGTTTATTCCCTTTCCATTCCTATCACAAATCCCTCCCTCCTCGCCCCAGTCCCACCGTCCCACCCCACTTCTTTCACCCCCCTTCTCCTCAGAGGATGGGAGCCCCCCCCAACCCACCCTGGCACATCAAATCTCTCTAGGACTAAGCAGATCCTCTTTCACTGAGGCCAAACAAGGCAGCCCAGCTAGGGGAAAGGCAGGTAAGACAGTCTGAGTCTAAATTCTAAACGAAAAGCAACAGGCTTACATACTAAGAGTCAACCTCCAGCCTCCAGAGCCCAAGCACTCAGGCACTTTCGAGCCTGCAGAGGGTCTCAGGTTTGTAAAAGTCAGGGACAGGAACACTGGCAAGTGGGCCTGGGCCAGACAACAGGACCACATCAGTCTCTGAGACCTCTGTAGTGTTCATCTTGTGTGTGTGTGTGTGTGGTGTGTGTGTGTGTGTGTGTGTGTGTGTGTGTGTGTAACTTTTTCCTGCACAATTTTATTAAGAAAGTTTTCAAACGCAGCAAAGTTGAAAGAATTGCACAGTGGGTGCAACTACCCACCTTCTCATATAGACTAACACCAGTGACCTGGATCTGCCCCGTCTGCCCTGCCCACAGGCAATCCACCCCACAGCCATCTTGCTTGGTAATACATTTCAAGTCAAGTTGCAGAGGGCATCTTCCACCCCTCTGTGCCTATCCCAGTAAGAAAACCACAGGTGATTCATTCCTGTTTCTCTCTCTTTCACTCACTCACTCACTCCCCACCCCGTCATTCCCCTCCCCCTCATTTTCAGACAGGGTCTCTTTGTGTTACCCTAGCTAAACTGAAACTTGCTACTAGACCAGGCTAGTCTCAAACTCACATGAAAATCCCCCTGCCTCTGCCTCCAGAGTGCTGGGATTAAAGCTTCTGCTAGAAAAGACCTGTATTTGTAAAACACCCCTAGTCTGCCTTGAGGGTGTTTCCGGAGAGGATTGGATGTTAGGGGAGATCTACGGCTTAATCCACTGATGTATTCAAATTGTTAATAGACTGTTGGGAAGAGGTTGGACTATGGAAGGGTGGGGCATTGTCAGAAGAAAGGGGTTGCGGGAGGCTTGCCCTTAGAGCGTCTCTCCAGACCCTGGCTCTCGCTCTCGCTCTCGCTCTCGCTCTCGCTCTCGCTCTCGCTCTCGCTCTCGCTCTCGCTCTCGCTCTCGCTCTCGCTCTCGCTCTCGCTCTCGCTCTCGCTCTCGCTCTCGCTCTCGCTCTCGCTCTCGCTCTCGCTCTCGCTCTCGCTCTCGCTCTCGCTCTCGCTCTCGCTCTCGCTCTCGCTCTCTGTTTCCTGTCTGCCATGATGTGAGCAGCTTTCTCCTGCCGCGCCCTTTCTGCTTTGTGTTCTTCCTCTCCACATAAAGACAGGTATAAAGGCAGTGGGGCTGGTGACCCCGAATTGAAACCTCTGAAGTTGGAATCGAGTCCCCACTTGCCCAGTTAAACTGTTTCTCTCGATTCTTGTCACAAATAGGAAGCACGAAGCACTTAACAGCAAAACGGGTTCCTGCTCCACTTTGCATTTCCACTCAGCTTTGGCCACAGATTTTTGTACTAATTTGATAAAATTTATCCTTGGAATGTGTGTGAGAGAGTGTGTGCATGTGTGCGTATGTGCGTGTGTGCGTGCGTGTGTGAGAGTGTGTGTGTGTGTGTGCGTGTGTGTGTGTGTGTGTGTGTGTGTGTGTACACGTGCGCACGCGCAGCTCTCTCAGTTGCAATTATACGCTCACTTTTGGGTTTAAACGGTGTGAACACTAAGCAACTTTGTTCATACAAACAAGCCCATGGAGACAAAGGGAGCTCTGTCACAGCGATTCCGAAACACACAGAGCTCCATTATCAGAAAGAATGGGAGTGGTCAGCTGACAGGCATGGCCGAGGGCCACTGAAGCCTCTGCTTCTGTCTACAGAGGGCTTTGTTTTACCCCCTCCCCGAGCGACCGCTATGCTGCAGGTGGGAATTCCAGTGCAAGACTCAGGGGGGAAGATGGAAGAGGAAAATCAAGTCCACCTTAGGCCTTGAAAGCCGCCACCCAGTGGTCACGAACAAAGAAGAGTGATGCCCCATATCGCCACCAGAGGGCACCGTGCCATCAAAAGCACGAGGACAGCGAGGGCGCCCCTTTTTCTCCCCAGTCCAACCCGCTGGAACGCCGGTGCCAGAATCGTGCTCCTGGTTAGTCTCCACCCACACAGCCTTGTCTCATCTGCTCTACCCTGGGGCAAAACCTCTGGATCTGGGTACGGGTGGCCTCAGGATGCTGGAAATTCTGCCCTGGTGATACTTTCCTTCGTCATTCTGTAAAAAGGACCCAGGATGAGGGGACATCATGAACACAGGCTCCTCCTTCTGAATGCTGCAGAGCCTATGTCCCTGCTCCGAAAGGGGAGCAAGAAAGGCAGGGGCAGCTCAGTAACCGCCCACTTCCCCCAGGATCCGCAAAACAATGGGTTCCATCCTGAGCAACAAGAAAAAAAAGGAGGCGAGGGAGGCTTCCAGGTCCATGGTTCTCACCTAAGGAGGGCCACACCCAAAGCAAACCCTAAGGAGGGCCACACCCAAATCAAACCCCCGATAGGAGCGAGACCAGGTAGCAGCTTCGTGCCCAGCTGCTGTGGAGTGATGCTGGGTCTTGCAGGTGTCCTGGGCTCACTATCCAGTATATGCTGGCACTGGGTGCCTTGAGCACAAGGGGCTCCCTTCCCCACCGTTCAGAAAGACTGAAGCTTCAGGCAGGCCCACCTCCCCTGGAGCAGGTCACCTCCCTGAGCTTCAGTCTGCCTATCTGTCAGCGGGCGTATTGCTGGCTGACTCAGAAAAGTGAGCGTCTGAGTGGCCAGGAATCCTCAAGGTGCCCGTATAGATCCAGTGCTCAGAATACTGGACTTTCCTTCCTGTTGCCCAAGTCCAGGACATCAGCCAGGAGACCCGGGGCTCCATTTGTTGTACCGACGACAAGGTCACTCCCCGTTGACTACCATCTGACCAGGCAGAGTTCTCAACTTGCGGCTCCAGCTGCAGGAAGGAGGACCCCATTCACAGAATGGTCAGTCTAGCCCTGAGAACTAGGCTGGAACTAACCAGACCTCCCTCCAGCCACTGGCCAAGCTTCTGACTGCTGGTTAAGCTCTCTGCGGAAGGAAACGGCTGTCAGGGCCTCTGTGGGCACTTTACTCACTGTAAAGTCCGCAAGTGGACATGTGACTCGTGGAGCTAGAGGGTCTCTGAGTACCACCAGAGATTGATGGCTAATATGAGCCGGGACCAGGGATGACCGCGACCTGATTTGGGTGGCCAGGCATAGCTTTTTCCAGGGGAAAGGACCTTACAGTTGGGTGAAAAGAAGCTAGCCAACAAAGTAGATACAGGGCCCCAGTTCACCAAAAGATGGTCTGGGCCTCTGGGACCTCAACTCCAGCCAGCCATTTGATTTAAACTGGGCAGCTCCAAGACAGTGGCATCGGTCCATACAGATGAACAAAAGATTCTGGAAAGGGTCTGCCAGGGCTATGGTAGGCTACTGGGGTGGGCCCAGCTCCTCTCAACTCTGGCCTTTACCGTGTGTGGCATTCAAGAGCCCTGGGAGAGGCCGGAATAGTCCTGCTCAGAAGCAGCAGGCCAGGGTTGAGGAGTAGAGGGAAGCAGGATTTAGGGGTACCTGGCACCTCTGACGAGACCGTTGTGCTTCACTCTCCCCCGATGCTCTGTGGCCTCGGGTCCCATGGCGACACTTGGAGGAGACCTGGCTGGTTGAGCCTCCATCACCAGCAGCAGGGGTGTGGAGCGACTCGGGGTCTCCCATCCTCTTTAACATTTGCTTCAGTCCAGCCTTCCTGTGGGATGTGAGTGAAGAATGCATATCTCGTCGTGACTTTGATTTTTCTCTCCCAGTATGCTGAACATCTATCCCGTCATGGGCTTGGGCCATTCACACATCCATTTTGAGAAAAACAACCAACCAAACAAACAAACAAACAAAAAACCAACTGCATCTCCTCGGCCATTTTAAACCCCTTTCCCCTTCTTTCCCGCTGCTGCGACTTTCCATCTCATCCCGCTTCTCTCGCTCCTCTTCCTTCTTTTGGAAATGGAGTCTCACTTACAGCCAGACTCACCTAAAAATCACGATGTATCCCAGGAGTTACATACAGTTATGAGCTATCACGTGAGCTCTGGGAACTAAACCTCGGTCCTCTGCAAGTCACATGTGCTCTAAACTGCTGAGCTGTCTCTCCTTAAAGCTTCCCCAAGTGCTTTCCGTCTGTCTTGTATGTTGATTTGTGTGGGAGAGTTCACCTGAGGAGGTCAGATCTCTCCGTCCACCTCTGGATCACAGGGATCCAATCGAGGATGTTAAGCTTATTGGAAATATCTTTTACCCACTGAACCGTCTGGACAGCCCTTAATTTTTTTTTAACGTAATGTACTTTTAGTATATTCATTCCCCCTTATTTTTCTAACACACACACACACACACACACACACACACACACACACACACACACAATGTACTTTTACCATATTCACCCCCAGTACCCTTTCTGAACCCCATCCCACTCCCTCTGGATCCCTTTAACGAGTCATCACCCTCCTACAAGGATGATCCCTTTTTATGACAGAGTTTAATCAGTGTTGCTTGAATGAGTGTGGGTGTGGGTCTATGTACAGGAACAACTTAACCAACAGCTAAGCACATCACTGGAATAAAAAAAAAAGGTCGGGCTAGGGATTTAGCTCAGTGGTAGAGCGCTTGCCTAGCAAGCGCAAGGCCCTGGGTTGGGTCCCCAGCTCCGAAAAAAAGAAAAAAGAAAAAAGAAAAAAAAAAAAAGGTCCCCTCCTCCAGCTATCATTAACCGCAATAGCTCCTGGGAGAGGAGGAGGAGCCTCATGAGCCCCGCCCACTCCGTGCTGGAATGTTGAAGAGCTTGATCTTGTGCGGGTAAGGACAGCTGTCCAGCATTTCACAGGACCGGCCCAGCCTGCGTCTCACACACTCTTTCCACAATCCACGGTGTGACTGAGATGTACCAGTTAGGGCCGGCCCTCAAAAGTCAGTTCCCAACTGTGAGTCTCTACTTGAACTGCGGGCCGCTGGGAAGAGAAGCTTTTCCACCCAATGTTGAGAACAGTTTCTCATTGTAAAATGCTTCTCTTTGTCTTAGCATGGCCCTTGATCACTTACGCTGTTTACTCAGACTTCTACAATGTTTTTTTTTTGTTTACTTCCTAATCTTTTCTAAATCCTCCTTTCTGGGTTTATTAATTCTCATTTATAGGATGGTCTGTGGTGGCATCAATGACCCTGGTCACCTCTGTCCTGGTGCATGAGGACTGGCTGTGAAGTTGTGAGACAGGATAAAGAGGCACGCAGATCCGGTACCACAGAGTGTCATTTATTCCAGACTTACAGACCAGACTATGGCACCAGGCAACAGCAAGACCAGAGATCCTCTCGGTCTTAGGAAGAGGGAGCCAATCTATATGGTGATGAAGGAAGTTACTTCATTTGACCTGCCTGGAATGTCCCCGGTTTACCTTAAGCTACCTTAAGTCTAAACACCAGGTGTGCCTCTGGGGCCAAGGTCAGCTGTGAGCTGTGATTCTGATAAGAGCCAGGGCTGGCTGTGACTTGTGTGTGTGATTGTTAAATGGTTGCTGGGATCGGTTTGAGGAAAACCCACTGGACTTCCCCAGGGCACTGTGATGGGTAAGACTTTGCACTCAAGTCAAGCAGAGCCCTATAAGTGACTAAATGTTCTGAAGCCAGTGTGGAGTGACAGGTCCTGCTTCTGTGTGTGGTAGCTGACTTTCCAGACTGCGGTGGCCCCCCTCCCGGATCCCGGATTTCTGCTCAGTGGAATTCTAGCCAACTCGGCTGACCAGCATAGTGGGGGTAGGGGGTGGGGGGAGGCAATAATGTTGGCCCTCGGGCTAGATCAGGAAAGGGGCAATTGAATGATAGAAGCCACCCCACCATGGGGACACAGGGCATCCTCAAGGAAGCTGCCCCAACAGGTGCCAGCAGGAAACTGCAGCTGGAAGCGAGTCCTGTGGCCCTATCAGGCCTTCAGATGCCATCGCCCAGCTGCCTCATAGCCACAAAGAAGCTGTACACCAGGCTCCCTCACAAGCTCTTCTCAGCCCAAGAAACCAAGCGAAAACCCTGGCCAGCATCTGAACCAACAGAGCTAGAATGGTCTTCCAGGTGCCACAGGGGCTGGTGCATTGTAAGAAACCTGTCTGCCCTCCCTGTCCTTGAAGTACCTCCTGTGCTGGCCTGAGCCACAGCAGATGGCACTGGAATCTCCCCTTCTGTCGCATTCCCATGGCCCCTGACCCGGGGCTTCTCACATGTGTCTCTTCTCTTCCCATCCTCCCTCCTCCCCTCCCTCCTCCCCTGCCTCCTTCCCTCCCTTCCTTCCCTGCTCTTCTCCCTCCTCCCCTCCCTCCTCCCCTTCCTCCTTCCCTCCCTTCCTCCCCTGCTCTTCTCCCTCCTCCCCTCCCTCCTCCCCTTCCTCCTTCCCTCCCTTCTTTCCCTGCTCTTCTCCCTCCTCCCCTCCCTCCTCCCCTTCCTCCTTCTCTCCCTTCTTTCCCTGCTCTTCTCCCTCCTCCCCTCCCTCCTCCCCTGCCTCCTTCCCTCCCTTCCTTCCCTGTTCTTCTCCCTCCTCCCCTCCCTCCTCCCCTTCCTCCTTCCCTCCCTTCTTTCCCTGCTCTTCTCCCTCCTCCCCTCCCTCCTCCCCTTCCTCCTCCCCTCATCTTCAAGCTCTGACCCACTCAGCTCCTGCGTGCCCTCTAGATTCTACTGAATCTTGGCCAGCTGCCCAAGCCTATCCTTCCAGCTGGCCCGGGGAGCAGCTGAGGTGTCTAGCCACTACCCTGGCTCTCTCTGATGGCCCCGATAGCAGTGCCTTCCAGCCGTTCTGGGAGTGTGGTGTCTCTGCTCCTGCCATCACAGGGATTCCTTGCTAAGCAGGTTGAAGCCACTTGTCCCCTGTCCTTTCTCCAGTCCAGGAAGTACTAGGATACAATGCCCAAGAACAATAGCCTGCACCCAGGAAGTCAAGCAATGGGGGGCAAGGGGTGGGGGAAAGGGGTCTTTTAGGGCTACCATTGCTAGGACGCAACCATGGCCAAAAGTGAGTTGGGGAGACATGGTGGTTCGAATAAGAATGGCCCCATCTGCTCATTTACTTGAATGCTTGGTCAGCAGGGAGTGATGACCTTGTTGGAGGAACTATGTCCCCAGAGGTGCGTTTTGACAGAGTCCTAGTGACTCACTCTTCCGGCTGCAGGCAGATCCAGCCAGCTACTTCTCCAACACCACTTCTATCCACATTTTGCCACACTCCCTGCCAAAACTCTGAAAGTGAAAGGAAGCCCAAATTAAATGCTTTCTTTTAAAAAGAGTTTCTGGGTTCCCCGTGTCTCTTCACGGCCGTAGAGCACTGAGCATGACAGGAGGAAAGGGTCTCTGCGGCTTACAGTTATACATCATTGTCCACCATTGAAGGAAGTCAGAACAGGAGCTCAAGCAGGCCAGGAGCCTGGAGGCAGGAGCTGATGCAGAGGCCATGACTTGCTCAGCCTGCTTTCTCATAGAACCCAGAACCACCAACCCAAGGACGGCCCACCCTCAGTGGGATGGACCTTCCCACATCAATTCCAAAGTAAGAAAATGCTCTGCAGCTGGATCTTACAGAGAGATTTTCTCAGTTAAGGTTCCCTCCTTTCAGATAACTCTAGTTTATGTCAAATTGGCACAAAATTATCCAACACACACTTACGCAAAAACTTAAAAACTCAGCTGCATGTGGTGGCACTCACCTATAATTCCAGCCATTAGGAGATTGACCCAAGAGATCCGTGAGTTCAAGACCAGTTTGGACTTCTTGTCTCAAAATCAAAATGGTGAACTTGGCTTTCATCTCATGCTTGTTCGGATGAATATGGTTAAACATATCCTAAAATGAATGAGCTGTGGTGGTGTACTCCTTCGATCCCAGAACTCTGGAGGCAGAGGCAGGGGGATCTCAGTGAGTTCAAGGTCATCCTGGTCTAGGGAGTGAGTTCCAGGCTAGCTGGGGTTAAATAATGAGGTGTTATCTCAGAAAAAATCATCCTAAAACAACAAGGGATAGGAGGGGAATATTGGGGTCAAGCTTTCAGAAAACAAAGTAGCACTTAAAGGTAGGACACCATGTGAGCAAGCAGAAACCTGGAGAAACTGCAGGCAGGCCCCAGGGCAGACTCTCACAGCGCAGGACAGGAACCACAGAGGACAATGGCTCTGGTGTTTCCACAGGGACGGGACTTCAGTCTACAGAAGAAGGAAATCTTTCCTCTCTTCATGTTGAACTTGAGCCCAGGCATTCCCACAGAGAAAGGAAGGAGGGTGGGCTTGTAGGGTTGAGGGGCAGTGGAGCTGAGGAACAGGTTACCAGTTTGGAGGGGGATACACTGAGGGAGACAGCCAGTGGGACTGAGAGACAAACCACCAGGGTGGTTGAGGGACACATAGCCAGTGGGGCTGAGAGACAGGAAGCCAGTGGAGCAGGGAGGCTGAGGGTCAGGGTGCCAGCAGGGCTTGCAGACAGGGAGCCACTGATCCTAAGGGACAAGCAGTCTCCATTGTCCCTCTCTGCCTCCCTCACCTAGGTGCATTGCTCTAGGGAATTGCTACACTGCTCTCCTTAGATCCTCTCTGTCCCTCTAGCCCCCCCCACCAGTGCCCTCACAGCCTCAGTCTTCACTTTCCCTTCTGAGAAGGGAAGAACAGGTCCCCACTCCAGCCAAGCCCACAGTGAAAAGAGGGAGGAGTTGAACTCTGTCCCTGAACAAGTTACACAAGCTAAAAGCGCCTTCCTCTCCCCGAGGCCCTGAGGCAGGAGGTGAGCATGCTGAATATTGTTAAGCCACTATTAATAACGATAATCCTTCATTGTAAGCATCCTCTTAACATTTATTCTCCCGTTAAAATCAGCTACAATCTTAGTGCCCAAGGCCATGTCACTCCCATGTAACAGGTGTTAGGCCCTTCTCTCCACCCTGGAGGTCTCCATCACGAGGCTGTCAGCCAGCAGCCCCTGCTTTGGGTGCTCCGCTTGAGGACACCGCCTGCAACAGCAGCTGCTTGCTATTGTAGTACAACTCCAACTTCAGGGGGTGCTGGACCAGCCATCACCAACCTGGCTGATCTCCCGTTGACAGGACTGCCATTTTCACACGACCAGAATACTTCCCCAGCTGACCCGGCACAGGCATTTCTGCTATTGGAGGAAGTGTGCAGGGACTGCCCTGGGATTGGTGCAATCAAGAGTTCCCCTGTGCATGGAAGACTGCCACGATGGTGTACCCAAACCTGCACTCCTGATCGAAACTGGAGGCGTCCTCATCATGCTGCCCCCTGATGTTGCAGCATTAGACCTTATATATGCCATCTCTCAGGTGATGGGAAAGCCGGTCTCTCTAATGAAGAATTCCAAACATTTAGGGAGACTCTGGAAATGGAACAGGAGTCACAGTAGGGAGTGAAGGTCAGCAGCAGAGGATGACCTCAGCGTGACTCCACGTGTCAGCTGATCAAGGTCAACTGAAGTGTGATTTATTTTGTGTGCTTGGCCCTTTAAAGGATCCCCAGTAGCTAGTCAACTGGTGATCTGGGAGGAACTGCTTGACCCTGTCGGTTCCTTTTGGACTTGTGGGAACTGGAGAGAATAAAAAAAGTCAGCAGAGGCTGAGAAGGGGGCGGGGTGGGGGGATTGGAGAAGTAGGGTCCAGGCGGCAGAGGAGTGGTCTCCAGAAGATGGCTGGAGCAGGAAGAAAAATGAGGGACTAGGGCAAGAGAAGGGGAGGGGAGGGAAAGGGAGGGGAGGGGAGGAGAGAGGAGAGGAGAGGGGAGGGGAGGGGAGGAGAGGAGAGGAGAGGAGAGGAGAGGAGAGGAGAGGAGAGGAGAGGAGAGGAGAGGAGAGGAGAGGAGAGAGAGAAAACAAGGGACAGTTAAGATAGGAAAAGCTGATCTGAGAGACAATATTTTAAGAGACAGAGAACCCATGGGAAACCCACAAAGAAGAAAAAGAATCAACAGTGACTGTAACCTCACAGCCACAGGTCTCACCCTTAACAGAGTGTAAACAGTCTAAGCTCTGTGGTGACTCCACTCCTCCCCTCCTGGTGGGCACGCTGTGCAGGGACATCACACACCACCTGAGCAGGACTTTTCTGAGTTGCCAGTCAAGAAAACATGTAAGGAACTGTCTCCGCCTAGAAAACCCTGAGGAGACATGACAACGGACTATCACATGGGCTCCTCAGGGACGAAGGGTGAGCTGCACTTGGTAGTAGGTTAATAGGTGCCTAAGCATTGGCAGGTGACATTGGGGGACACTTGGTGCAGATCCTGGAAGGTAAGCCACACTGCTTTGAAACGTCTCTGTAATCTAAAATTACTCTAACCTCAAAGCACATTTGGTGTTGAGCTCACAGATTCATTTCTGCAGTGTGCATATGCGAACAGGCCTCCTCCTGGGCACTTCTGGACCCGGGTGGAGTGAGCCTTCCAATCAGAGGGCTCCATGGGAGGAATAAACGGAGGACAACAGGGCCAGCCTGGCTCAGCCAATTCCTTAAGATTTTAGTCTAGTTCTAGGCATGATGGTGCCGGTCTGCCTTCCAAGCATTTTGGAGACTGAGGCAGGAGAATCACAAATCTGATTGCAATCTGGGCTACATAGCCATTGGACCAGCTTGGGATGGAGAGTGAGACCTTCACTCCTCCAGATTCAGACTCCAGCTTCACCCCGCACCATTCTAAAGGCACATGTGTGCCCCTCCCTTCAGCTACCAAACTATGGAAACAATGGGCCCTAGAAATTACACCATGCCAGGAATGCCACACTAAGGGAAGGCAGTGTCTGCAGAAGCCTGGCGTCTGCCGGAAGAAAGACTTGCCTCCCAGGAAGCAATCGTTCACAGCTGGCACAACCAATCAAACCCTTATTTCCAGAGAGCTGGAGCCCAGCCCTCAGTGATGGGCAGGGCCCCGCCTTGACCACTGCTTGGCTGGGCTTATCTATTCCTACCTAGGCTTCATCTCAGTACCCCAAAGATGGACTTAGGGTGTCACTACAACCCTCTCTTTGTTCTTCAAAAGAAGCCATGAGTAAACATCCCTTCTCTGCTTTTCCTTTGCCTAATTGATAAGCTCCTGAGGATGGCCAGGCCCAGCTCAGGATTGCCAGAGCCCAAGTTTTGACCCAAGAACTAACAAATGAACTCCATGTCCTTGGTGGGGTGGGGAATGATTTTTAGTATTTAAGCTCGGGAGTGAAATGGACAAAGCCATTTCTTTCTAAGTTAAACTTATCTGGTTTCAAATTCAATTCAACTAGCTTGTGCCTTATAAAGGTGCTGCCAGCCTGTGTGCTGTTGTGTGTGTGTGTGTGTGTGTGTGTGTGTCTGTCTGTCTGTCTGTCTGTCTGTGTGTGTGATGTTTGTGTGTATGTATATGTGTATGTGATGTTTATTTGCAAGTCTATGTGCATGTGTATTATGCATGTGTGTGCATGTGTGTGTGATATTTGTGTGCATATGTATGTGTGTGATGTTTGTGTGCATGTGTATGTGCACGTGTGCGTTCATGTGTGTAAATGAATTATTTTTTCTATCGAGCCCCTATAAAAGACACAGAAGCCTGGTATTTTATATACAAGTTGTAGACCTAGATTGGGCAGTTTCTATACTATCTTCTCCCCTATATCCAAGTCATATATACCCCTTGTTACTTTGCTGTTTGAGTGTCGTCCAGGATACTTCTGCTCCCCCAGCTTGTCCTGAGGGCACACTTCTGGTCGCATGTTCATGATCCATCAGGCCTCATGGCGGTCTCCTCCTCTTTCTGTCTTCTCTCCTCCTGGTCTCTCCTGAGACCACTCACTTGACCCTCAAGTCCCTCCCTTCTCTCTCACTGCCCAATCACTGGCTCTAGGTTTTCATTACCCTATCAGGGATTCTTGGGGAACATTCTTTACAATACATAGATTAATACAGTGCCCCAAAATCAGGTTACAGACTGGATAGGGGCACAGAACTTAGCTTCTGAATGCACAGCATACAAGACTAACCCCAGCACATGTGTGTTCATGTACATGTGTGTCTTCACCAGAAGTTACTTCAGGTGTCTTCCTCGATCACTCTTCACCCTACTTATTACTTTCATTTGTCTATTTAGACAGGGGCTCACACAGCAGCTCTGGCTGGCCTGCTGCTTTCTAGGTAGAGCAGTCTGGCTTTGAACTCAGAGATCTGCCTGCATCTGCCTCCCAAGTGCTTGGAGGTGTGTGTTACCAGACCTGGCCTCCTCTCTCATTTTAAATCATTTTAAATTGGCTTAACTAATGTTATGGATTTCAGCATTGGAGAACCACTTTCGACTGGATTCTCAGTTTCTGTTTTCCTTCCTTATAGGAGTCGTTCAGCAAGAGTAAATCCTTTCTGTGTGCCGTGGTGACCTCAGGGCAGGTACTTGTCTAAACATGAGGCATGCAGTCATTTCTCCATCTTCCCGGCACCTGTACAGATGGCGGGTTTGTTTTAAGCAGGCTTGAAGTCCCTGTGCACACGGATAAGCACCGAGGAAGCCGAACTCTTCATTTCCCAGGATTTACCTCTTCCAGGAAGGGATGCGCAGCTGTTTCCACTCAAAGGGCTGGAGAGAGTGTGTCAATGACCTGGCCGCCTTTTCTAAGGCCAGACATCACCCAAATCCCCCAGCACCCTTGTCTCACACTCTCTCTCCCTACACCTTTATCTTGGTTTCTTACTCCATAGAACTCATTCTTAGGGAAGGGATCACATAGCCCTCTATGCAATCTCTGTCAGGTCCTTAAGCCATAGAACCTGTCTTCACTGTAGAAGTCGCACATGCTTTGTGAAAAATTGGGTCTTAAGCTTTATTGTACACGCAGGATTGGGATAGTTCTTACCAGACAACTTTTCCCCAAAACTGTACTGTACTAAAATATGTCCGAAATGAACCGGCCCGGTGTCAGACTCTGGGACGTTTGAACCAGCGCTGGCTAAGTCATGCTGAACCAAGTTTCCCTCTTGCCTCGTGCACTTTATTTCCCTGCTGCCTATGAGGTGTGCAGGGAACCCCCACGATTTCCCATCACTTCCGTATGCAGCGAAGAGACTTGTCTGCATCATGTAGGACTGTCAGTAGCCCAGAGTCAGGACTGTTTGCCCTAAAGCTCCAGTATCACTTTCAGAATATGGTTCGCAAACGCACGAAGATAAATGCACAGAATTACACAGGAAGTCAACTGACCGAGACACGGTTGCCAACGTAATAAAAAGTCTAATCTATGATAGAGTAATAAGTGACTCAGACCCAGGTCTCAGGGCCGATCTCTAAGTAATGAATGAAGCTTCAAGGCAGCGTATTCAGATAAAAAGTTCCGAGTTCCCGTAGGATGGTTTCACGGGCTCTGTGGACTGCCCTGCCCTCGCCTGCATTAGACCAGGAGCTCCAGAATAGCATACAGGCTTTCTGTTCAGCACCACATGAAGTGATCCTAGAGACACTAGTCTAGGACACGGGGTCAGAGTTCACTCCTCTGGGCTGTCAGGCCCCCTTCATCTCTTGTAACCATGACAACCTAAACCAAGAGCCTCATACTGTCCATCCTGAGGCTCCTCAATGAACCTTTCTTCAAACAAGGCCCCAGGCGGAGTTCTGGGGGTAACTGTGGGGCTTTCTGTAACCAAAGGCTTTATTTCACCCAAGTACTGAACAGAGGCTTCCCTAGGGTCACCCAAAGGCTTCTCTTCAGTTCCCTGATGCGTGGCAGGATGCCTTCCTTTCTAGCAGCTTCAAGCAAAGGACCTGACTTTTGGTTTTTGTGGAGATCTTTTCTTGATATTTGGAAGCTTTTCTGATTTTTTTTTTTTTGGTTCTTTTTTTCGGAGCTGGGGACCGAACCCAGGGCCTTGCGCTTCCTAGGTAAGCGCTCTACCACTGAGCTAAATCCCCAACCCTAGCTTTTCTGATTTTGTTTGCATCAGAAGCACGTGTCTGGGGCTGTCCTCTCTGTCTGTCCTTCTAAGTAAACCCAGTCAGTTCTCTACCATGTGCTTAGGGAGGGAACCTTCTGGGTCCTGCAGGCTCTGTTCTCTCCAGGGTATAGAGAGCTCACCCTCCAAACTGCCTGACTTTCCTTCAGTTTAATCTCCCAAGGCTGCTGTAGCCTCTGCCCGCCGGATGAACCCATGTTCCCCACTGTCCCTCCTGCTCTCAGCATGTTGGTGATGTTTATTTCAGCCACGTCAGACCTGGCATTGCCCCTTCTCTTTCTCCACTGTGTGTTTCTTCTCCTTGACACTGCTGTCCTTTATTTACCAGGTTCATCTCTCCCTCAATTCCATTCTTTTTTAAAAATATTTACTTATTTACGGTGTATGGATGCTCTGTCTGCATGTACACCTGCAGGACAGAAGAGGGCATCGGATCCCATTACAGATGGTTGTGAGCCACCATGTGGTTGCTGGGAATTGAACTCAGGACCTCTGGAAGAGCGTCCAGTGTTCTTAACCGCTGAGCCATCTCTATTCCATTCTTCATGCTTGCTTTCTTACATTTTATTTGTTCATGCATTTGTTTAGTGTATGTGTGTGTGTGGTGTGTGTGTGTGTATGTGTGTGTATGTGTGTTTGTGTGTGTGTGTATGTGTGTGTGTGTGGTGTGTGTGTATGTGTATGTGTGTGTATGTGTGTTTGTGTGTGTGTATATGTGTGTGTGTGGTTTGGTGTGTGTGTATGTGTATGTGTGTGTATGTGTGTTTGTGTGTGTGTATATGTGTGTGTGTGGTTTGGTGTGTGTGTATGTGTGTGTGCGTGTGTGTGTGCGTGTGTCTACTTTAGTGCCACAGCTTGCATGTGGAGACCGGAGAACGAATTGCCGGAGCTGTTTCTCTCCCTCTCTGTGTGGGTTGCAGAGACTGAACTCAGCTCACCAGGTGTGACAGCGGACATCTTTCCTGTCTGAGCGGTATCATTACTCGGTCTTCCTGCTCACTTTAAATGCTTGGTTCATCTACTCCAGTCAGATGGCCTCAGCCAGGCACTTGTTTGGTTGTTTGTTTGGTTGTTCGGCTGGTTTGGTTTGGTGTGCTGTTTTGTTTTGAGACGGCGTTTCACTGTGTATCCCGGGCTAGCCTAGAACTGCCCTGTAGACCAGGCTGGCCTTGAGCTCACAGAGATCCGCCTATCCTTGCCTCCCAAGTGCCTGAGTTGGTAGAGTGCACCACGGTGGCCTGTTCGCCTGTTGTTTAGGTTTTGTTGTTTTGCTTGGTTTAGATGCAAGCTCTCATGTATCCCAGACTGAGAACTTAGCACGAGGGGATGATGACCTTGACCGCCGGATGCTCTGCCCGGATCCTTTTCTTCTACCCTCTAGTGCTGTATCACCACAAAGTAGTGGCGATCTGCCCAGGGCATAGTTTTGTGCATGTCAGACTAACATTCTCCCAACTGAGCTGCATCCCTGGTCCCTCGTTTGAGGACTTGGTAATGCCTCGCTCTTCGCCCTGGCAGGAACCCAGGCTTCCTGCATAAGAAGGGTCCAAGAAGGGGATGCCCAGGATGCTGGCTCTGGAAGACCTGGCAGGTTTGACTGATAATGAGAAAAGCTCCCTAGTGAGCCCCAAGCCTGGCCTAGAGGACAGGGACAATGAATGGAAAGGGACAGAGGAGCCTGGCCACTCTTGCTCCCTGGTCTCCTAAGTGATTGCCCACAGTGGGAATAGAAGACACCTTTGCTGGGTAACTGGGGAATCCTCTGGGAGAACCTTCCCTGGACAGTGGAGATAAGAAGTCCCTGCACTGTGTACAGGGTAGAGATGACAAGAAAGGGGAGAGAGTGAGAAAGGGGCCTCGCACGAACCTGAGGTGGGGTCCACCCTCCCCCACCCAACACACATGCACAACTTCATGCAGTCCCATGCAAGGCCTCCACTGTCCCCTCTTGCCTCTTGCCGTTTTCCAAGTTCCAGTTCTCATAGGGAAGCCAGAGAGAACCAAAGGCATGTATCCTAGCTTAAGAAAGCCAAGGACTCATTAGCCCACAAGTTGTTCAATGAGGCCAATTACACAGACAGAGAACACCTCAGTTCTCTGTCTCACTACCTGGGAAACTAGCAACCCGCCCCCTCCTCAAGGTGTAAATGTCCAAGTCCTCTCTAGTCTGGGGCCCCTGGCCTGATCCAGCCATAAGATGGGGTCCCCACACCTCTCTACTGTAGAAAAGACTGCAACCTGTTAATAACTGGGATGGGAGCTCTGTAGAACCAGGCAGACCAGGATGGACCAAGGGACACCCAGGAAAGGAAGAAGAAGGGGACGGCAATTTACTCAGAGGCATCAAGGGGAGGCCCGGGGAATATTACCAGTGCCTGCTGAGTTCAGATGGCTGGGCCCCTTGAGTGTCTGAGTCTTGGCACTGCCTGCTCTCCAGACAGGCTGTCTCCTGCCCTGGAGCAGAGGTTGGTTTTAGGTGCTGTCCAGCCACTTTACAGGCTAGCGGTTTCCTGGGAACAGGCCAGATTTCAGCCAGCAGCTCAGAAAGAAAGGCTTTGTGTCTGTCCTTGCATCCGTACATCCCCAGAACGGGACTGCTCTCTCTTCCACCCCTTGTTGCATGCCAGACATTTTCTTGGTACAAGGCCATGCTGCCCTGGAAGCTAGGTAACCTCAAGATGAAACTGAAGCTTGAGGAGTGGCAGTTTGGGGCCAGCCAAGAGCACTGCGGCCAGCCCAGTCCGCCATGCTCCCAGCAATCATCAGGTGCAAGATTGCCAGAGAGCTGAGCTGCAAGGAGAACATAGTTCTGCGATTGCTGTAAGTGGGCAGAGGCACGGGGTCTCCAAGGAAAATGTGCTGAATCTTTTTCTGGGTCCTCTCTCCACTGTGGCATGACTGTCCCTTGACACCTTCTGCAGCAGAAGGATACCATATTATGGCCAGCACTCCTGAGGCTTCAAAATCAGAACTGGCAGGGGGGTAGATGGCACCTGCAAAAGCACCCCCTAAACTGGCAAACCAGAGCAGGACAGGGCCTCACCAGAAGGGACAAACAGGTGACACATAACTGAATATAGGCTATATAGAATAATAACTGCTATATGGAGTTTTTAATTAGTAAAACTCCCTTGATAACCAGAATATAAAGTCAGGGGCGTTTACTATGTGTATGCTAAGTCCTTCTAGAGCTGCTTTGTGTCCTGGAGGGACTGGAGGCATCCTGAGGAATGTGTCCTCAGGCATCTTGATGGCCATCTGACATCTAACAGACCAAGATGGCCATGACGTCCATAGAGGATCCGCTGCACAGTACTTCATGGCTAGCCAGACATGTGGCAAGTGACTGTGTGTGTCTTGTGGCTTTGAAGAACACTGAGAGGAGGGGTCCCCTTGTCCATGCAGCCATGTGGCCCAGTGACTTTGGCTTCCCCCCCATCCCTTCATCTGCAGACCCCAAGTACGCTCCTTTAGGGGTCACTGTGGTCAGCTTCCTTCTGAAGTCTAACAGAGGTAGAGAAGAGCGTATTGAGCTTAGAGCTGTGAGCACAGGTATTCCCGGCCAGGGAAGGGGCTAGCACCAGCCCTTGCCACACACACCCTGTATCCCTGCCTGCCAGCTTCTTCCCAGGACAGAAGAACATCAACCACAGTGTCCTGGAGACTTTTGTTCGGAGAGTACATAAAGAATTCTTTCTTCCAAGTCAGGCATGGTGGTGCACACCTTTAATGCCAGCACTCAGAAGGCAGAGGCAGGTGGATCTCTGTGAGTTCAAGACCTGGTTTAAGTCAAGAGTTTCAGGTCAGCCAGAGCTACATAATGAGACCCTACCTCAAAATAAACAATAACAAAAAAGAGATCTTTCTAATTGTCTTAGGATTTTCATTGCTGCAACAAAACACCATGACCAAAAAGCAAGTTGGTGTTTATTTGGCTTGCACTTCCAGATCACACTGTATCCTTGGTGGAACTCAGGGCTGGAACTCTGACAGGGCAGGAACCTGGAGGCAGGAGCTGGTGCAGAGGCCATGGAGGGGTGCTGCTTACTGCCTTGCTTCCCCTGGCTTGCTCAGCCTGCTCTCTTATAGAACCCAAGACCACCAGCCCAGGGATGGCGCCACCCACAATGGGCTGGGCCCTCCCTCCTTTATCACTAATTGAGAAAATGCCTTACAGCTGGGCCTCATGGAGGCCTTTCCTCAAGGGAGGTTCCTTCCTCTCTGATGACTCTCGCTGTGTGAGGTTGACACACAAAAGCAGCCGGCACACAAATCAGAAAGAAAAGAGCAGAAATCTCCAAGGAGAAATGGGCAGAAGACCCTGAAAACAGTTTGCACAGGGATAAATGAGAGGTCCGCGGACCTGTGGGAAGGAGCCAGGTTCGTTGTGAACGCAGACTGTGAGTTAGAACCATAGTGTCATTTCGGCTGGATGCTCAGTATGGAGAAGGAGAGGAGCGCTTCTAGTGATTGGCAGGGACTCGGAAGGCGAGGCTCCTACGTGTTGCTGGCGAGTAACCGTTGGTGTGTCCACCATGAGCAAGTGCTGGGCAGTACCCATTGAAGTTGAACATGTGCAGATCCACTTACGAGATCTATAATAGGAAAATGGTTACCCAGCAAGCTTGGTTGTCCCATTGCACAGACTGTGCTTGATCGAACGCAGGCGGGAGGTGCAGCGGTAGGAAGTCCGTTAGGATCATGCGCTTGCCCCCGACGGGACGAAGGTGGCGAGTACGAAGCCTGATGGCTAATGTAATTCACACACATACCTCAGAATGCCCGGTATGGATCTGGCCAGTGTCCATCATGCCGTTCTCTATTTAATAAGCTTGCTTCAAAATTGGCTCAAAAACTGTGGTAAGTGGCTTATTCTCTCCCAGTGGTGTTAAGACACCTCAATGATGGTGTGCTCCGAGAGGTCTAAGTGAGAAACTCACCTGAATGTGGGGAGCACCTCCAGATGGGCGCCAGCCTCAGTAAGTAGGAGAGAGCAAGCTGGGCACAGCATTCATCTCTCTCAGCTTCCTGACCACAGATATAACTACTTGACTAACTCCTGCCTGCCATGGTCTATCCTGACATGATGGGTGACTATCAAATTGTGGGCTGTCCATCACACTGTCAGCTGTCCATCACACTGTGGGCTGTCCATCACACTGTGGGCTGTCCATCACACTGTGGGCTGTCCATCACACTGTGGGCTGTCCATCACACTGAGAGCTGTCCATCACACTGAGAGCTGTCCATCACACTGAGAGCTGTCCATCACACTGAGAGCTGCCCATCACACTGAGAGCTGTCCATCACACTGTGGGCTGCCCATCACACTGAGAGATGTCCATCACACTGAGAAATGTCCATCACACTGAGAGATGTCCATCACACTGAGAGATGTCCATCACACTGTGGGCTATCCGTCACATGCAGGAGGTGGGGAACATGTGTACACACACACACACACACACACACACACACACAGAGTTTTTGTTTTTGTTTTATTTTGTGACAGGATCTCACCATGTAGTCCTGGCTATTCTGGAACTCATTATGCAGACCAGGCTGGCCTCAAACTCACAGAGATCCACCTGCCTCTGCCTCCCAAGTGCTGGGATTAAAGGCCTGAGCCACTGTGCCCAGTTTATGTACTCAAAATAAATTCTTTTAAATGAGGCTGAGGATACAGCTCAGTTGGTAAAGTGCTTGCCTAGCATGCACAAAGCCCCGGGGTCAATCCCCAGAACTGCATACCCTGGGTGTGGTGGTGCATGCCTTTAGTGCCAGCACTGGGAGGCCATGGCAGGAAAATCAGGAGTTCGAGGCCACCATCCTCAGCTACACAGTGAGGTTAAGGCCAGCCCAGGATACAGAAGACCCTGTTTCAAAAGACAAAACAAGGGGGCTGGAGAGATGACTCAGTGAATAAGGGCACTGCTCTTCCAGAGGTCCTGAGTTCAATTCCCAGCAACCACATGGTGGCTCACGGCCATCTGTAATGGGATCTGATGCCCTCTTCTGGTGTGTCTGAAGAGAGTATCAGTGTACTCATATAAAATAAATACATCTTAAAAAAGGGGGAGGGGGACAAAACAAGATGCTGGGGAAATGATACTGTGGCTAAGAATTGCTCTTGGAGAGGGCCTGAGTTTGGTTCCCAGCACCCAGCTCAGATGTTTCACAACCACCTGTGCCTGTGGCTCCAGGGGATCTGCCACCCTTTTTGGCTTCTGCAGGCACCTGTACTCACGTGCACCTACCCACACACGGATAGACACAAATACAGTCTTAAAACGTAATAAAGTCGATTCCTTTATTTAAAATAAACAAGGAAATAGGACTTGGAGACATGGGTCAGAGGTCAAGAGCACTGACTGCTCTTCCAGAGGACCCAGGTTCAATTCCCAGCAACCACATGGCAGCTCACATAGCCTGCAACCCCAGTCCCAGGGAATCCGACACCCTCTCACAGACATATATGCAAGCTGAAGGACCCTAGTTCTTACTAAAGTGTAAGCTATTAAAGAGGCTTGGCCTGGTAGAAAGTAGGCAGGTTACAGGATTCCTGTGAAGGACCCTAAGGGCTTTCACCAACCTTATACCCACCGCCTCAGGTCAAGACTAGGCCAAGTTCCATTCTCCACCCACAGTTCTTGGGAGGAGCAGGGACATTCTTGAAAATCCGAAGAATGTACTGACTGATGGCCACCTGACCCTCTGGTCCCAGATAGAGTTTGAATGCATGCCATATGCTTGCTAGCCAATAGATTCAAAGGTCAATATGGTTAGCCAATAACTTTAAACTGTAACCTTGCTGATGTAACCTGTACCCCTAAAAAGTATGAAAGCTGCTTGTTATAGCCATTCGGGGTCGCCTTCTAGTCACTTGCCATGAGGGATTGAAAGTCCACCCGATGCACCAGAAAACAAACCTCTTGCGTTTGCATCGAACTCTGTTCTCATGTCTCACTTTGGGGGTCTCCCAGTAGTTAAGACTCACTTAGAGCCTTACAAGGCAAAACAGCACGCATATAAGGCAAATAAATACATTTTACAAACAAACAAAGAATAGAAGAGCTGTCCTTGAGGAAGCCCAGGGGCCCTTGCGATCCTGTTCTACTCCTTCAGCTCTCCTCCCAAGTCTCAACAGTGGCCTCATAAACCACCCGTGGACAGCATTTACACCAGAAAGTCTTTAAAACGAGAAAAAACAAACTGGCGTATCTATTTTCCTTAAATTTAAACTTCCCTTGAAGCCTAAGCTTTGCTTCACTTTAAACATGGCTGTAAATGGCATCTTTTGAGAAATGGAACTTAATCCACGGGCTCGGGTACAGCCCCGTTATCTCCCTCCCTGCAGGCTTCCACAGAAACTCCCAGCATACCTTGGGATTGCGCCCATGTGCCGCTCCATTTACATACTTAATAAACTCACTAGCTTGGCGTCCCTGCACCTTCCCCTGAAATTCTGTGCTGAAGCCAAGGATCTCGCTCCTCCTGTGTGGGTGTCCCCCTGGGGACAGAGCTGCTGGTGGCTGTGTGGGGCTGTCTCCTGGCTGCTGCTGACAGGGCCAGTGTCTCTGTTTCTGATATTTATCCGAAATCCTGCAGTTCCCTCCCCTTCAACGCAAATGAGCTGTGGTCGATGTCTTCTCCCCACACATGCACACAGCATCAACGCAGCTCCACTCTGTGTCTGTCCAGCTCTCTTCTTTTTCAGGAATAAGGTTTGGCAGTGTGCTGATGTTAAAAGAACCTTTAGAACGTCTTTCTGTACTCGCCAGCGCCTGCAATCAATCGGGTTCTTATTTGTTTGGTGTTTTTGAGACAGGGTCTCTCTACTATGTACTCCTGGCTGTCCTGGAACTCACTCTGTAGACCAGGCTGCCCTCAGACTCACAGAGATCCCCCTGCCTCTGCCTCCCAAGTGCTGAGATTAAAGGCGTGCACCATCACACCCAGCTTGCTCCTTTTCTAAATAATAAAGCTGGGAGGTAAAGAGATGGCTCAGTGGCTAAGAATGCTAGCTGCTCTTCCAGAGGACCCCGGTTTGATTCCCAGCGCCGCACGGCAGCTCACAACTGTCTGTAACGTCAATCCAGGGGATCCAACGCCGACTTCTGGCCTCCATGTGCACCAGGCATACATGTGGTGCCCAGATATACAGGCAGTAAAAGACTCAGGCACATAAAATAAAAAATAATAATAAATTAAAAATAAATACTAAAGCTGTTCTTGGGCTCCTGGCTTGCCCATCACTAGCTGAGTAACTTTGAGCAGATGCATTTAACCTCAGCGCTTAGGAGGCAGAGTCAGGTGGATCTCTATGAGTTTGAAGCCAACCTGATCCACACACCGAGTTCGAAGACAGTGAGACCTCTCAATAAAAAGAAGTCAATTAGGTAATTCAGTGGTAGAGCTATCAGGGAGGCAGACCGCTACAATATGAGGCAACCTTTGTTCCAGGTTTCGAAGACTCTCTGATGACATTCTTAGCTTCCAGGTTTGTGGCTGTTAATACATGCCAAAGGTTTTACCTGCTAGTCACAAGGGTTTTAGGCCAGACATAGAGGTGGGGATAAAAGGCCCCTGAGGGAGCTAAAGATAGCCCGAGATAATTTGCTCCAGGGAGAGCAGCATTCTAGTTTTCTGCAATCCTGAGGTTCCCGTCAGTCAGGCCTGCATCTTCTTCAACACCGACGTTATCTGCCGGTTTCATAATATGGCTCCCAGCTCATGACGGTGCCAGGGCCTCAGCCTCCCATGTGCCGGGATTGTTCCAGCACCACGCTCCTGGCTTAGATCCCTCTTAACGGTCAGGACGATTTTTACGCAGACAATGCTGTGTTTACGGTTGCAGGTGTGCTGGAGGAAAAGCCAGGAGACCACCCTGCCCCACTCTCAAGATTACAGCTTGAAAGACCCTACCCACTCCGTCAAAAGACCTGTCTGTTCCCCACAGGATGGGGGCTCCAGGCTACAGAGACGGAAGGCATTGTCTGGCCCAGGGGGGCTTTGAGACAAGCGTGCCTCTAAGAAGAGAGGACAGCTGGTGTTACAGGGGAGGGCGACACCCTGAACAGATTGAGTCCAGGAGACTCATGGAGTTTCTGGACACCCTGAAGCAGGGCAAGAGAGAACCTCCAGGGCAGTCCCAGAGAATCCCAGGGACAGTCCCCAGAATCCCTTGGGTGTAATCCTGGGGATTCCCTGCACAGAAGGGAGCCCTGCCCCTTGGCTTAGGTTGGGGTGAGACATATGAGAGCTAGATGGGGAGCTGCAGTGGGAGAACATCTTACCCTGTAGCTAGAGAGCTTCCTGGCTCCCCTCGATCCTCCTCCTTCTCCTCCCCGCCCTCTGGCTTCTCTTCCTGTGGAGACAGCTGGTGGAAACTCCTCTTCCTTCATTTTCCTGTGCGTGACTCAGCTAGGCAGTTTCTCCTCAGCCCCCAGACCAGCCTGTCTCCACCCCCACCCCCACCCCCAGCTGACTCTCTTCCCTCAGGGCTCCCCAGAACTGCACATCCCCCCCCCATCAATTTCATGTGTGAAGCCCCACTGAAAATCCCTTCCAGGAACTCAGCCTAGGAGGGAAAGGGCACCTGACCTGAGCAGCCACCTGGGGAGGGGCCACCAGCCCTCCTGGTGGGTACCCTGAAGTGTGCAGTGGAGCCTCAGATGGCCACCCTGATCCAGAGCTGAGTGAAAAGGAGCAGTCAGGCAGGAGAGGAGGGAGCTCAGGGAGGAGTTTCCAGAAAGCACAAGGACATAGAAAACACTGGAAATGTTCAGAGGCAGGAGGTGTGGCCAGTATGGAATGCTGCAGGGAGAGGCAGACCAGCCTTGACCCTGGGGAACTGAGAACCTTCCTCACCCTTCATCTCAGCCCACCCAGACAGCCCTAGAAAGCAGCTGCAGAAATGGCCTGTGGTCTAGTCCCTTCCCTGGATGCTGAGGTGGAGGTGGTAGGACTCTCTAGAGCCCAGCCCCAAGTACCCAGCCCAGGTACCCAGCCCAACTCTGTAAAGTCTACTTGTGCCAAGGCCCTGCCCAGAGGCCCAGATAAGAGGCCCTCTGCCTGGAAGCACTTAGAAGCCGGGTTAGATCCAGTTTGTCACCCTGGTTTTGAGAGGCCCCTCTCACGCCACGCCCCCAAGGAAGTTCCCCCAACAAGCTACACTTGAGGCTTGTATCCAGCTGGGCACACCCAAGTTATGTCAACTTCAAAGTCTCCTCCCTGCCAGCCAACCCATTTTCAGCCTCAGTTTCCCCATTTGTAACAAGCTGCCCTGCTACCTGATTGCTGAGAGGACCTGATGTCTGGGGCACAATAGATGTCTGTGCCACCAAGGCCCAGTTCAGCGATTAGCAGATGTGGCTCAACCTTTGAACAAGCCCAGCTACTGGGACCTCCAGTTCACCTGTCCATGGAGTGCCGACCACTTCTGCTGGACAGAGCCGTCCCTGAGACCCAGTACTTGTCACTGCAAGCTGAGGACCTGTTACAAGCAGAGCAGGGCGAGGGAGGAAGTCCCTGCTTCTGCTCTGGACTTGAGCAGTTAGCCCTTGGCCAGGTAAACAAGAAAGGTTGAAAGCCAGGTGTGCTGTCCTCTGGGTCTGTCTTTTCAGAACCCAGCCTGAGAAGGGCTACAGGGGAGTCAGTCACTCCGTAGGGACCTCAGTCATTCTGCCCATGCTCCAAAGGTTAGAGGCAGAGCAGGGAGGACTGAGACCCTGAGAGAAGACAACATAGGAGATAACACCCCTTACCTTGGCAAGCTGACCACAGTGCCAACCCCAGGGTGACCAGAGTCCCCTTCAACCTTAGTCTGCCTGTGTTCCCCTTAACACCAGTTGAGAGCGGGTGACCCACCTCTCATGCCCGCCATTCTCCTTCAAGACTCAAACTCACGCCAAGTGATCTGCCACTTCACAGCCACCCAGCCCAGCTTCCTGTGTCTTGCTGGCAGGCCACCATGCAGGGCCTTTTCCCTGCTTCTCCTTTTGGAATGAATCCCCCCCCCCTTTCCCACTGATTCAGCCCTTGGCTTGTGCCTTCCATGAGCCACATCTGAAAGTTCCAACCACCCCAACCACTGGACTTCAGCCATGTCCTTAGCTGGGCACCGGGATACTTTTCCTTGGCCTAGGCATCTTGGCCATTTTCCTTGGCCACAGCTGGGCAGAGCCGGCGGGACTTGACACACATCTCCAGCAGCCTCTGGAGGCTAGAAGCTAGCTTTCCATCATCTTGATCCATGGCCTAAGAAGCCATAGCCCCCAGCCTGGTAGATACCTGCCTGGGGCCAAGTGTCTTATCAGGAACAGACAGAAGGCCTAGATCATGGCGCGCACACAAACACCAGGGCACTTCTTGCTGCTGAGAATTCCCTAAGCCAAGCCCTGGGGTAGGAGCTTCTGTGGCCCAGCACAGGGTGCTGCCTCAGTGGTCAGTTAGTGCCTGCCCTCCCCCACCCCGTGATCCAGTGAGCCACAAGTGTGGCTGCAGCCAAGGGGAGGTGGGGGATGACTCAGCCCTGACACATCAGCTTCCAGAAAAGGAGACAGCCACCCGTTCACCAACACAGGAAGGGCCGTCGACTCTGTTAGCTGAGTTGGTGCAATGTGCATTTTCGTGTCCTCACTCTCTGGTTGAATGGGGCCGGACAGACCAGACGCAAGCCTAGGAAGCAAGCAGGGAGAGTGAGGTGGGGTAAGGGCACTGAAGTTACTCCTTGGCCTCTCGAACAACACAACACCCAGTAGGCCTCTTGCCAAAGATACCCAGCAACACTTGAGACAAGATAGAGGTGACAGGAGAAGAGAACAGGCCCCGGGCTTTAATTCTGACCCTCACCATGTCTTGCCAAGTACATGGGAATTTTGATATAATTGAACAGTCCACCTGCAACGGATCCGCCCTGTCCTTTGAGAAACGTTACAGATCCTTAAGGTGGCCAAGGAACTAGTAAGTCCAGCCTCCTCCTGTCCTAGGTAGGGTCTCTTTCATCAAGGTTTTATCTCCCTGGCACTCCCTTCCCCAGGGGCAAGCCTACTGTCTGAAGATCTCTTTGAGGGCAGAATTCTGTGCAAGGGAAAGGACTAGAGCCTGCAGGTAAAGCTGCTTGCTGCCCAGACTGATGACTGGGGTTCAGGCCTAAGGACTGTGATGGGAGGAGACAACTGACACCTGCAAGCTGTCCTCTGGCTTCTGCACATGCACTGTGGCACGTATGCTCGCACATGTGCGTGTGCGTGCACGCAGACATGCAAATTGGTGTGAAGAAAGTTTCTTTTAAGAAAAATAGAGGGACGGTGAAGCTGGCTCAGCCGTTAGGAATGTGAGTGTTGTTCTTCCTGAAGATTGGTTAGTTTAGATCCCAGACCCACAATATAGGGCTCACCATGGGCTGTAGCTCCAGGGAGCCATGCTTCTGGCTTCTGCAGGCACATGCACATCCTACCGTGTCCCCCCTGACTCACACACATATAACCTAGATCAATAAAGTATTTTTTTAAAACTAAACCAGTGCACGCGTTCCTGAACATGTGAACTTAGCTGCAGATAAAGTAATTCAGAGCCCCGCATCCCATCATCAGTCACTGAGGCACATGGAAGCCGTCCTCTCCTTATGTCTGCATTTGTCTCTCTTCAAGTACCTCTTGTCTTTCTGCTTTGAAAATATACTTACTAGCTTTGTTTTGCTTTGACTCATCCAGAAATTATTTTCTGAGGCAGAGGCCAAGGAGCAGGGTGCCTCCTGACTCTAGGGGCTCAGGCCCTGCCAGCAACATCCGTTCGTTCCCTGCTACTGATGGCTCACTGACTCACTGGGCAAACATCTTCACTCCTTGGCCCAGGCATGGGAGGGGACCAACGTTACAAACCCCGGCCGAGATGGGAAGGGAAGACGGATGTCATCGTCCCCACAGAAGGAAGTAGAGCTCATGAGGAGGACCTAAAGGGCTGGCCAGCCCTTCATACCCTATCCCAGCATGGACATTCTGAGCACAGATCTGCTGGACAGATAAGCGCTCTCGTGCAAAGTGTCCAGAGGAAGAACTTCTGGAAGGACTTACTCCCACAGAGCTTGGCATAGCTTTCTCATCTCCCAGACGGCAGATCAGGCACTGGCTCCATCCATCACAACCGGGGTCTGGAGCTGGGGGAGGGGTGCGTCTAGGAACAACTCACTGTGGCGAAGGATTCAGTATAGCATCCAGTACCTGTCCCACCTCACCCATCAGACCCTGGGAGTCAGCATACAGATTTCCTGAAGCCTAGTGAACAGCATCAGGCCAGCCACTGTCTCTCTCTAGGGATCCTGATATCACAGGTAATGAATGGGAATTTGACATCTATTTCCTTTGCAAATAAGGCAAGGTAATAAAGTGTCCTTGGACGGACCGTAGTGAGACACCAGCTGGAGAGGCAGCAAGAAGGCTGGAAGCCCAGGAAGGGGGCAGCAGATGTGCAGGCCCGGGAGGGCGGCTTGAGTCAGGGTCGATGGATAGGAGAGCTGCGTCCTGGGGAGATTGCGGCTGGCTACAGCATTAGGAGTGGTCCTCCAAGTCCAGGCTGAAGACGTCCCTGCCTGGGGAAGTAAGATACAAAGGGGCAAATCAGGAGCCAGCCTTGTGTTACCTTGGGATACACAGGTGAGTGCAGTGCGTGGGTGCCCTGAGGCAGGGGCTGGAGGTGCCTGACAGGCACATGAGGAAAGGTCACACGCCATAAACAAGGTTACTGCCCATAAACAAGGCAGTGGGTCCTGTCAAGCTGGGAAGCAAACTGGATGAGGGCAGTCATAGCTTCCTGTCTAGCAATAGTGCATAGGGCAGACGTTGTGTAAGAACTGGATGTTCTAAACTCATCATTCAGGCTGCGTGTTGTGCAAGCAACCCAATCCTGGGGGGAAGCTAGAGTGACTGTTGGCCAGCGCCCCAACATAGGGGTACTAGCGGCCATGCAACAGCAGCCTTGCTGTTCCCAGGGAACCCTGGGATCAAGAATGAAGAGGAAGTCAGCAAACCCTGGGGTCACCTGGGACGGGATGCACTTTGTTTAGATGTGGAGTGGGGGGTCTATCTGGGAATGGCTCAGCACCCAGAAAGGAAATAGTTGGTGTAGCTTTCAGGGTCAGACCCAGAAGAGACAATCCCTCCCCTGGGCCCCAGTGTCCTCTATAAAGCAGGGGTTTCTGTGCTCAGCTCACAGAGGCTGAGAAAGTCAGAGGAGCCCAGGACAGCCAGGCGCTTATATGGGTGTGTTTGTCCCCTGAAGATTAGTCACAGGTCACCTAGTACCCGACTTAGATCTGTGATTTAGATGTAAAGGGATGAAAGAATTAGCTTGCCTCTGAAGACAAAATTAGAATTTTTGTTAAACGTATTTTGTAGCGTGTGTGTGTGCGCGCGCTCTCTCTCTCTCCTACCATGTGAGCTCTCCCACTAGACTTAGTGGCAGGCATCTTTACCCACTGAGCCATCTCAATGACCCATAGTAGGACTATTTTTTAATTTTTATATTTTATTTTTTAGATTTATTTATTTTATCTTACACGTAAGTGTTTTTGCGTGCCTGGAGCTTGTGGCGGTCAGGGCCTTTGTAACTGGAGTTAAGGACGGTGTGAACCCGGAACCAGACCTCTGGGAAAGCAACAAGTATTCTGACTCACCGAGCCATCTCTCTAGCTCCCCACAGCAGGATTCTCAAAGGGACTTGAGCATCTCTCTACTCGTGTCAAGTCTGATGCTCGGCGAGCTGTCGAGGGAGACCACGTGCATTTCGGTCATGAATGCGCGTGAACGTGGAGCTGAAGCCCCAGAGAATGTGGTTGGTGGAGTTCACTGGCTCTGTAAGCAGGATAATGGGGACTGAGCAAATACACGCTGGTGTTTAAGGGCCGTCATGTGACTCTGAGCACGTCGCTGTCACAGGCTGAGTGTCAACCCTGAAAACTCATAGGTGAAGAGTCCCATAAAATACAGTGACCTGAGTCGGGAGGATGAGCAGAGGTAGGGTCACCATAGCTGGGGTGCTCCATAATCATCGAGTGACCTCTTGATACCGCCCTGTTAGCCACCTGGCATCTCTTTCTATCCTACAACCTGCGGGGCATGCCTTATGCCCACATATTTTAATGACCTGGCTTCTCAGAGTTTCTGGGCCATCATCTGGGTATGACAGGGCAGAGTGGGTTGTCCATAGTTGATCAGGAGACTGAAGACCAGTATGGAAACAGGGAGAGACATTCAGGGAGCCAGGAAGACCAAGTTGGGAGTGGTGGGGTGCCTCAGGAACGACTGGGACCAATAGGGTTGTTGAGAGCTGGCCCACAGCCATGTCCCTTCACTTCAGCATGACATTTGTCAGTCCGTGTTATAACCTACCTCAGAACGCTTTCCCGAGACCTGGGATCCCACAGCCAAAGCCAGCGGAGAGGACGTGTGGGCTCCATTCGCATCACCTGAAGAACACAGATGGAGTGTCGGCCCTAACCTACGCGTTCTGCACTTCTTCACTCCAGACCTCTCCCCCTACTTGCCCCCACCCCCTAAACGTCTAAAGACTCAAGACCAGTAAGAATAAAGATGCACTCCTTCAGAGGCAATGGTGGGACCAATCACCTTACACTCAAAGCCTCAATGGGGTACATGAAGGGATGCCTTTGGGCACCCGTCCCTACCCCACCCCCAAATCCTAATACCCAGACTGTAGTTCCAATGACTGCAGAACCCCCTTTTGCAAAAGGTGACCCAACGGCATCAAAAATTCCAAGACCCATGGCCTTCCCGCCTTCATTGCACCAAGCAATGTGAGAAGTCGTACACATGTCTTTCAGCTATGCTCTGATGGGGCAACCAGAGGCCTGGAACAGAAGAAGAGGTCTCTGTGTGCATCAAGGCGTGGAGGGGTAGAGTTGTGGCTTGGACTCATCGGAGGTCAGCGGAAAAGCCCAGTTAATGTCTCTGGGCATGGTTCCTGATCCTATCATGGCTGGCCAGGGGGCTGGGGTAAGGAAGGCTACCAAACACTTAGTGATCCGTGCGCAGCTGTCTAGTTCAGAGCCCAGCCACGAGGGGCCAGCATTTGTGCAGAGGAAGAAGGCAGGGGCAAGATGAGCACTGGTGCCTGCAACCTCATGCTGGGCGGCCCCCACCAGGAAGGCTTGTCTAGATGTGTACTGCTTCCTAATGGCTGACTACACCAAGCCCTTGACCACCAGTCTAATGGCTGTGTGGATTGCCATGTGTTTAATGGGGGTATATTTCAGAGCAGTGGAAAGTAATGAGCTGGAGTCGGGGATGTCTTTGTTAGATAGACAGAGAAAGGGTACTTGTGAACTCTCAACAATATGGCTGCCTCAACAATACCAGCATGATGATGATACTGGTTGATAGGTCGGCTCAGACACGAGTAAGTCCATAAGGTCCTAGCCCTTATGGACTAGTGACTGCAGAGAGAAGAAGACTCCATTTCCAGCACGGATGGCTCCCCCACAGGCTATCCTGTGCTAAGTGGTCAGCCTGGACACCAAGTCTCCTGGACACTGGTCAGTGCAAGCTAAACGAACTGAGTAGGGGCTTGAGAGATGGCTCTGCAGTTAAGAACACTTGCTGTTCCAGTGTACCCTGGTTTGTTCCCAGCACCCACATGGCAGCTCGCAACCATCTGTAACTCCGTCAGATGATCTGACACACTCTTCCGGCCTCCGCAGGCACTTCGTGCACATGGTGCACAGACATACACCTAAATGCAGGCAAAAATATCCATACGTGTAAAGTAAAATAGAATAAGCATATTTTAAATGGACTCAGAGGGTTATACATACACATATGAATATATAAATATATACATATAATGTGTATATACTTGTAACAATAAATCAAAGAAGGGATCGTGAATTTGGGGGTACTAGTGAAGAGTTGGTGAGAGGAGGGAGGGGCGGGAGTGCTATAGCTGAAGTGCTGATGTGTGAATTTTTCAAAAAAATACATGTGTGTGAGTATAAGTGTGTACGGATGTGAGAGTGTTTGCATGTGAGTATGTGTGTGAAAGTTTGTGAATGTGTGTGTGTGAACATGTGTGTGCATGAGTGAGACAGATGTAGTGCTCATGTGTGAAGGTCTCGGAAAAATCCGTGTGTGTGAATGGGGGGGGGTATGAGTGTGTGTGAGTGTGAGTATGTGTGTGTGAGTGTGAGTATGTGTGTGAGTGCATGTGAGTGTGTGAATGTATGTGAATGTGAGTGTGTGTGTGTGTAAGTGTGTGTATGTGTGAACAAGTTAGAAATACAGGAAAGTACATAGTGAGTCAAAGGTTTCCGTAGAAATGCAAGGGTGGACGTGCTATAAAATCCTAGCCCTGGCAAGAGAGAGAGAGAGAGAGAGAGAGAGAGAGCACTGAAAATGAAGGAGAAATGACCTCATCTCCAGAGGTACAAATCTGGGGGCAGAGAACACAGAGTGAAATTCCGAGGGGTCTCGAGTGTTTCCTGGCTGGCGGCTCCAGGGTACGTAAGAACGAAAACTCACCGGGCTATAAAACAAGACTTGGTTACACATCAGCTAAATGCGTACATTGTTTTATTAGTCCCTGTGTTCCATAAAGCTACTGGCATCATGAAAGCTGACGTGTCTTGGCTGTGGGCCATCAGCCAGGTGTAGCTAACAAAGACGGAGCTGTGCTGCCGAGGAGATCCAAGCGTAGGTGCCCGTGAGCCTCCGTACCGTCTTCAGGGTGCCCCGTTTAACATGCTGCTGCTCCACTGACACTCAGGGCTGCAGCACCAGAACTCATACATGGGCCACGCATGTTCTCTTCACAAGACACAGTAGGGCCTTAGGACCTTACACCTGAGGCCACTTTAATGGTAAGATTCCCAGTAAGACGCCCCAAGGCAAGATCATGCCCTAAAGAGATGGGGAAAACGTCTACCTGTCCGCTGGTGAGACCGACATTCTCCAAGTGTCTGTGCCCGTGAAGGACTGCAAATGTACATCCCGTATTGATCTTAGGGCTGTAGATGAATTTCAGCGAGTAGGCGAATTCACGAACACAGAATCTGCAGATCTGAGATAATGCTCTGATGTGTTGTGCAATATCCAAACCAACAGGATCGAGCGTCTGACCTAAGTCCTTGGCCAATCAACCTGCCCACTGTCCCTTTTCACAGCAGATGCTTGGTCCTTGCTCTCACCTGACCTCCCCCAACCACCTCCACCCCCTGCCTTGGGTCAGGGATGGGTCCTCGCCAGTGTCTACCTCCTGCAGGCGAGGTACTCTCAGAACGTTCGTGGAGACACATGGGAGAAAGGGAGGGTGCAAAGGGCTGCTGTGAGGGGCATGGAGGCCTTTGAGGGCTGCACAGCACAGCTCATAGTCAGTTGGGTAGGAGCTTAGGGCTAGAACCAGTGAAGACCTTCTCACTAACGCCAAGGTAACTGGACGGTCCTTGTCTTTGTCAGACACCTGTTCAAGGCTGCTGGGAAGACGAGTGGTGTGCTCACCTGCTTTTATTTCCTTCTGTAACACCATCAGAGGGAGTCTCAGAGAACCCAGGAGGAAGAGAAAAGAAACTGTTTGCAAAGGCAAAAGATAAAAAGAAACCCGGATGATAGAGGGAATGAAACCAAGTCTGCTGTTTCCTGGGGTCCCGGCCTGCAGTGTCCCCTCTGCCTGCAGGAGTCACCTGCTGTACCTGCTGTTTGTCTGGGCCTTGTACACCAGGCTAACCATGCTGCCCAGCTGGAAGCCTTCTTTCTTGGAAACACCCACGCCTGCTTGCTTTGTTCCCAGTGAAGCTCAAGCTGGCAGTGCCGAGGTCTGCTCCGCCCTTGGTCTGATCACAGTCAGTCCCTGGTTCCTGATGAGGCGGGAGTGAGCTCTCCTCAGGTGGTGGCCTCAACATGTCCGCATGGGGCACAGCTCAGTGTGGGCAGGTGTGTGGGCCTCTGCCTGAGTGCGCAGTCAGCACGAGGCATGGGTGGCTGGTGCAGGCCTGCGTGTCTGTAGGCATCTAGTGTTGAGCTCTGAGGAGGGATGTGTGCACTTCCGGCTGTGAGGACAGACTCACACTCCAGGATGTGTGCTGCCCAGAGCTATGGTTACTAGAAAGAAACTTCTAAAGTCATGGGGAGCCCAGAGAAAGCACATCTCTGAGGCCACTTTGGTAACCCACCAGAGGGTGACAGTCAAGGGGAGAGAGAGAAAGAGATAGAGAGAGAGAGAGAGGGATAAAGAGAGAGAGAGATAAAGAGAGAGAGAGATAGAATCAGACAAGGACAGAGACAGAGAGAGAGAGACACAAAGACACACAGAGAGACAGAGACAGAGAGAGATACACAGAGACAGAGAGGCAGAAAGATAGAGACAGACAGGAAGACAGAGACAGAGAGACACACAGAGAAAGACAGAGACACAGAGAGAGACAGAAAGAGATACACAGAGACAGAAACAGAGAGGCAGACATAGAGAGACATAGAGACATAGAGAGACACAGAGATAGACAGAGACACAGAGATAGAGAGAGATACACAGAGACAGAGACAGAGAGGCAGACGGAGGCAGACACAGAGACAGAGACAGAGACATAGAGACAGAGACAGAGAGGAGAAAGAGAGAATATGGTGGCACAAGCCTGAAATCCTACTACTTTCCAAGGGCCGAGACAGGAGAATTAATATTTCTAAGGTACACAGTGCAACAACTCACAAAGCAAGCAAAAAGGGAATGGGACAATGGGACAGGCCTGAGGACAGCAGCAGCACTCAGGCAGGGAACATTCCTGAGAGCCCAAGCTGAGGTTCCAGGAAAGCCCCACTCCTCCAGGACCCAGAGCTGCAAACTGCCACATCTCTGACCCCTGATCCCAGCTACCAATGAGCTACTCTGCCTGCCTCACCCTACTCTGCTTCTCATGGCCTGGCCTGACCCTGAGGTACAGCTCCAAAGGGCCCACACCTCCCTCAGGAGCCTCTGTGGAAGACCCTGGAAAAATGACACAGTTCCCTCACACAGCCACTGCCCTCTCATGGAGGGACTCAAGGGGATGAGGGATAGTAGTCAGGCTGAGGCCAGCCAGGCCAGAGCCACATTCCTCCTTTTGGGTAAATAAACACACCCTCTGACCAAAGGCAGCCCAAGATAGAGATGAATTAACCTCCGACCTCTTCCCAGAAGGTGCCAGACCTAGGTGATGTTGGGTAACCAGAACTGCAGCTCAGCTCAGACAGAAGGTCTGGGTGCTAAGGTTGAGTAGCGCTGAGTGGCTCCTCAGGTGGCTGCAAGGACTGTGCATTCTAAGAACAGCCGAGTCCTGCAGGAACTGCCAAGACTTACATCCCAGGCTGGGCAGTGTCCAAGAGCCAGTCAGCACCTGCCCTGACAGTGCACACCGAGCACTCAGGGGGCATCCCAACACTGGCTAGCTATCAAAGGTTGCTTTTGCCCCTGGGCTTGAGATGATGGGGCCAAGCCGGGGGCGCAGAATACTGAGATGGTCGTTTACAGGCAAACAAGGGTGGGCTTAGTCTCATGCGGCGGGAGAGCACATTAACACCCCCAGGCATGATATCGAGTCCAGGATAGAAATAGCTACAGGAGATCTAGAGCCCTTCACTCGAGGCACCAGTAAGTGGAGAACCTTTATTCATGTTCATAAACCTTCTAGAGGTTCTCAAGCTAGAGAAACTGAAACTCTGCTGGAGAAACTAAAACTCCATAGGCACCTGGCTCAGGTAGGGAGAGCACTTCTGCAGGTCCTCAGGACAGAGCTAGAAACTGGAAAGAGCTATATCTGGGGAAGTACGGACATCGGACATCGGAGGACTAAGCAACCTAGAACAGGGCTCCCGTGTGGGAGGCAAAGCGGGACCAGAGATGGCAGGGAACCTGATCAACTCGTGAGTCCACCAGATGGCCATCGAGGGGGACAGACAAGGAACGTGTTAGGGAGCCTCGGTAGGGCCTGACATTGAGGTCAGAGGCAAAAGGGCCATTCCCAGTAGGTCTCCAGACGAGCCCTGGAATGTCCCATTCCTTCCCATCTCTCCGCCTTTGCAGAGAAGCCAGACCCGGGTGGGCAGGGCCTCGTTGGAGACCCCACCCCGCCCCGCCCCGGGCAGCACCGCCCCCCACGTGGCCGCCGCCGGGTGGGGCCGCACCTCCCCTTCCTCCCTCCAGCCCCGCCCGGCCCGCGAGCGCGGTTAGACCGTGCGGAAAGCTGCCGCGAGGCCGCCGCCCGCAGCCCCAGACGCTCCGGCGCCGGGACAGAGCACCCTCTGCACACCCTCTCGGCTGTGCCCACACCCGGTAAGTCCGCGGCTTCGAGCTAGCCTGGAACCTGGAGGGAAACCGAGTCTGGGGGCAGTGAGGGACATGATTGGGGTTGAGGAGCGGACTGCCGCGTGTGCACCAAGGTGGCCAAGAACCTGGTCCCGCGCTCTTGTCCCTCGGCTGCGGGCTGACACTGAGATGCTGATCGCTGCTCACAGGGTGTTTGCCCGGGGTCGGACTGGAGAGTTCCCCCACCTTGCGGCTACCACATCCTGACCATGAATCAGCCACAGTTGAGAAAATAAACTTCAACTGGAGGTCCGCCTCCCGGGTAGGATAGCGCGAGCTTGCGGCCCCGCCCTGAAGTCTAGCTTCTAAAGATGCCTTCTGAAGATGGGCTAAGGCAAGCCCTTGCACACCACTGGCAGATCTGAGGGAGTGACATAGCTCTGTTTCTTGTGGCCTCCTCTGTCAACCCCCATCCCGGGCTAAGACTCTGGGAATCTTAGTAGGAACCCCAACTATCCTTGGCAGACTCCCTAAAGGACCGTGGGGTGAAGAGGGGTCTATGGGCCTGTGTGTCCAGGCTTCTAACCACCCAGGGCCCCATGGCACACGGTGACAGGTTGGACACACCAGGACCCGGTGGCAAAAAATTACCCTGATCCTGCCTTGGGCTCCAGGGCAATGCACCCACGCTAAAGCTTGCATGACCAGGTTGAAACTAGAGTCGGGAAGTCCCTCCTCACCGGTCCTCCTGTGGCATTTGCCTTTTCTGGGCCTAAGTTTCTTCACCTAAGCTTGAATGGTGAGGAGAGTAGCTCAGACTGGATCCCTTCAGGGTGTCACCCAGGGCAGGGGGCATTTGGGAAGCAGACACTGTAGCAAAAATGGGTGTGCATCCCAAGGCTGGAAACTGAGGCTTCTCCCTGTCCCCAACCCATTGGCTCAGGAGCAACTGTTCAAGTTGACCTAGCAGGGTCCCCCTGGAGCAGTAGGAGTTGGCCCTGCTGGGCTCTGCCTTCCTGCCTTTCCCCTGTGCTCTCTAAGCTCCAGTTCATGGCCAGCCAGGGCTGCCCCTCCACCTACCTACCCAAGCAGGCTGCTAGCAAGGGCTCTGTGCCTGAGCAGTCAGGGGTTAACCTTCAGGTGAGGCCCCTCACTTTGTGGGGGTGCTGACGGGCTGTCGGAGCTAATTGCACACATCTCCCCGTGCTGGGACCTGAAATAGACTTGTTCACCTCCCATCAGAGTGCACTCGTTCCAGGGGAAAAGTTTTCAGGCTCACGAAAGCTGCTGGGGGAGGCAGGAGAATTGCTAGATGGTGGGTGAAGGTGCCACCTGTGGGTGCAGGCAGGCTGCTGCTGGGCCGTTCTGGGCAGGGATGGTGGCGTTCTCCAGAGTGGGCTGAATCTTTGGGCTCTGAGGATGCCTTTTGTTGGTCCCCGTGGTCTGAAGGACAGGGCCTGACATTATACTACCTGACTTTACTTCGGTCTTACACACAGCAGGTGTCTAATAGGTGCGCAGTTCCTCAGACAGTGGGCCTTGTGGTTAGAGAGGGTATGCCTCTCTCTCTTTCTAGACTGAGTTTCAGAGTGAGTCTCTCCAGGGCTACCCCTGGGACCATAAGGGAAGCCAAGGAGCATCTGATGTAGACAGGGAAAATGGACCCTCTATCACTGGAGGTGTGAGACGAGGTCCCTAATATATGGCCTCCACCTTGGTAGCCTGACTAAGTGAGGAAGGTCTTATGGGAAAGTTCAGACAACCTGGGCCTTGAACCAAAGTAGGAACTGTTCACAGCTACCCCTGCCCAGCACCCAGCACATGGATCTGTTCATAGCTACCCTGCCCGGCACCCAGCACATGTCAACTCCAGCTGTACAGGAACTGGGTAGGGGAACATGCCTGCTGGGCCTGTGTTCCCTGCACCCCTGTCCTAAAGTGTGATTATGCAAAGAACAGAACAGGAGCCAACTAGTGTCAGTCCTCTGCTGGGGCTACCTCCGCTATCCCTCAAGCAGTGCCCCAAACCCTACTCTCCTCACCTCCCACAGTCTGCGAGCAGGTCTGTGTGCTGAGAATAGACAAGCCAAGGGCTGACGGGACCCATCTGGCCCTCTGGCTTTCGCTCTGTCTGGAGAGTATGTGAGCTACTGTCTATTCTGACAAGAGGCACGTACATTGCCTGGGCTGTAGGCATCAGTTCCTGTCCCCACATCACCCCCAGGAGGTTGTACCCAACGATACGCCAGACAAAGCCCTCTCACCCCGTTCTCCATGCTATGGAGGTGTGAGGATGAGGCCCTAACGTGTGGCCTTCACCCTGATAGCCCGACCTAAGTGAGGAAGTGCTCACCACAGGACAAGGTCTGAGGACTGGACACTGCAGCTCAGAGAGTCAGAGGTCTCGTCCTGCTCTGGTAGTCTCTGCTGAGTCTCTAAATGGGGTGTGTGAAAGGCGAGCTCACCCTTCAGTCTCCCTCTCCTACAGTGACCATAGTAGGACCTGCTGGACTTGGACACCTATTGCCCGGGTTCATCAGGCATTGTAGATGTGTTCGGGTGTGGCTGATATCATGGTCGGGGTTTCTATTGCTGAGATAAAATACCATGACCCAAACCAACAGGACAAAAGACAACCTGAGGAGGAAAGGGTTTACTTCATCTCCCAGCTCCTAGGCCACACTCTGCCACGGAGAGAAGATAGGGCAGGAACTTAAGGCAGGAACTGAAACAGAAGCAGGAGGAGGAGTGCTTATTGGCTTGCTCCTCATGGCCTGCTCTCTTACGGTACTCGGGACCGCCTGCCCAGGGGAAGGAAGCACCACCCTCTGTGGGCTAAGCCTACCCACATACATGGAGAGCACACTATAGACTTTCCCAGAGGCAACCTGATGGAGGCTGAGGAGCCCCTTCCTCATGACTCTAGCTTGTGTCAAGCTGACTAAAGGACAAGCAAGACAGGGTATGCACTGAAGGCCAGGCCCCTTCACCGCTGTTTGAGGACAGGACGGCCAAGGCTGCTTTGCTGTCCCACTCACACTGTGGCTTTCCCTACTGTAGGGAGCGGACAGGACAGAAGAGGGGTGGAAGAGTCCAGAGAGGAGGCTAGGTAGCCTCTGCAAGTCTCCTGCAGCCTTGGCTAACTCTTTTGGCGTGGACTCCTTGGACGGCGAGTAGGCTTGAGGAGGGCAGCCTGGTCCCCGGCAGAGGCCTTGACAAAGTCACAGTGCCTGGGCAGTGGCCCCTGCCTGGACTGTCATAGCCTTCCTGAGTCCGCAGAGCTGGACTTGCTCAGAGCATCCCAGATCCACATGGGTACTGCGTTTCCATGGGCTCTGCCTCACCGGCAGCATGAACCGACAGTTCAGGTGACTGGAGTCTGGGCATGAGGCTCTTAGTGGATGAGAGGCCAGAGAAACTCCCATGAAAGAGTGGCACCAACATCAAAGCCAAACACTAAAGCCAACCCAAGGCCTAGGGGATCAGAGGGTCACACGTCCCTGCTTAGCACACCTCACAGTCTCAGGTCCCACCACCTCCAACGGGCACCATCTCCCCATCCCAGCATGGCCCTCTCCAGCACTGAGCAGGAAGTTGTTCCTTGCTAGTGGTAGGTGTGGCCTGAAAGCCACCTGGACCCTTCCAAGCTTTCTAAGGCAAACTGGCCTCTCCGTGGCTCAGTCTCCCTGCCTGCCTGGTTCAGGGCTCCTGACCTCTGCACTGTGGTTTCCCTGTGTCCTCACTTCTGCTCCAGGTACAGCTCTACTGTTGCCTGGACCCACAGTCGGGAGGTAGACACCTGCTCCCACCTGGTCTATGCTGGGAAAAGGGTGCTACCTGCCCCGTGCCTCTCTCCGTCCCACTTCATACATAGGCACGAGTGGCCTTTCAACAAGAGATCTCTCTCAGGGACATCCACGCTGAGGGCCCAGGCTGTGTTGGTATAGGCAGGGGTAGGGGCCGGACCCTTGGCTTGTTACAGAGTTCTGCAGCAGGTTGCAGGGAGGTGGGCTATCTCTAAGGGGGATAGGAGATGGGAGGTGACCTCTGAGACGGGCAAAGGGAAGCAGTGAAGTCATGGCGCTTACAGACCTGATGGTTGTCGTGCGGACTGTGCTGGGTTAGCCAATCCATGCCGAGTGCAAGGGCTACTTGGTGAACGTTCTCACCCAGAATGCCCAAGTCCAGTGTGGGCTTGCTCCTGCAGAGGCCTCGTTTCCCAGCTAGGGCTTCAAACAGAATCTGTACCCGGGCTAAGGATCTTGCTTGCCCGGTTGGGCCTGACAGGCTCCCTGGGGCCAGGTGACTGAGGACTGCTGATCTGGGCCAGGGAGACTTGAGCTCCAAGCTAAGAAGAGACGGAGTATCAGGGCACAGCCGCCGTGGCTGCAATTAAAGTGACATTCTTCCCTGACAGCCATGATGCTGGCAGTGACATGCTTGCTATCCACCGTGTGAAGACAGAAACAGGACGTCCGCTGGGTTGTCTAAGGAACCAGCAGGTCAGAGGTGACGCCCTCTCATGTGGAAGCAGCCTTGTCTTCTCTGTGAGCTCTGGCTGCTGCCCCTGGCTGTGCTAGAGGACATGATGATGACGTCCCTCCCCCACTCTGTGTCACTGTTCTCTTCACTCCTGGGAACTTGCAGCTGGACACTGGCAGAGGGTGGGGACGTGATCTGGCGTGTGGGTGGACAGGACAGCTTTCTCATCCTGGATGGGGCTGGACTCTGAGGGCAGGCTGGCACACAACGCTTGCCACCTGTATCCTGAGGGACAACTGCTCTTCCCAGACTTGGAGAGGCCCCGCCAAAACCATCTCGGGGATCGGGGATCAGAGGGCTCGCAGAGCCTGTTGGAGCAGGGATTGTCCAAGAATGACTGATTTTGGAGAGAGAGAGAGAGAGAGAGAGAGAGAGAGAGAGAGAGAGAGAGAGAACCCAAGCAGATGAATTCTAGGGTGAGCCTGGGGTTCCCCCAAACCCCACCCCATGACCACAAACCCCAGAGTGCAGCCCTGCAGATGCAAGGAAGTTGAGGTTAGGAGCTGGGATCCGTAGCACACTAGGCCATGGCCTTAACCCTGCCTTCCTCCCCGTGGAGCCTGGCAAACCCAGAACCCCAGAACCGCTTACCTTGTACCTCTCCCTTCCTCTGAAGGGGCTCGGCCACAGGGGGAGCTCCCCAGCCTCCGTGCTCAGAAAGTGCCCTCACAGATGGCCACTGTAGTCGACATCCCCCTGTGCCTCACTGCAACCTTCAGAACTTCAACAATGTCAGAGGGGGCCAGGCTGTCAGGATACACCTTTTGTCTGTGTACTTTATGCAGCTGGGGGGTGGGGTGGGGGGAGATGTCAGGCTGAGAAAGGGGCCCCTCTAGTGACATTGCAGGTTCTAGGACAGCTTGAGTCCCCACACCATCCCAGAGCGGGTGGAACCGAAAGCAGCTTCCTGCCGTGGGCGCCTCCACCCTTCCTGTCTCCACTTTGCCTGAGGGGAGGAGGGCATTCTGAGACCACCCCAGTCTGCCCACAGAATCCCAGACACCCCAATGCCCAGCACCAACTGCTTCGTGCAGACCTTCCTCATAGAGAGCAGGGGCAGAGGAGTGTCCCCTTAACTCTAGCAGGCATTTCCTGTTGACCCTACTGCCATTCCGGCACAGGTGTCCTAGTGACAGTCCAGGTGTTTGTTAACTGTGGTCAAGCTCTACAGCCCGGTCTGTACTTTCCAGCAACGCTGAGAGTTCCTTCGTGTACATTCCCTCCCAGGGCCTGTATCCTGTGCCACACACTAAGGGGGCCCAGCGGAAACCTCACTCTCCTTGCACACTCTAGGAAACCCCTTGGGAAGTGGAAATCCAGGGTTCTACACTCTCATTCTGAGCCACAGTGACAAGAGGAAGTAGGCCAGAGTGCCGCTCGGAGAGTCCCTTCACCAGCTAGCTGTGTGCGCACCGTGCCTGTGGATATGGGGACGGTGCGTGCTGTTAATTCTTTTGCTTCCTTGAGGCCAACTGTGCAGACAGACTGTCTTACCTGGTTGAGCCTCAGGCCAGCTGAGACCCCCATGCCCACCCCAGGGGCTCACAGTCTAGTAGGAAGATGGCCTGCTGGGAGCTGAGAGTGCTTGGGAGGAAAGGTAATGGGGTCAGAGAGGGACAGGGGCTGTCCTTGAGCCTCAGGAAGCTACCAGGAATGTGTGCACTTCTGCAAAACCGAGGGTTGTCAAGCAGTGGAAAATTTGGGCTCCTGGAAGATCTAAAAATACAGTGTGGCAGCCCCTGCCACCCAGTTCCGGAATCCCGCTTCTGCCATTCCTCCCTCCCACCCGTGGAAGACAAGCTCACTCTTTTGTGTTTCCCCCAATCCCCACTGGCTCTAGGCCCAGTAACACCCCAGGCCTTATTCTGGTGCTGGCAGAGTACTCCCCCTCAGAACAGCCCCTCCACCCCAGGCAGCAGCCCCTCCAGGGATCCCCTACCTGGCTTGTGCCTACCCTAGCCACTTACCTGTGCAATGCTTCATCAGCTCCCTAGTGCTGGTGGGGGTTGGGTGCAGATGGCAGCCCCTGCCTCCCCAGGGCTGAGGGGCAAGGCCTGGGCTGCAACTCCTCAAGGGATACCTGAACCCTCCGATGTGTCTGAGAGCCCAGGGTTGCTGGCTGCAGGGCCTTCTGGCTCCTGGAACTATGGTCTGTGTTTTCCTGGATACAGAGAGAAGGAGAGTGAGATGTGGGGTCTGCAGTACTGGGGTTCCTTAATGTGTGCCAGGCGACCCATGCAGGGCTCCCTAGCTACCATCTCTGCCTTGGTTTCCCTGTTTGCATGTGATATGAGGTGTGTGGAATTGGCCCTCCGCCCCCACTCAGGGGCGGAAGCCTCTGGAGTTCCCTGAGTCAGCGGAGCTGCCCAGGCATGTGGGGTGGAGGCGCCATGCCAGGCTGGCCCAGAGCTTGTGAAGGAGGCAGCCAGCTATTACTGAGAGCCACCCTCGAAAGCTGTGGCTCTGAGGCCTGCAGCCCCAATCCTCTCCTGGGAATCCTGTCAGTACTCAGATCTGGGCTGGCAGCCATAGACCCTGAGGGAGAGACCCTGCCTTCAGGAGTAATCTAAGGGGAAGGCCTGGCTGGTGTCTGTGGAAAGAGTGATGCTGGAGAGCCACGTGTTCCAAAACAACAAACAATAAAAAGAAAAATGTGTGAGCTAGGCACGGTAGTCTATCTACACCTTTAGTCCCAGCACTTCGTGAGTTCAGTGCCAGCCTGGACTGTATATGCCCAGTCACAGGTCAGCCAGGGCTGCATACTGATATGATACCCTGTCTTTTTTTTTTTTTTTAAAGAAGGACAGGAAAAACAAACAAACATGTATGGGTAAGGGACAATCTGCCTGAGCCCCTGGATCTAGGGACAGTATCTGCAACGGCCTTGCCCTCTGCAGTCCTGTTAGTGAGGAGGAAATTGTGTAGGCAGATGATACGGTCTTCATGTCCTGATCCCCAGATCTGCCAGAGCTTGGACACCAGCCCTTCTACCCCGGGATGCTGACTTCCTCTACTGGGTCATCCCCTACACCTTGGGCAAGGATATCCAGCCCCTCTCAGTCTTCCAGTTTTGGCTCAGAGTTGGACACTTGGCCCCAGAGCTGGAAGTGGGAGGGGCAGTCAACACAGATGTCATTAAAACAGCTGTGTGTCGGCCGTGGCAGACGCACCTGAAATCCCAGCACTTCAGAGGCACATGAGAGGTTAGGAGTTTGAGGGTCAGTCTCAGCTACATAGTGAGTTTGAGGCCAGCCTAGAGACCATGAGGCTCCGCCCCCAAAACAAAACAAAACGACAACAACAAAAACCATTGGCAAGTATTCTAACTGTTCCCCTGACCGCTGGCTCTGCTTCTGTTTGGATCCTACTGCAACCAACCCACATTGCAGATGAGGGAGGGAGGGAGGGAGGGAGGGAGGGAGGGAGGGAGGGAGGGAGAGAGAGAGAGAGAGAGAGAGAGAGAGAGAGGGAATGAATTTCCCTGAGATAGACAGAAAACACAGGAGTGAGGTTCTGCCCCAGCCTTCTTTGGCACCAGTGCCTTCCTGGGTATAGGTCCCCAAAGACTTCTGTAATAAAGGGGTCAACCTCAGCTCTGTCAGAGGTTTGAAAGCAGGCAGGAGAGGGAAACCTTCACAGTTTCTGTAGGGGAGAGAAAAGGAAGGCCTCCTGGAGGCCAACTGGAAATGGGACTGTCAACTAGGAGATTTGCCTTTCTCCAGTTTGTTCCGGGTTGGAAGCATGACCACAGGGAACACAGTCTTTCAGTCATTGATCAGATCCCAGATGTTGGTCTTTCTTCCTGGCTTGAGTGGGACTGTGGAATGTCTGGGTGCTGTCTCAGTACCAACCTCCATCACCTGTCCACACTCGGTGTCACCTGTCCACACTCAGTGTCACCTGTCCACACTCAGTGTCATCCTACAGAGGCAGGCAACCCAGTACATGTCACAGAGGAAGGAAAGTGTTCCTCACTCTGGCGTCTTGGTTTCCAGGTAGATTGGCTCCCACCGGTGAGCACAGCCATCAGTAGGGCTCTAGGGGCATAGCCTCCCATCCCCAACACAAGTAACCCGGGACAGCAGGCATGAAACTGGGGTCCACTGCACAGATGTGGGGGGCATCCCATCAGGGAGTGAGTCCACAGTCCTGGGACAGGGTGCACACAGGGTAGAAGGACCGGCCAGTGCCAGTGTCAGTTGTTAGGCGAGCAGGTACCCTACCTTGTGTCAGACTCTGGCGATTCAGTTACCCCAGGAAGATTGGGTGGGTTCAGCATGAAAGACTGGAGCTCCTGACCAGAGAGAACTCTGGATGCCAGAGCCAGGTCTGGGTGAGTTCATACTCTGGCCACTCAGTCTGTGCCAAAGGGACAGGGCCTCTGGCCAATGGAGGCAGGGACGGGGGTGGGGAGGCAGTTCTGGGCACCTCTTTGGGCAGCACAGAGGCTGGGAAGTGTGCAGAGCCCGGTCAGCCAGCTCTGTTCCGTGGTAAAGCTGCCACGTCTACAACACCAAGACGTACTTCAGGGGTCTAACACTCCCCAGGAGGGACCAGGTCCAGGCTGGCAGCAGGGATGAGAAGTTGGAGGCAAGGCCCCGAATGGGTGGGCAGAGGCAGCCGTAAAGTCTTGCGTATCTGGGTGAGTAGAAGGCTGGGTGGCCGAAGGGGTTTGGCCTAGGACTCGGTGAAGGCAGAGATCAAGGGTAGGACCCTGGGTCCCCACCCAGTGAGGCACAGTGCAGAACTCAGGCTGATCTACCTGGACATCCCTCTTACCTACAGGCAGGAGACAACCCCAGCCCAGTCTCAGGTGCTCCCAGTAGCTGAGGCAGAGAGGCAGAGGAGAAAACTGAGGCTTAAAAAGATGCCTAGTGGCTGGACTGAAATCTGCCAGGGGTGTTCCAGGCTAATCCCTGCTACACACCAGATGGCTTCTAAGACAGACCTACTGGCCACCAGCATTTGAAAGGGTGGGGAATGGGGAGCCAGGAAGGAGTTCTGTCAGTACTCCTGGGCGGATATGCTCTGGGACACCCACCCAGGGCAGCACGGTCTTAGGTGAGGACAGCAGACTCCTAGGACCCAGAACCACCGGCAGAGTGCCTGAGCTCTCACTCACTCAAGTTACAGACTGGGTACCTCTTCAGCCCGAGGCCTCCCCTTCCCTCAGAGAGCAGAGTAGAACCCGGAACAAAGTGCACTGACACCCCAGCATTCAGTGGGCTCCGGGAACATTTACTGGGGTCCCGTCAATATGAATGGGGGCACAGGACCAGCCTCCCGGTACTGCCTGCAGTCCTTCACCTACCCAGCTTTTTAAAATACCTGTCTTGTGTCCCGTGGAAAGTGAGGACTGAGCCCATGGAATGGCTCCGACTGTGGGATCTTGTCCCAACGAACTCTTTCCCTCCTCGTTTCCCTCCCACGGCTCCGTGCTGCCTTCCTCAGATGCTAAATATAAGATCCCAGCCATACATGGTTGCAGGAGAGCCTGGGATGCCCCTGACCTTTGAAGCCGTCCCCAGGGGTTTGATGGGGCAGCATCTAGGCCCAGGCAGGAAGGCTGAGCGGATGGAGGAGACAGCAAGAGTACAGTTTATCTGTCTACAGTTACGCTTTGGGGAAAAGCATTATTTGCAGAATGTTTTAGGCCAGGCTCACCCCCTCCCTCCACTGAGGGGCGGGGAGTCATTTCCTAAGTTGGAGTTGCTAATGAACCAGGTGAAGTTCTGTGTGCAAGGGACTCTGTCCTCTGGGTGCAGACAAACTGAGACCTGGGAAGCTCCATTAAGCCCACTCCATTAAGCACTGGGCATCCCATCGCACCTAGTCCTCAACCTGCTCCTCTGACTCGCCCCTCCTCCCAGGAGGGGCTGTGGTCAGTGGGAAGCGCCTGGAGCCAGATAAGGGAGCCCAGAGAGGCTGGTTTTGCTGTGTCACCGCCAAGATGTCACAGCATTCCAGCTAGCATTTCTGCCTGCTGTCTGCCTCGCTGACCCCAGGCCTCTTCTAGTTGAACTGCCTTGCAAGGACAGCACAAGTCATGCCCAGGCACAGGTCTCTAACCTAGCTACCTCTTGCAAAGCCTTGAGTCTTTGTGCATGTGGTAGGGCCTTCTTGTCTGCTATTCCAGTGCAGGTAGGGTGAGAGGTGCCTTTATGGGGTCAGAAACAAAGTAACTGTTCCACCCTTTTGTCACTCATCTGCAAACAAGAAACCTAAAAGAGAAACCAAGGCAGCAAACAGTGCCTCTGCGTGTCCCTTATGCCCAAGCTGACCTTCCTTGATCAGGCTGATGGCCCTGTCCCTCTTCTGTTCCTGCAGTTTAACAAGATGTCTGTAAAGGAAGGCGCCCAGCGCAAGTGGGCAGCACTGAAAGAGAAGCTGGGGCCTCAGGACTCAGACCCCACGGAGGCCAACCTGGAGAGTGCTGAGCCCGAGTTGTGCATCCGGCTGCTGCAGATGCCCTCCGTGGTCAACTACTCGGGCCTGCGCAAGCGCCTGGAGAGCAGTGATGGCAGCTGGATGGTGCAGTTCCTGGAGCAGAGCGGCCTGGACCTGCTGCTGGAGGCGCTGGCACGACTGTCAGGGCGTGGGGTGGCCCGCATTGCGGACGCCCTGCTGCAGCTCACCTGCATCAGCTGTGTGCGTGCAGTCATGAATTCACAGCAGGGCATCGAGTACATCCTCAGCAACCAGGGTTATGTGCGACAGCTCTCCCAGGGTGAGCGAGTGGTAGACCATTGTGTGAGGGAGGGCAGGGGGACCTGAGGACTTATCAGAGAAAGCAGCCCCCCCAGGTGAAGAAGGTGGAGACAATTCACCCCCACTCAGTCCTCCAGGCCACCCTAATTCCTCCACCGGCTGGCTGTAGTTGTCTCCTCAGTGCTGTGACCACCAGCCCTGTGCTGGCTCGCCCCTCCGGCCTCTGGGCCTTGGTATAAAGAACAGGTCCCCACATACACTCTGCCTGGCTCCGTGCCCTGTAACAGAATAGCCAGTCCTCCAGGCCTGAGCCATACCGTCCTCGGCTTCCCAAATCTCTGGCCACACCTCCTGCTTCTGCCTCTGCCAATCTCGAGAACAGCTTCTGACTTGTTGTGACCCCTTGACTGTGGCAAGAAAACCAAGGTGGATAGTGGTCTTCATGTGTCTCTCAGTGGAAGCAACTTGGTCCTACTAGGGCTCCAAGACCTTCTAGGGAGCAGTGACCAGTGGGATGGTATCCGCATGAGAAAAGAAACCAGAGACTGCCAATATGTCTATCCCGGGACCCACGGCAGTTGTAGTTTGTCTCCCTAGGCTTGACCTGATTTTACCCCATCTGTCAAAACTCTTCTGGGTGTTCTCAGCAAGACCAGATGAGAAGAACCTCCAAAACTTCCTTAGCTCAAGATGGGGAAGGGGAGAGCTCACAGGGAAGAGGAAGCATTGTAGGCTGTCAAGTTTGGAAAAAATGAGCCCAGAGCCACCTGCAGGGGCTGGACTGGACTGGACTTGGCTGGACTAGACTGGGCTGGGCTGGGCTGGGCTGGGCTGGACCAGGCTCTATAGACTACAGGCACCTGCCCCTGCCTTCAATTCCTTTCCTGAAAAGGGCCTGTCTTGGCCCAAGAGGTGAAGTCAGGATACTGGGAAAGACCAGTGTGGAAAAGTCTAGGCCTTGAAGTTTAGTTGTCCTCCTAGGCTCTAGCCCTGAATGCAGATCACTAGTGTGTTAAAGACAGATGGGGGAGACAGGACAATGGGCCTCCTGAGACGTTTCTGGTCCTCCACAGCCCTGGACACCTCCAACGTCATGGTCAAGAAGCAGGTGTTTGAACTGCTGGCTGCTCTGTGCATCTACTCACCGGAGGGCCATGCACTGACGCTAGATGCCCTGGACCATTACAAGGTAAGCCGTGGGGACCCAGGCCAACGGCACAGAATCTGCTGCTGGAGCACACCCTGACCCCACCCACCCCACAGATGGTGTGCAGCCAGCAGTACCGCTTCAGCGTCATCATGAATGAGCTCTCGGACAGCGACAACGTGCCCTACGTGGTTACCCTGCTCAGTGTGATCAACGCTCTCATTCTGGGCCCCGAGGACCTCCGCACTCGTGCCCAGCTGCGGAGTGAGTTCATCGGTAAGTGCCCTCGCCTGCTGGTCAGGCTTCTAGAAGCCCTCCCTGGGCCATACATACCCCTGGGGATGGGGGGACTGCAGCAAGTCCTTCCCTTACCCCCAGTCTCCTTGGGCTTCAGAGAAAGGCACTGTTCCAGGATCTGGGTGCCTCCTACCATTACCAACTCCTGCGGTAGATAGGGCGTCAGCATCGAGCATTCTGTTTTGCGGATCTCTGGGTAGTCAGGGCAGATAGGGTACCTGCTCCCAATTCAAGCTCTGCTCCTTCAGGCAATGGCCTCTGAACAAGCACTACCCTGTGACTAGACCTTGTCCCCTTTGGAACGTTAAGACTCTGTGATGGTCTGAAAGGAGGAAGAAGGGAGGTAAAGGGGAGTGAAGTCCTACATGAAGAGGAACTAGAGAGAGAGATCAGAGGTAGTCTCCGGACTTTCTAACCCCACCCATCCATCCATCCCAGGGCTACAGCTGCTGGATATTCTGACCCGGCTCCGGTGAGTCCCTGCTATGTCTGGTTCTGCCAGCTGCTCCCTCCCCAGTCCTTCCTTGGGGTTCCAGCCACCCGGCCCAGGCAGTATCTCCAGATGGGCTCAGAGGTTGCTTCCAGGAGTGAGCCTGGGACTCAGGCTAGACCCCTTCCTGGGCATTGCCTATTGAGG